>NW_022681471.1:90048375-90543375 GCF_009764315.1 Trachypithecus francoisi
GCCTTCCAGTTACTTTTTTCTGGAAGAGCATTGGAATGGATTTAATGAACTTAGCAGGGATTTTGCTCGCTGTCTTGCAGGCCCTTTCCCCAGTAACATGAAAATCTTCTTGGGGCCTATCCCAGTTACGTAATCCAGTCTTCAGACCCACTTCACTCACTGCCTGGACTGAAAGACAAATGTCCCTTTTTATTCAGATCCAGTTTTCTTTTTCTGAAACTGTTCTTCAGATCATCCCTTCATTTCACAACCTTGGCAGATCTAAAGAGCAGAGGTGACTCTGAGCTGAGTCTACCCACCGTCTTCTCCTGGGCAGATGCAGACCCATCGTTCACCACAGGATCACCCCAGGCTGATGCGGTGCTTTCTCCTCAGTGCAGCCCACCAGGGACAGCACAGACCCCCCCACTCACCTCTGGTGATTTCAACCTGACAGTGGTTAAATACTCCTTGACAAACACAAATCCTGTCATGTCACTCTTCTGACTTAACTTTGCCCATGGTTTCCCACTGGCCTTAGAATAGGATCACAGTGCTGACCATGGCCTCCAGACACTGAGTGCTCCTGTGGCTGCCCCCTCCCTTCCGGTCCACCCAGTTGCCTGCCGTCTAGTCTGCTATCTTGGGGACACAGCAGACTCTAGGGTATCTGGGGGATTGCACACACTTCTCTCAACTCATCTACACAAAGCCCACTCTTATCACATTTTCTAAGACTTTGTGCAGCTAAATCCTTAAAGGATCATGAAATTTCATATTATGAAAATTTCATAATATCATTCTTCAAAAGACAAAAAATGTTATTTGGCAAATCATCTGTGAGAATAATCCTCAATTTATAAAGCAAGAAAATAGCAGCTAAATACCGAGTCCATATTTGGGATAATTAGTAGAGAAATGCTGAGTGAAAGCCAAATTGAAAGAAAACTGATCATTAAAATTTCATAAGAATTGAATGGAGAATATATTACCTTGTTGTATTCTTATCCGTGTGTGTGTATATATGTTTGTGTGTATGTATATATGTTTATGTGTGTGTGTATATATATATATAGACCAGTTGCAAGATATTTTAGGTTTAGACACTGATGTGTACATGATCAGTCAATACAGTTAACTGATAAATGTCACAGTCCACACCCTGACAATCTATGTAAATATTTAAAACAACTTTTTTTATACAATTATTACAGGAAACAGATAATTGTTCAGATGACTTACTAATATTTGTGTATTTGAAATGCAGTAAAAAGGTGTGAGTATTATATCAAAGCTTTGTTATGGGACTTAGGGCAAATACACATCCAACACTAAAATTGGAATGCATCTCAATGAACCAAATGGCTGGCTCTGTCGCCCCCTGATGGATGGCAAATTCTTGGCCCCATGAACCTTCACCGAAAACACTAATTCAGCAGGAAAGTTCCCATAATTCAGAATATCATAAGGAAGGAAAAAAATTCTGCCCCAAAATATATTTCTTTTTTTTTCTTTTTGAGACGGAGTCTTGCTCTGTCACCCAGGCTGGAGTGCAGTGGCGCGATCTCGGCTTACTGCAACCTCTTCCTCCCAGGTTCAAGCAATTCTCCTGCCTCAGCCTCCTGAGTCGCTGGGACTACAGGCACGTGCCACCACGCTCGGCTAATTTTTTGTATTTTTAGTAGAGATGGGGTTTCACCGTGTTAGCCAGGATGGTCTCGATCTCCTGACCTCATGATTCACCCACCACGGCCTCCCAAAGTGCTGGGATTACAGGTATGAGCCACCGTGCCCAGCCCTCAAAATATATTTCTTTGACATAATTGGAGATTATATAAAGACAGCCAGCAAGAAGTAGCCCTGCAAAGCTGTCTTTTGTGGGTGAAACTTGCTTGTGTAGAAAATTGCATGAACTCAGCCAAGCCTTCCTTGTCTAGACCTAGAAGAGAGGAACTAAAATTCTGATACCTTAAAGATTGGAAAGCAACATTTACCATCTATTTACTCTGAGGGCTGCTACCTACCTGTGAGAGTTCTTCTACATAACAAGACCACCCTTGCTAGCCAGCCTCCTCTTCTCTTCCTCCCATAACCTGTCTTGCCACTATAACCTGTTTTACCACTATCACCTGTTTGTGGCCATTCCCCAAGCCACCATTTTTGCTGTAATCTCAGGATGGTATATAAGCTTCCTCAGGTCACTGGGTGGTTGGGTCATCACTCTGTGATGCCCCTGTGTACACATCAGTAAAGTTTCTATGCCTTTGTTGCAATTAATCTGCCATTTGTGAGCTGATTTTTTAGTGAACCTTCCGAGGGTGAAGGGGACACTTTCCCTTGGTTCCTACAGTTTGACTCTGTGAGCAGGCTCTGCTCTCCTGACCCACAGCCAAGTAAATTCAGGTCCTGATGAGCCATCAAAAGGGTAAGAATTTCTTACAAGTCAGGCTCCAGGCCTCTGTCTCTCTGTGGAATCTGGTCAAGTGGATGGCAGATATTGTTATTTGTTTCTTTTTCTTCTCCAAAATCTTGATTAATGGGAGGAAAGGATTTGTTTGACTTGTCTTGTTCTCGTGACTCTGGTGTACTTTTGGTACTTTGTGGTTTGAATATTCGTAGTGTTTGTTCCCTTTTCTACCAGAAATAGTTTTTTCCTTTGTCTTTGTCTTTGTGTGTCCTTCTGTCATGAAGAGGGGTATCATTTTAGGTTCTCTCTCATCTTGTTTGATGTCCTTGAAAGCTTGACTTGTGACCAAGTGGAAGGACTCTCTTGGTCTGTGCCATCCAGGCAGCATAATTTTTGAGTTCCATTGGGTGGCCAGTCTCAAAAAGGCTGCAAAACCAGGACATTTTGTTTTGAATATGTCAAGCTCTCAGGAGAGTTTGCGTTAAGAAGTTCCATTGCTACATGACTTTTGTCATCCTAACCCTTGTTGCCTGGTTAGTGCTGGGAAAGTCCAATCCCAGGCAGAGCTATGCAGTCTCACAGATTAAAAGATCTGTGAGTGGCGCCCTCCCCTACAAATTTTGGTTTGCCAAAGGCAAACACCATCCTCAACAATCTGTGGTAACAAGAGTCCTTTGCTATCTCCTTGATCCCTTTGGTTATTAGGTACATACATGTGTACATATGAATATCATATGGTATGTCTAATATATGTATATGTTCATACATATATTTGCATATTATCTACACGTGGTACCACATTAACTCGAATGAGTATTCATAAAATTAAACTTATTCCTGGGAGAATTTTTTGGGGAAGGGGTCTTTGGGTTTGCTTCTCTCCAGGAAACATCTTTTTTTAAACCTGGAATATTACTTTCTGGGCTTTCCATGAAGAAGCTATTGGATTGAGTCACTATTGGAATAAGTACAGCACTGGAAATTCAATGACCAGAAGGTGGCCTGAAATTTTTTTTTGACCCAGCAATCCCATTACTGGGTGTATACCCAAAGGATTATAAATCATTCTACCTTAAAGACACATGCACACGTATGTTTATTGCAGCACTATTTACAATAGCAAAGGCTTGGAACCAACCCAAATGCCCATCAATGATAGACCGGCTAACATGGTGAAACCCCGTCTCTACTAAAAAAAATACAAAAAACTAGCCGGGCGACATGGCGGGCGCCTGTAGTCCCAGCTGCTTGGGAGGCTGAGGCAGGAGAATGGCGTAAACCCAGGAGGCGGAGCTTGCAGTGAGCTGAGACCCGGCCACTGCACTCCAGCCTGGGCGGCAGAGCGAGACTCCGTCTCAAAAAAAAAAAAAAAAAAAAAAAAAGAAAATGTGGCATGTATACACCGTGGAATACTATGCAGCCATATAAAAGAATGAGTTCATGTCCTTTGCAGGGACATGGGTGAAGCTGGAAACCATCATTCTCAGCAAACTAACACAAGAACAGAAAACCAAATACTGCATGTTCTCACTCATAAGTGGGAGTTGAACAATAAAAACACATCGACACAGGGAGGGAAACATCACACAGCAGGGCCTATCAGGGGGTGGGGGGCAAGGGGAGGGATAGCATTAGGGAAATACCTAATGAAGATGATGGGTTGATGGGTGCAGCAAACCACCATGGCACATGTATACCTATGTAACGAACCTGCACATTCTGCACCGTATACCAGAACTTAAAAGTATAATAAATAAATAAATAAAAAAATAAATAAATAAATAAAAATAAAAAGATTTTTGAGATCTCTCATTCTAAACAATTGATGGGAAGATCAAATTCACAGAAAGACATGCAACAGCGTCATGACCAGCCCTAGAAATTATCTTGACACAATTAAGAGCAAAAATCTAACCTAAACAAATTTAAAATCTCTGTAAGCTGAAACTGCCTGCTTTGGATTCCCTGCAGGATTAATAATGAACCCTGTTCAACCTTGTTGTACAGTAGTTCCAATTTCACACTTTCACAGCCTTCGCTTGGGTTTGGTTTCTGCTCAGGAAACCAGTACCTATTCGTTTTATATTTGTGTGACTTTTAATTTTGCGGGTACCCACTTACATGTTTGGAGATGCCTTGTGAATCCTTGGTTAAGTCACAGCCTTGGTTAAGGCTTATTGCTTTCACTTGGGAAGGTATCTCTAGGAAAAAACAAACAAACAAACAAAAAACAGAAATGTCAGCTGTTTATCCCAGCTAAAATATTTTAACAAGAGATTTTAAAAGTTTTTTTTTAAGAGCTCTATAGTCAAAAGCTGACTTAATTAAAATGGATATTTAGGCTATGTATGTATACATATATATATATTGTTTAAGGCTTCTATTTATCTGCAAAAACTTCTCAGTCAACTGAATACTTGTCTTCTTAAACCTCTGCTAATCATATTTGCTCCCTCTGTCTGCTTCTCCATCTATTCTGTGTGTCCCTCCTTCCCCTTGCCACTTTCAGTGCCACAGGAGGGGCCTAAAAACAATTCTAATTGCCTGGGATCCCTTAAGGGAAACAGAAAAGGCAACACGAGTTTCTCTTTGGGAAAGGAAACTTTGATTTTCCTCATGGAATCCCAAGAGTTGTAAGTGAACAGATTCAAGTCTGAAGCTCTACTGCTCTCTTTTGCGCTAAACTCCTTGATCTGTTTGGCTATTAGGTACATACATGTGTATATATGAATGTTATGTGTTGTGTCTACATATATGTATATGGTCATATATATATTTGCATATTATTTACACGTGGTACCACATTAATTTGAATGAGTACTCATAAATTAAATAAATCAGACCAAATATTTTTTCAAGTTTATGTGACTTGAATAAATCTTTTGGTAAATAAAACTAGATTGTTATTGTTGGTTTAATAAAAATAACTATGTCTTCTGAGCTAACAACAAAATATACATGTACTTAACTGTAAGGTTCTTGCTTTCATGATACTTGCCTAATGTACAGTAATACAAAAAACAGTTAATAAAAAATCTAACCTGTGATGATGACTAGGTTTTTCTAATGTCTCCAATTGCCTAAACATAATTGTTAAAATTAAATGAATAAAATAGATATAAATGAGATAAAAGTTTATAAATGCACTTTCCACAAGAATGTTTTATGACATGTTTACTTAGGTTTCTCAGTGCTTTTTGGTAAGCACACCCTTAGAGTTTTGCTAAACTAAATTAAATGATGGGTTAGGGTTCAGATGCCGTGGAGACTGTGGAACACACTGTCCCACCTTCATCGGAGACTAGTCCAGTAAGAAAGTTCCCATAGTTCATAACATCATATTGAAGGAAATAAAAATGTTTTACCACAAACATTGGCCAGATCTAGGCAAGATCAACTGAGAGTCTGACTCTTTCCTTCAGCCCTGATTAACCGAGAGTCTGACTCTTCCCTTCACCCCTGCAATATCAGGCCAGATATTTTCTTGTCTCATCTGAGAAAACCTGCTCCAAAGTAGCATTGTTAAAACGGCTGTTCCTCAGGTAGGAGTGGAACTACAGAAAACAGGAATATCGGTACAACATGAAACTTTGTGAATATCATAAAAGATAAAATATGGAAGACTTGGTAAATAAAACTTTATTTATGAAATATGCTAATTAATATCTAAATATATGTAAATGTAAATGTTAATTGAAATGGTGGCCACACTTTGGAACTTGAAATCAAGAGGGCCTAATAATATCCTATGAAAATGATGAGAACTGATATGGTTTAGCTATTTGTCCCCTCCAAATTTCATGTTGAAACGTGATCCCCAATGTTGGAAGTGGCCCCTGGCAGGAGGGGTTTGGGTCGTGGGGGCAGATCCCTCCTGAATGGCTTCGTGCCCTCTGCATGGTAATGAGTTCACAAGAGATCTAGTTGTTAAAAAGAGTCTGAGATCTTACCCCACTCTCTTGCTATCTTTCTCCTCATGTGACACGCTGGCTCCCCTTGCCTTCCACGATGAGTAAAAGCTTCCGTAGGCCTCACCAGACAGAGATGCTGGCATCATGCTTTTTGTGTAATCTGCAAAACCATGAGCTAAATGAACTTTTTTCCTCGATAAATTACCCAGGCCCAGGTGTTCTTTTACAGCAACACAAAATGGACAAATGCAAAAACTCAGCAATATTTTAGTTTGGATCCCAGCTAACCCCTGCTGTCACCCTATGATCTTGGGTCACAGACTCGGGTCATGGTCTCTCTTAGCATTACATTCTTTGTCTTTAACACCAGCATAGAAGAAAACTTTCCCAGGTTGTCCAGGATTCAGTGAGATAAATTATGCAAACCTGTCAGTTATAAGGGCATACACTCCAAAGAACTAAAAGCAGGGATGGATATATATATACGTATAGACTCAAAAGAACTAAAAGCACCCATATGCACAGCAGCAGTATTCACAATAGCCAAAAATTGGAGACAACACAAGTGTCCACCAATGGATGAATAGATAAACAAAATGTGGTATATAATATTATTCTGCCTTAAAAACAAAAGGAATTCTGACACATACTGCACCATGGATGAAACGTGAGTCATTATGCAAAGAGAAATAACCTAGGCACAGAAGGATGAATGCTGTACTCTTCCACTTATCTGAGCTACCTAGAGTAATCAATTCACTGGGACATCAAGTAGAGAGGTAGTTTCCAGGGACTGGAGGAGAGAGGAATAGGAAGTAGTGTTTAGTGAATACAGAGTTCCTGTTGGGGATGATGAAAAAAGTTCTGGACAAGGATGGTGGTGATGGTTACACAACCACTGTAAATGTGGTTAAAGCCATAGAACTATATAATTAGGATGGTTTAAATGGTAAATGTTAAGTGTATTCAATCAGAAAGAACACAGGAATGAAGTACTGATGTATGTTATAACCTGCATGAACCTTGAAACCATCTTAAGTAAAAGAAACAAGACACAAAAGGCACATATTGTATGACCCCATTTATATGGAATGTCCAGAAGGGCAAATCGATAGAGTTCAGGAAGTAGATTAGTAGCTTCCAGGGACTGAAGGAGGGGGAAATGAGAACGGACATCATAATGGTTACTGAGTTCCCTTTGGAGGTGATAAAAAAGCTCTGGAACTAGATAGGTGGCTGTACAACACTGTCAAGGTGTTAAATTTCACCAAGTTGTGTACTTAAAAATAGCAGCTATCATTCTCAGCAAACTAACACAGGAACAGAAAATCAAACAGTGCATGTTTTCACTCATAAGTGGGAGTTGAACAATGAGAACACATGGACACAGGGAGGGAAACAATACACACCAGAGCCTGCCAGGGGTGGGGGGCAAAAGGAGGGAGAGCATTAGAACAAATACCTAATGCATGTGGGGCTTAAAACCTAGATGATGGGTTGATAGGTGCTGCAAACCACCATGGCACATGTGTACCTATGTAGCAAACCTGCACATTCTGCACATGTATCCCAGAACTTAAAGTAGAAAAAAAATGGTTACAGTGGTAAAATTCATATCAAGTGAATTTACCTCCAAAATACTCATCTGTTACATTTATTTCACTGTGCATAGGATTTGTCCCTCAAAGGACATGGTGCCAAGTTGTAGCCTTCCTGAGCCCTGGCTACCATGCTAACACTTGGGGCCCAAGCCTAAGGTCATGAGAGATGGCTTTCATAGCTGGACAACAAAGCACAAAACGATGCCTTGAGACTGACTTTTTGGCTGACAGGCAGGCATTCCTGCCCCTCTCCTCTGTCACCTGCCCTGACAGTTGCATACACTCCCAGGAACTATTTCCCCATCTGCAAGAGAAAATGATTCCAAGGCCCTTCTGGTATAAACCCACCAGTGAGCTCTCCTGGGGACACCCACTCCTCAAGTATTCCCACAGGGCTTTTCTCTCTTACTCTGCTCCCCTCCACCTACACCTCAGTGCTGCACAGCTCCCGAGTCCTTAGCACTCAGTCAGTCAGAAGGCATCAGGCTTATGCCAGAAACAGCCAGTCAAGGCTGGTCACTGTTGGTCATGGCCAGGTCAGACTGGTCAAGCCTGGTCAAAGATGGTCAAAGCTAGACAAGACTGATCAAAGCCGGGCACAGGCACTCAAAACCAGTCAAATCTGGTCAATTCCAGTCATAGCCAGTGAAAGCTGGTCATGGCTAGTCAAGACCAATTCATTGCAGTCATGGCTGGTATAATCAGTTCCAGACAGTCAAGACTGGTCTAGACTGATCAGAACCTGTCATGCCCTGTCACAACCTGTCAAAGCCAGTCAAGACCAGTTAATATCAGTCAAGGCTGGTCACAGGTCACATTGGGAGCCAGTGTCAGGTTCAGAATCTGGTTTAGGGTTAGGGTTAGGGTTAGGGTTTAGGACTAGGTTTAGTGTAGGGCTTGTTATGGGGTTGTGTTTAGAGTTAGGGTTGTGGTTAGAGTTAGGAGTAAGGCTAGTGCTAGGGCTGATTACATGGTTATCAGCAAAAATAAATCACCAATAAATAGTTGGTTTCCAGAAAAATAAAATAGCAAAACATAAAGATGATTATATCCTGGCTTTCCCCTTCTCTTTCTGTCTGTTTTTCTACAAAATTCAGTGATATACACACGGATTTCCATAACTTTGCAAGGGTGGAGAGAGAATAAATGCCTGATAGATGACATAATGCCCATTTCATCATTTATTCATCAGATGTTGATTGAATAACTGCTGTGTGTGAATTGATGTGCTAAGTGCTGGAGTTTGTACTTTTTTCCCCCTTGCACTATACACACTCAACACAGGGCAGTTCTGGCCACCAAATGAGAGGGTTTTTCACACATTAACAAATTTTCCTATTATCAGCAGACACCGGCTGGACATCCTACAATTCAGTCCAATTCCATCACTAACTGGAGTTAGCATAGATCCCGCACTTTAAGGGTGCAGTGCCACAAGACTGCCTCCCACCCCAGATGCCAATATTAAGCCCCAGGTTTTCACCTCTACTTCTAACTGGCTATCATTCAGGGTTCCTATGACTCTTGGCTTTGATAATTTGCTAGGAGAACTCACAGAACTCAGGAAAGAACTTAGGAAAAACTTGTTACATTTACCAACTTATTATATAATGAAGGATATAGATGAACAGCCCTTGAAGAGATACACAGGGTCCTGAGTGAAGGAGCTTCTGTCCCCATAGAGTTGAGGTGTGCCACTCTCCTGGCTCATAGGTGTATTCACCAACCTGGAAGCATTCTGAACCCCGTAGTTCAGACATCATGGGAGACGTCAGGAGGACTAGCTCCCAGGTATCATGTGCCTGGTTAACAGGCTTGTAAACTTCCTCTCCTGGCCACTCTCAGGTCCAGCTAGAGAGAGAGAAGAACAAGCCCACTGGTCTGCAGGTTTTTCTGGGCTACAGGTTAGTGTTGCCTAGAATCCAGTCTTCCAGGTCAAAAGGATTCCTCCTTTCCCATAAGAGATCATTATAAATCAGGCGTGTGAGGAATGGCAGGAGTCCTCCACATCCTTTTCAGTGACCAGTGAAGTGACTGATTTGAATATTCTGTGTGAAGGAAGGGTAGTCTATATTCTATCAGGAGCTCCCTAGGGTTGACAGTGGGGAGTGTCCCTTGAAGTTCAGTGCTGTGCAGGGATAAGCAGAGCAGCCAGGGCTATGCCTGGCCACCTTTGAGCAGGGGCCACATAGAGCAGAGGCCTCTGTCTGGGCAAGACTTTGCAGAGACACTGTCAATGTTCCTGGTATGAAAAGAGCCTGCTATAGGACCGTCCTTACGTGTAGGGTAGAACATAAATTTATACCAGGAAAATGAAAAGAAAAACATGTTCTCATGTGTCTATACTTCCTCATCTAAATATCTATCTCTACAAGGAGCATAGGCTGGAGTGGGCATAGCAGTGACAGCTCTTGCAGGGGTGTGTAGGGTCAGGAGAATATGATGAGATATTCCTCATTTTACACCCATTTTGCCATCTGAATGTTTTTCAGCAAGTGCTTATATTATAGCAGAGAATGGCCATGGCATGAATGTCAGGGCCTAGCAGCCTATCTTTCAGTTTTGTCTCTTCCCTGGTCTCTGGTCATGACCACAGGCTTAGCAGTCTCCCAGCCTTTGGCCGTCCTCTCAGTCTTAGGCTTAGCAGCCTCTGCTGTTCTAAACATACTGTTTGCTGTACCCCAGAGGAAAGAGCAAAGGGCCATGAGGGGGTCATGAGGCTCTTCTCCACCTGACTTTGACCCTCAGCTGGATTCCATGGGAATGTGAGACCACTGGGATTTTGAATTTGCAGGGTCCAGCCCTATGGGGCTTGGCAGGTATTCTCCCCATGTGTGGAGATGAGAGATTGTAAGAAATAAAGACACAAGGCAAAAGAGATAAAGAGAAAACAGCTGGGCCTGGGGGATCACTACCACCAAGACGCGGAGACCAGTAGTGGCCCCAAATGGCTGGGCATGCTGATATTTATTGCATACAAGACAAGAGGGCAGGGTAAGGAGGGTGAGTCGTCCAAGTGATTGATAAGGTCAAGCAAGTCACGATCATGGGACGGGGGCCCTTCCCTTTTAGGTAGCCAAAGCAGAGAGGGAAGGCGGCATATGTCAGCATTTTCTTCTATGTACTTATCAGAAAGATCCAAGACTTTAAGACTTTCACTATTTCTTCTACCGCTATCTTCTAAGAACTTCAAAGAGGAGCCAGGAGTATGGAAAGAACATGAAAGTGGACAAGGAGTGTGACCACTGAAGCACAGCACCACAGGGAGGGGTTTAGGCCTCCGGATGACTGCGGGCAGGCCTGGATAATATCCAGCCTCCCACAAGAAGCTGGTGGAGCAGAGTGTTCCCTGACTCCTTCAAGGAAAGGGAGACTCCCTTTCGTGGTCTGCTAAGTAACTGGTGCCTTCCCAGACACTAGCATTACCGCTTGACCAAGGAGCCCTCAAGCAGCCCTTATGCGGGCATAACAGAGGGCTCACCTCTTGCCTTCTTGGTCACTTCTCACAATGTCCCTTGAGCACCTGACCCTATACCTGCCAGTTATTCCTTGGTTATATTAGTAATACAACAAAAAGTAATACTAAAAGCTAACAATTAATGATGTCTATACTAATGATTGATAATGTCCACGATCATCTCTATATCTAATTTGTATTATAACTATTCTTATTCTAACTATTTTCTTTATTATACTGAAACAGTTTGTGCCTTCAGTCTCTTGCCTCGGCACCTGGGCAATTCTTCGCCCACATATATTCACATAGAAGTCTTCTTCAAAATCCCTGGCTTCTTTTCCCCAGAGGACCTGGGAATGATGAGAAATGAGTGGAACCAGCCAAGCAGGTGAAAGGCATCTTCATTGTGAATTATGAGACTGACGGTGAGTGGGAAGATCAGTGGAATAACATATATGACACCGAGGCTCTGGGTGGAAAGCATGAGGTTGCAATTGAGTGTGTGTTTCCTGGAGCCACAGTTCCTTAGTTTCTCACTCTCCAGCTATTAAAACACTGTGTGTGTTCCTTCTCTGCTCCTAAGTTGACCCCACTGTCATAGCAGTCTTTTTCTTAAATCCATTTACACTCATTGTGGCGTTGTCAAGACAACTATTCAGACGCAAGCAGAGCTCTATTGCATAAAGGATGCAGATTCATCTGGAAAATTAGATTCATGTCTCTTTCCACCCCCACATCCACACTCCCCACTCATTTCTGTATTAAACCATTCCAGTTAGAGCAGCCCACTATGTAAATTCATCCTGCATTCTAATCAGCACTGCCCAAAAAGCAAAGAGGAAGGAAAAAGTACAGCCCTAGGGCATAGGATCACAGAGTAACAGGGACAAGTATGTTCTTATG
Source organism: Trachypithecus francoisi (assembly GCF_009764315.1). NCBI lineage: Eukaryota > Metazoa > Chordata > Mammalia > Primates > Cercopithecidae > Trachypithecus > Trachypithecus francoisi. Next base: position 90,060,634 of record NW_022681471.1, read on the forward strand.
CTCATCAACCCACAACCTCTACACCTCCAGGTCACCCAGGCCACATCCACCGCATCACAAGCAAGCACATGTCCTTCTGTAAAGAAGCAATAAGATATGTGGAGCCAAAAGAATCATTTAAGTATTTACTTCCAATATTTAAAAGGGAAGCTGGAGCTGCCCCAGTCTCAAAATTTGAAGGTTTCCAGAGGGCCACATCCCAAAGCTGAGGGTGAGCTGCGCCCTACAGAAATGCAGTAGTCAGGGTTCTCCAGAGGGACAAAGACAGGACCAATCAGATATATATGTATATATGTAGCAGGGAGTTTATTAGGGAGAATGGGCTCACATGATTACAGAGATGAAGTCCCATAATAGGCCCTCTGCAATCTGGGGAATAGGAAAAACCGACAGCATAGCTCAGTCCAAGCCCAAACACTTCAAACCCAGGGAAGCTAATACTGCAGTCCCCAGTCTGAGGCTAAAGGCTTGAGATCTCCCGGGAGGCTGCTGGTGCAAGTCTCAGAGTCCAAAGGCCATGGATCCTGGAGACAGCTGTCCAAGGAAAGGAGGAGAAAATGGTATCCCATTCCCAAATGTGGGGGAGAGAGAGAGAGAGAGATAGGAAGTCTCCTTCTGCTTGATTTGTTCTAACTGTACCAGCAGCTGATTGGATGATAACCACTCACATTAAGGGGGCTCTTCCCCTCCCAGTCCACTGTTTCACGTCAATCGCCTCTGGCTACACCCTCACAGGCACACCCAGAGATGATGCATCACCAAGCATGGAGGCATCCCTCAACCCAGTCAAGGTGACACTAATATTAAACATTTCAGGAACCTTGGGTGTGCTCCCACCTTAGCAAGAAGAGGTGGGTTTACAGTGAGGCTGAGGCTTAGAGTAATACTCTCACCTCCTGAAAGCGGCAAAACATGACAATAATCTCTAGAACAGCAGTCATTCAAGACACACAAGGATAATAGATGGGCAAAGACTCATTCAGTAAAATTCCCTGAAACAGTAAATTTTCCATAGAGCCCACCACACCAACTGAGAACTGAGGGATTAGGTGAGATTGCTTCATCCCACAAACAAGAGAACACAGACTCGTCCCATTGATCCTTCCTCGGGAGGTCTGGGCAATCATGTTTACTATATGGGAAGCAGCAGCGACATTACCAGATCATGTAAGTCATGCTTCCAGGAAGACGTGATGAGCTAGTAGTTCCAGAAAGGAATCCCTGTCAATCACCAGTTGAGCTGCTTGTCATGCAGGCTGCAATGCAGTGAGCAGCCCAGGCTTTTCTACAAGATACCTTTACCTGCATAAAGGACCTTGATCAAAGGTTAATGCATTACTGGCATGTACCATGTCTGTGTTCATTTCTCTGACCTTATCTTCATCTTGTAACTCTATTTTTCCTTTTGCTGGTCCTCCCAGCCTTGTCTGTCATGACTCAACACCATGTTTTAGTTTGCTGAACAGAACAGGAACAACAACAAAAGCCCAAACTGAGGAGAGGATATTGAAAGTTCTTCCAATTCATTTTGTTGTGCTAAAGCCTACACTATTTTTCAAACATTTCGCAGCCTCTCTCATGATTTGTAGAAGAAAACATACAAGAAACAAGCATGTGAATATCATGAGATTTTTATCATGTAATATAAAGGAGTGTATTACACACATATATGTTAATTTATACACACAAGTGTGTGTGTGTCAAGAAATAGAACATTACAGCCTCCCAGGTGCTTCCTGAGGTCTCTTCACACTGGCTGCTCCTTCTACGTCTGTCTTCATTTTTATTTTAAACATATTATTAAATATATATCAGTAACATAACAAATAAATTATATGCACACTTAAAACAGTAACTATAGGGCACAGAGTTGTGCAACCAATACCCGGTTTAAAGAATAGAACACTTCCTGTAATTTACAAACCACTAGCATGTCCCTTCCTGAACACATCCCATTCAATCAAATCTAAATGTACCCCTTTCCTGACTTTTGTAAAACTCTCTACTTTGCTTTTATTGATACTTTCTACCATCTTCATGTGCACCCTGAAACACTATAGTTTTGCCTGTTATTAAACTTTTTAACATGCAAGTATACTGTTTACTTCTTTCAATTTGCAACTTTTGCTCACTCTAATGAGGGTCATTTATCTTGATGCTAGTAGCCATAATTTCTTTACTTTTTATTGCTGCATATATTTCATTCTATGAACATTCCAAAATATTAACTACTTCTAATAATGAGCAATATTTCTATTGTTTCCAGCTTCAGAGTATTTTGAAGTGATGCTATGAACATAGCAAAAAAAAACCTTCACATTAAAGGATCTCCAAAGACATTTGGGACTTTAATTCTCAATGTTTCTGATATTTTAAATGACACTTAGCTTTACTACTTTTTAAATTTTCCTATGCGTGTATAACCGAAAGTAAGAGAATTTTAACATTTTGACAAAAACATTTAAGGGTCAAAGAACAAGCATAACTTTTCCTATTGTTATTGAGATCACATGGTATGGTTTCAGTTTGCACGGTCATTTCATGGTCCTCCACTAGGTGCCAAGCGAGGACTGCCTGTCCTAGCAAAACTCCTCCTACCTTTTTCTTAATCTTTGGAATTCTTGGCCTACTGCATCACTGTATCATAGTTAGAATCACCTTGTCAAAGGCCACACAAAAACGATCGCTTGGGATTTTGTTTGTGGTCACATTAAATCTTTAAAATGATTCAGAGAGAACTGACGCTATTACAACCTTAAGTTTCACAGTCAGTGAACAAAGTACATCTCTCTATTAATTGAAGTTATCATTTATTACTATCTGTATTAGTTTGCAACCCAATGTCATGTGCATATTTCTAGGTATTTGCTACAGCAGCACCCCACTTCTCAGTACCAGAATCCATTCATTTGCTATGGCTGCCATAACAAAGTTGCCATAACAACTCACAGTTGATTGGCTTAAACAACACAAATATATTGTCTCACAGTTCTGGAGGCTAGAAGTCCAAAATCAAGGTGCCAGCAGACTTGGTTCCTTCTAAGGGCTATGAGGGAAGGATCTGTTTGAGACCTCTCTCCTTAGCTTGTAGTTGGCTGTCTTCTTTGCATGTCTCTTCATGGGGCCTTTCCTCTATGTGTGTCTGTCTCTATGACCAAATTTCACCTTTTAATGAGGACACTGGTCGTACTGGAGTAGGATCCATCTTAATGACCTCATCTTGCTAATTATACTCTCAATGACTCCATCTCCAAATAAGGCCACATTCTGAGGTAGTAGGTGTTACAACTTCAACATACAAATGGTGGCCGGGAGGGGCACAATTCAACCTATAACACGAGTATCTCTTAAAAAAAAAGTTATAGAATTTTTTTCCATGTAGGTCTTACCGTGTAAGATTTATTCTATCTACTTTCATCTGTTATCAATTTATTGCCTCTCTGCTTAGACTGCATCCTTCCATATAGGCAGTTTGATAAACAACGTAATTCCATTAAGCATTTCTCCTTTCAAGAGCACATGATGAAAGTGAGCTTTTTCAGTAGAGGACGGTGGAGGAACACTGAAGGGGGAAGAGGCATTCCTTCCATTTCCAGCAGAGGCAGGGTGAGTGAGTGGAGTGGGCAAGGCGATCAGTTGGAGCTATGCCACAACCACTGGCCCAGAACTCAAGGTCCCTCTGTGACCATGCAGCCTCCATCTGGCAATTATCTGTCCACAGTCGTCTTAATACAGAAACCAGGGCCCTGGAGGCTTCCTACCCACAGGAGCAACAGCGCGATTCCTCTCAACACTCCCATACTCCACCTGTGCCTGTGCACGTGAAGGCCTCTCTCCAGGACCAGAGCTCTGATTCCCTGTGCAGGCCCTAGCACAGGGCCCTCTTGTGGCCTGAAGGGTCCACACTGAGCTGCAAGCCCTCTGCAAACCTTCCACACATCTCGTGTGCGGTACAGTGCACCTGCTGCCTACAGGGGTCCCCACCCTATCCACCCACCCACCTACACCCAAGCCACCCAGTTGCTGATCATCACCTCCATGCCTGCACTCTGGAGGGCTGCCTTCTGCTTGTCCAGGAACTGTAAACCAGCACCAGCCTGGCTAACCAGACAACTTCTCTACCAAACCAGTGGACTGAACTACAATTTATGCCATGAGAGATCCTTCCAAGTGTTTCCTTCCTTGCGTACTTTCCCCTAGCCGTATGGTGTCATATCAAGGTTCCATAAATCTCAGACTTGATCATAGTTGAATAATTATTTGTATTAAACTTATCTTGTTTAACCTGCTATGTAGTTTCTATCATTTGCTTAGACCCACGCTGATTTCTGATGACATTATTATTAGTACATTTTAATTTACTCAGTCTCTCTCTTTTGCCTGTGTATTGGTTTGTAAATCTTATATGTATGTGTGTGTGTATGTATGTATACACATATACATATATCATCTAGTAGTGATACTTTTCTCTAACAATTTATGTATAAGTTATTTTGGGTTTCTAGTCCATAATCAAATCACCTATCAATAATGACAGATTTGCTTCTTCATTTGTAATCCTTACACTTTTATTATTCTTGCCTTACTGAGTAAATTAAGATCTCCAATAGAATCATCAAGGGAAACTATTTCTCAATCTCAAAAAAGAAAGCTTTCAATATTTCAAAATTTAGTGGAATTTATTAAAGTTATTATTTAAAGATGTCCTTTATCCAGTTAAGAAAATTTCTTGCTCTTCATAGATATCTGAAAAGTTTTATTACGAATGCAGCTTGAGTTTATTGGACACTTTTTTACTATATGTACTGAAATAATGATATGATTTCCATGCTTTGGATTAATATAGTGGAGGACACTAATTTACTTCTTAATGATAGACTATCTCGGTCTTGATATGTTATTTTGTTCATACATTGCTGAATTTAGTTTGCTAATATTTTCTTGAGGATTTTCCATCTATTTCCATGAGTGTAATTGATCTCTTTTTGCCATTTATTTTTGTGTCCCTCATCATATTCATTTTCAAAATTTTACTACATGATATAAATTGGAAAATGTTTTATTTTCCTCATATATTCCCTAGAAGACTTTATATAAGACTGGGAACATTTTCTTATTTAATGTTTGATGAGTCTAGAGTATTTCATTTTTGGTTTTAATTCATTGTGGAAATTTTTAAAAATGACCCATTTGTTTCTTTTAATGACTACAGGTCTAGTCTTGATTGTCATATTGTCTTGAGCCAAGTTTGTTATATTTTTCAAGCATTTGTTAATTCATTTAAACTTTCAAAAATATTACAACATATCACATATTTTCTCATCATCTTTATCACTGAGACACATTATGCATATACAAAATGTGAATAATATATAAATATGCATATAAAATATGCACATACGGTCCTATATTTCAAACAATGTATGCTTTCTCTTTCAAATTTAGGTCTATGCAGAAGGAATGTTTTTATGATGGGAGGGACAGGCCCGGTTTTTCCAAGAATAATTATGAAAAAGACAGTTCCCCATGGTCTGCAGTGCACTTGATCATTAATCAAGTGTTTCACATACAAATGAGTCTGACTTCACACCTTGTCCTTTCTCAGATGAGGCTTCATTTGCTTGGATATTAAATTTTACGTAAATTTTAGAAGTGGCTTATCAATTTCCACACACCAAAGATAGAGAATTTGTTATGGGATTGTTTTTACTATATAGATAAATTTTAGAATGTGCATATTTAAAATATAGAACATTTTAACCTATTAACTTGAACTATCTCTCCACTTATTTGTCTCATTTTTTACTCTCCATTACATTCTATTGTTTTCTAGCAAAAGATGATTTTATTTTTATTAGTTATGCAAATGTTTTATTATTTTAAGTGGCAGAAGAAAGGTCTGAGGTCCAGAACCTGGTGGACAGTGGGGTGAGTGGAGATGGGATAGCTGTGTGAGGGAGAGATTACTGGATAATGAAATACTGGATCTGAGAATGGAAAGATAAAACCTGTGCAGATGGAGTGATGTCACGCAGACGGCAGAATAGGTATCCCCTTTGTATCCTCTCACAACAAAAATTCTGCACCCATCCATGGACAAAAGTCTCTTTGTGAGAACCTTGGGATGCAGGTAGAAGCTGTGACTCCTCAGTGGAGTTCAAGACCTAGGAAGGTCATTTGGCAAGTGCAGACCTGCACCCAGGTGGAAGATCCCCACGACTGTGATTCCAACTTCAGACCCCAAAACAATCTTGTTTCCCAAAGAGCTTGGTTACAGCCCCATGTGGCCTTGAGCCTGGTACCAAAACCATCTAACAAGGGGTCCAGGAGAAATCATGCACACTAGTGCCCTGGCAGACAAACTCATCTTCCCCAAACACTGGTCTTGACAGTGGACCTGAAAATTATCCTGTAGCTTAATTCTAGCCCTCCTCAGATGTGGTTCCAGCTTGGTATGCTATAACAAGGATCCAGAGGGACACTTTCCCATTGGTGCCACCAGTTTGGGCTTGCCAGCCTCTGTTCCACAGCAGATTCTGAAGGGGTCCTGTGGGGCTCCAGCCCCTCTCTGCCACAGCCTGGGAGTTATCCTGCTCATGCTGAAAACTGCTGGGAGACTAGCCCATCTGTGCCACTATGAAAAGCTTGCAAGCCTTCACCCCACAGCAAAGCCTGAAAACCCTGAATCTCAGCTATAGCTCCTTTCAGCTGTGGTTTGTGAACAATCCTAGCTGGATAGGGATCTTCTGGGAGTCTCACCCACTAGTGCCACTGGGTCAGACTTGCCAATATTGGTCCCATGGAAGATTCTGAAGTAGTACTGAAACTTGGTTCCAGCCCCTCCCAGCTGTAGTTCAGAAGCAGTTCTGTCCAGCTATAGTACCCCCAGGAGACATACCTGTCTGGTTCTCTGTGGTAGAACTGCCAACTTCTGTCTCACAGAAGATACTCAAATTACCCTGGATCTCAGTCCCAGCATCTCTCATCTCTGGACTAACAGCAGTTCTGCCCACCTAGGGACCCGAGGGGAGGCCTCTCCAACAGTGCCTCTGTAGGCAGAGGTCTGACCTTTGTCCCATTTTGTGGATCTTAAAATGGCCCTATAAATTGGGTCCAGCCTTTCTCATCTGCAGCTTGACAGCAAGCTTGCTTACCCAGGATATCACCAGGAGACACACCTATCCATGTCCCTGAAGACAGGTCTATAGATCTCAGTTTTGGCTGTGGATCCTGATCCAATCTGGGTCTCAGTTTCAGCCCATCGTAGCCACAGATTGGGGCAGTATGGTTAGTACAGGGACCCATTCAGTGATCCAACAGAAACCTCTCAGAGACCTGGAGAAAGTCACACCAGTCAGCACATTTGGAAATAGGCCCACCATTTGCCAACCCTGAAGCCAACATTTATCCCAGCACCAGTTCCATAGATCAAAGTCTTAGACACAGTTCAGTCCACTCAGGGGCCAGATAAAACCTGCACCTACTACAACCCCTGGTAAGAGACCTACCAACTGTGGTGTCTACTGTGAACACAGCATTAGCCATAGGACTTAGATTCTACCCCCACTCAATGCAATCCTGGAGGCAATCCCATCAGCCCAGAGACCTAACAGAAGAAGATTTTACCTTGCCAAAATCAGTCTGTAAAGACTGAAGGAGCTGAAGGAGGGGTTTGAGCCTTCAAATGTGCAGATACTAACATAAGGCTATATGGTAACAAAGAATAAGGCAAACTTGACACCACCAAAGGAAACTTATGAAGTTCCAATAATCAACCTCAAATTAATAAATACATGCAAATTATCTTAAAAAGAATTCAAAATAATTATCCTAAAGAATCTCAATGAGATGTGTGAAAACACAGATAGACAACTAAATGGAATCAGGAAAACAATTCATGAACAAAATGAGAAGTGTAATAAAGAAATAAAAACCATAAAAAGAATAAAACAGAAATCCTGGAGCTGAAGCATACAATAACAGGACTGAAAAAAATGCAATAGTTTCAGCAGCAGACTCAATCATGCAGAAGAAATAACTAATGAACTTGAAGATACCTATCAATAATTACTTCAAATGTAAGTGGATTAAATTATCCAATGAAAAGACAAAGAGTAGCTGAATAATTTTTTTTAAAAAAACAAGATGCTGCCTACAAGAGACTCACTTTAGCCTTGAGAATACACATAGACTGAAACTGAAGGAATGAAAAAAGATATTTCAGGCAAATTTTAAGCAAAAGAGAGCAGGAGTGGTTCTGTGCTTATATCATACAAAGTAGGCTTTAAGTTGTCATTCACCATTATCAAGTGGGACTTATATCTGTGATGCAAGGATGGTTCAACATATGCAAATCAATAATTGTGACATGCCATATTAACAAGATAAAGGAAAAATCTATATATCATCTCAATAGATGCAGATAAAGCATTTGAACAAGATTCAACACCCTTTTATGATAAATGCTCTCAAGAAATCATGCATAGAAGGAATGTAACTTCACACAATAAAGGTCATATATATAAAAAGCCCACTGCTAATGTCATATTTAATGGTGAAAAGTTGAAAGTTTTCCCTGTAAGACCAGAAAGAGGACAAAAGTGTCCAGGTTCGCCATTTCTACTTAACATAGTACTGGCAGTTCCAGCCAGAAAAATTAAACAAGAAAAAGAAATAAAAGGCATCCAAATAAGAAACGAAGAAGTGAAATTGTCTCTATTTGCTGATGACATAATCTTATGTAGAGAAAACTTTAAAGGTTCCACCAAAAAAGCTGTTAGAAGTGATCAGGAATTCAGTAAAACTGCAGGATACAAAATCAACCCACAAACTCCGTAGTATTTATTTACGCTAACAATTAACTATGGGAAAAAATTAAGAAGCTAATCTCATTCACAATAGCATCAAAAAGTAAAAAATAAAGTAGTTATGCATAAATTTAACCCGAAAGTTAAAGATTTCTGTACTGAAAACTATAAAATAATTACTAGTAAGAAAACATAGAAGAAAAGCTGCACAACATTGGTCTGGGAAAGATTTCTTAGATATGGCTCCAAAAACACAGGAAACAAAACCAAAAATAAACAAATGGGATGGCATCAATAAAAAGCTTCTGCACAGCAAGGAAAATAATTAATAGAGTAGAAAGATAATCCATGAGTTGGGAGAAAATATTTGCAAACCATACATCTAATAAAGGACTAATACACAAAACAGGTAAGAATCTCATACGAATCAATAGCATGAAAAGAACAAACCCAATTAAAAATGGGCAAAAGACCATTTCTCAAAAAATACATATAAATGGCCAAAAATATATTGAAAAAATGCTCAACATCACTAATCATCAGAGAAATGCAAATCAAAACCACAATGAGATATCATCTCAGCCCAGTTAGAATGGCTATTTTTAAAATGGCCATTTTAAAAAAGACAAAAAAAAAAATGCTGGTGAAGATGCAGAGAAAAGGGAACTCTTATACATTGTTGGTGGAAGTGTAAGTTTGTACAGCCATTATGCAAAACAGTATGGTGGTTTCCCAAAAAATTGAAAGTAGAACTACCATGTGATCCATCAATCTGATTTCTGGGTATATATCCAAAGGAAATGAAATTAGCATGCAAAGAGATATATGCACCCATATTCATTGCAGGATTATTCACAATAGATAAGATATGGAAGCAATCTAGGTGTCTGTTATTGAATGAATAAAGAAAGAAACGTGGGAGATATATATATATATACACACATACAAACACAGTGGAATACTATTCAGCCATAAAACAGAATGAAATTCTGTCATTTGCGGCAAATGGGTCAATCTAGAGGACAACATGAACAGAATTGTAGAACATTATTCTAAGTAAAATAAGCCAGGCACAGAACAACAAATACCACATAATCTCACTCATCTGTGGAATCTAAACAAGTTGATTTTATAGGAGTAGAAAATAGAATGGTGGTTAAAAAGGCTAGGGGAGAGGGTGGACAGAGAAAGGGGAGTTGTTGATCAAGGGTACAAAATTTCAGTTAGACAGGAGAATAGCTCTAGTAATCTAGCACAGAATGGTGACTATAATAAATAATAATGTATTGCATATTACAAAATTGCTAAAAGATCATATTTTAAATGTTTTTACCACAAAAATAATACGTGAGGTGATGGGTTTGTTAATTAGCTTGATTCAGTTATTCAACAATGTAAACATATATCAAAACACCAAATTGTACCCCACAAATACATAATATATACTATTACTATTTGCTTATTAAAAATGTTTTTAAAATCTGCAAAGATGCTTCCAATAGAGAAAAAAGCACAGGTGAAGATATGGAGGTCTATGAAAGAGGAGTCGGGGAGCCACATTGTGGCATGCAGCTGCTCATCAATGTGTAAATTTTGAAGGAGTATGTGTGGGTTTTGAGGTTCTAATTCTGGCTCCTCATATTCTCCATCTGGGATTTCATATTTTATACCAAGGGACTTTTTTTTTTTCATTTTCTTTTTTTTTATTATTATACTTTAAGTTCTAGGGTACATGTGCATAACGTGCAGGTTTGTTACATATGTATACTTGTGCCATGTTGGTGTGCTGCACCCATCAACTCGTCAGCACCCATCAATTCGTCATTTATATCAGGTATAACTCCCAATGCAATCCCTCCCCCCCGCCTCCCGATGGGACTAAAAATTATTAAAAATTTGGCAACCCATGTCATCTTGAACATGGTGAGCAATGAGAATACTTTCAGTTGGAGGTAATGCACAATAGAACAGGCACATTGGAGATTAGGCAGTACTGAGTGGAGCAAAACATGCAAATTAAATAAAATGTTCAAATATTCATTGATGTTGGGATGGTACTTCTGTATACTGCCCTTTTTAATGCTCCCTAGACCCTCATTCTTTTTCCTCATAACTGATTTTGAAACAAACTACTTATGAACACATTGTTTCATGGTCTGCTTTTAGTGGTAACATAGGTTAAGACAAGCTAAAAATCTTATCAGTAGAAATATAGATAAAAATTATTCTATGTATATTTTTAAATGAAACTTATTCAGTGATTAACAGAATTGAGCATACTTACAAGTATCTTCGTAGTTAAATCTCAAAACTATGATGTTAATTGAAAGAGAATATTTTTGAATGAGAGTCTATTGTTTCAGGGAAAATGGGAAGGGAAGAGAAAATTCAGAAATCACTCTACAGCTGACAAGGTTTTATTAACATGAGAGGGCCGGGTGGATATATTGCTAAGGGAAAGGAAAACATGTGCAGAATTGTGTGTAAGTATGTTATCATCTCTAATAAAATCAGAAAAATTGAGAACTTGTGTTTGCAAATTCTTGCAAATGCTGGTAGTATCAAGAGAAGGATGTGTAAAACTGGATGAGCCATAGATGCCTACAAGAATGAATAAGTATTTACGGGGGACAAGATAGTAAAAGAAGTCTTGTATTCACTCACTATTCTTTTTACATTTTGATTTTTTGCCATGTGCATGTTGCAAACATTTAAAGTGAATAATATTTCAAAAATAACATTTATACTTTGCTCCTAATATTATAACTTTTGTCTCCCTCTTCTTATCTGCCTCCATTCTTCTGTAGGTATACAGGTAGCCAGATATTTGGGAAATAAAAATGGAAATTACAAGATGTTATTACTGGTTACTTCCAGGTGGGAGGGGGCTTTGGAATAACTGCTGCATTCCTTCATTTTGTTTTTACTTTCTATACTGCAGGAATTTTGTGTAATTAATATCTCAAATTTGCAAAACAACAAAAAATATAATCTATAAGTGAATCACCACCATTATTTGTACCGCTGTGAAATAGGCCCAGATCCTTATGGACTCAAAATACACTTTAATAATAAAATCCTTTAGCATATAAAAAATGTAAAGCATATTTGTTAAAATGCAAAATACACACACAACAATACAACACACACTACACTTTTGGAGAAATATTTAAATATTTCCTCGAGTTCAGGAACAACACAAGGGTTCTGTCATTGTTTATATTTAGCATTGTATTGGAGGTCCAAGGAAAATAAATAATACATTAAAAATAAATACAAGGGGAAAGTGTTAAAAGGACAAAATTAATGTCATTATTTGCAAATGATATGATTTTGTACATAAAAAATAGAAAAGAATCTGCAAATTGTTAGATTCTTTTCAGCTGTATTGAGGTATAATTGGCAAATAAAATTATATATATTTAAGATACGTAATGTGATGATTTGATATATGTGTATATTATGAAATGATTATCACAATTGTGTTAGTCTGTTTTGTGTTGCTCTAAAGGAATACCTGAGACTGGCTAATTTATAAAGAAAAATGGTTTATTTGGGCTGATGGTTCTGCAGGCTGAACAGGAAGCATGGTGGCAGTATCTGCTGCTTGTGAGGACCTTAGGAAGCTTCCAATCGTGGTGGAAAATGAAGGAGTAGGCATGGCCCAGGGTGAGAGCAGGAGTGGGAGCTGGGGGAGGTGCCACACTCTTTTAAACAACCAGATCTCACATGAACTGCAAGAATGAGAACTCACTCGTCACCAAGCGGATGGCACTAAACCATTCATGAGGGATCTGTCCCCATGATCCAAACACTTTTCACCAGGCCCCACCTCCAACACTGGGAATGATATTTCAACATCAGATTTGAAGGGGACAAACAACCAAACCATATAATTCCATTCCTAGACCCCCCAAATTTTATGTCTTTCTCACATTGCAAAATACAATCATGCCTTCATAATAGTGCCCCAAAGACTTAACCCATTCCAGCATTACTTCAAAAGTCCCAAGTCCCAAGTTCTACGTTCAAAGTCTCATCTGGAGATAAGTTCCTATCACGTATGAGCCTGTGAGATCAAAAACAAGTTATTTACTCGCAAGATACAATAGTAATATAGCCATTGGGTATACATTCCCATTTCAAAAGGGAGAAATTGGCCAAAAGAAAGAGGCAATAGGCATTACACAAGTCTGAAACCCAGCAGGACAGTCATTAAATCTTACAGCTTCAAAACAATCTCCCTTGACTTCATGTACCACAACTAGGGCACACTGGTATAAGGAGTAGACTCCTGAGGCCTTGAGCAGCTCTGCTCCTGTGGCTTTGAAGGGTGTAGCCCTCACGGCTGCTTTCACTAGTAGAAGTTGAGTGTCTTCAGCTTTTCCATGCTGAGGTTGCAAGCTGCTGAGAGTTCTACCATTCTTGGGTCTGGAGGGCAGCAACTCTCTTCCCAAAGCTCCACTAGGCAGTGCCCTGGTGAGGAGTCTGTGTGAGGGCTCCAAACCCACATTTCCCCTTGGCACTACCCTCTGTGGGGGGCCTGCTCTTGCAGCAGGCTTCTGCCTCGGCATCCAGGCTTCCTCATAATCCTCTGTAATCTAGGTGGGAGCTGCCAAGCCTCCTTCACTCTGGCACTCTGTGTACCTGAAGACTTAACACAACATGGAAGCCACCAAACCTTACCGCTTATGCCCTCTGGAGCAGTAGCCTGAGCTGTACCTAGAGCCCTTTGAAGCACAGCTCAAGCCAGAGAGGCTGGGATGTGGGAAACAGTGTCCTGAGGCTAAGCAATTCAGCGGTTCCCTGTGCCTGGCCCCTGAAACCATTCCTTCTCCTAGGCCTCTGGGCCTGTGATGGGAGGGGCTGCCTCAAAGATTTCTGAAGTGCCTTTGAGGCCTTTTTCCCATTGTCTTGGATATTAGCACTTGCCTCCCTTTTAGTCATGTTATCTCTTTAGCAAGTGGTTGCACCACAGCCTGTTGGATTCTTTCTCTACCACTGGGCTAGACTGCAAATTTTCCAAACTTTTACATTCTGCCTACCTTTTAAATATGAGTTCCAACTTTAAGTCCTTTCTTTGTTCCCACATCTGGGCATAGGCTGTTAAAAGCAGCCAGGTCACATCTTGAATTCTTTGCTGCTTAAAAATTTCTTCCACCAGATAGTCTTCATCACTTTCAAGTTCAAACTTCCACAAATTCCTACAGCATGGACACAGTGCAGCCAAATCTTTTGCTACGATATAACAGGGTGACCTTTGCTCCAGTTCCCAATACCTTCCTCTTTTCCATCTGAGAGCTCATCAGCCTGGCCTTAACTGTCCATATTTCTATCAGCATTTTGGTCACAACCACTTAAGTCTCTAAGAAGTTCCAAACTTTCCCTCTTCTTCTTGCCTTCTTCTGAGACCTTCAAACTCTTCCAGCCTCTGCCTGTTATACAACTCCAAAGCCACTTCCACATTTTCAGGTATCTTTATAGCCATACCCCACTCCTATGGGTAACACAGTACCAATTTTCTGTGTTAGTCCTTTTTGCATTGCTATAAAAAATACCTGAGACTAGGTAATTTATCAAGAAAAGTGGTTTATCTTGGCTCATGTTTCTGCAGGCGATACAAGAAACATGTTACTGGCACCTGCTTCTGGTGAGGGTTTCAAGAAGCTTCCAATCATGGTGGAAGGTGAAGAAGGACATGTGTCACATGGCAATAGCAGGAGTGGGAGGTGTAGGTGCCACACTCTTTTAAACAATCAGATCCCATGTGAACCACCAGAGTAAGAACTCAATCATCACCAGGGGAATGGTGCTAAGCCATTTGTGAGGAATCTGCACCCATGATCCAAACACCTTCCACCAGGCCCCACATCCAACACTGGAGGTGACATTTCAACATGAGATTTGGTGGGAAAAAACATCCAAACCATATCAACAATCAAGCTAGTTAACACATCCACCACCTCATGTAGTTACCTTTGTGTGTGTGTACATGTGTGTGTGTGGTGAGAACACTTAAGATCTACCCTTTCAGCAAAATTTCAAGTATACAAGACATCGTTATCAACTATAGTCACCATTCTGTACATTAGAACTCTAAAACTTATTAATCTTATAACCTAAAGTTTGTACTTGTTGACCAATATCTCTCCATTTTCTCTACCCCTCCAACTCCAATGGCAACTACCATTCTACTCTCTGTTTGCATGAGTTTGACTATTTTAGATTCCATATATAAGTGAGATCATACTGTACTTCTCTTTCTCTGTGTGATTCATTTCACTCAGCATAATGCCTGCAAGGTTCATTCATGTCTTCTCAGGTGAAAGGATTTCCTTATTTTAATGGCTGAATAATATTCCAGTGTGTGTGTGTGTGTGTGTGTGTGTGTGTCCTTGTGTGTGTACTGTTGGCCACCCATATCCATGTGTTTCACTTTCATTTATTCAACCAAGTAGGGATTTAAAATATATGAAAAAATTACATGTGTACTTAACACGTACACTATTTTTCTTGTCATTCCCTAAACAATATAACAGCCATTTACATAGCATTTGCATTTTATTAGGTATTATAGGTTTTATAAATAATTTAGAGATGATTTAAACTATTGATATATAGGTAGATGTGGAAAGTTTATATGCAAATATTATGCTGTTTTATATGAGAGACTTGAGCATCCACAGATTTGGGTATCCATAGATGGTCCTGGAACCAATCCCCCATGGATATCAAGGGACTACCATATATACATGTTTTCATGTCCTGGCTACTGTGAATAATGCTGCAATGAACATAAGGGTACAGAAATCACTTCAAGATACTGATTTGATTTCCTCATATATCCAGAAGTAGGATTGCTGGGTCAACTGGTTGTTCTATTTTTTTTTTTATTTTTTATTTTTTATTATTATACTTTAAGTTCTAGGGTACATGTGTACAACGTGCAGGTTTGTTACATATGTATACTTGTGCCATGGTGGTGTGCTGCATCCATCAACTCGTCAGCACCCATCAACTCGTCATTTACATCAGGTATAACTCCCAATGCAATTTCTCCCCACCCCACCCATAATAGGCCCCGGTGTGTGATGTTCCCCTTCCCAAGTCCAAGTGATCTCATTTTTAATTTTTTGAAACTTTCATACTGTTTTCCATAATAGCTGTATCAATTTATATTTCCACCAATATTGCACAAAGGTTCACTTTTCTCCACAGCCTCACCAGCATTTGTTATGTATTGTCTTTTCAGTAATCATCTTAAGAAGTCAGAGGTGATATCTCATTGTGGTTTTGATTTGTATTTCCCTGATGATTAGTGATGTTGAGCATTTTTCATGTACCTATTAGACATGTCCCTGTTTGTATGTCTTCTTTGCAAAAAGGTTTATCCCAAATTATTATTATGGACTACTTTATTAGTCCATTTTCATGCTGCTGATAAAGATATCCCCAAGACTGGGCAATTTACAAAAGAAAGAGGTTTAATTGACTTACAGTTCCACTTGGCCAGGGAGGCCACACAACTGTGGCAAAAGGTGAAAGGCATATCTCACATGATGGCAGATAAGAGAAGAGGGCTTGTGCAAAGAAACTCCCCTTTGTAGAAACCATCAGATCTCATGAGACTTATTCACTATCACGAGAACAACACAGGAAGGACCTGCTCCAATGATTCAATTACCTCCCACTGGGTCCCTCCCACAACACACGGGAATTCAAGATGAGGTTTGGGTGGGGACGGAACCAAACCATATCACTCCACCCCTGGCCCTTCCCAAACCTCATGTCCTCACATTTCAAAACCAATCTTGCCTTCCAAACAGTCCCCCAAAGTCTTAATTCATTTCAGCATTAACTCAAAAATCCACAGCCCAAAGTCTCATTGGAGACAAGGCAAGTCCCTTCTGCCTATGAGCCTGTAAAACCAAAAGCAAGTTAGTTACTTCCTAGATACAATGGGGGTACATGCATTGGATAAATACAGCCATTCTAAATGTGAGACATTGGCCAAAACAAAGGGGCTACAGGCCCCATGCAAGTCCAAAATCCACCAGGGCAGTCAAATCTTAAAGCTCCAGAATGATCTCCTTTGACTTCATGTCTCACATCCAGGTCATGCTGATGGAAGATGTGGGTTCCCATGGCCTTGAGCAGCTCCGCCCCTGTGGCTCTGCAGGGTACAGCCTCCGTCCCAGCTGCTTTCATGTGCTAGTGTTGAGTGTCTACAGCTTTTCTAGGTACATATTGCAAATTGTCAGTGGATCTACCATTCTGGAGGCTGGAGAACGGTGGCCCTCTTCTCACAGCTCCACTAGGCAGTGCCCCAGTAGGGACTCTGTGTGGAAGCTCCAACCCCACATTTCTCTTCCCCACTGCCATAGCAGATGTTCTCCATGAGGGCCCTGCCCCTGCAGCAAACTTCTGCCTGGACATCCAGGCATTTCCATACATCTTCTGAAATCTAGGTGGAGGTTCCCAAATACTAATTCTTGACTTCTATTAACTCACAGGCTTAACACCACATGAAATTGGCCAAGGCTTTGGGCTTGCACCCTCTGAAGCCACGGCCCAAGCTCTATGTTGGCCCCTTTCAGCCATGGCTGGAGCAGCTGGGACACAGGGCACCAAGTCTCTAGGCTGCACACAGCATGGGGACCCTGGACCCAGCCCACTAAACCACTTTTTCCTCCTAGGCCTCCAAGCCTGTGATGGGAGGGGCTGCCATGAAGACCTCTGACATGTCTTGGAGACATTTTCCCCATTGTCTTGGGAATTAATATTCAGCTCATTATTAATGCAAATTTCTGCAAAGGGCTTTAATTTCTCCCTAGAAAATGAGATTTTCTTTTCTATCACATTGCCAGGGTGCAAATTTTTTGAACTTTTATGCTCTGCTTCCTTTATAAAACTGAATGCCTTCAACAGCACCCAAGTTACCTCTTGAATTTTTTGCTGCTTAGAAATTTCTTCCACCAGATACTCTAAATCATCTCTCTCAAGTTCAAAGTTCCACTAATCTCTAAGGCTCTTTGCTAAGACATAGGAAGAGTCACCTTTGCTCCAGTTCCCAATAAGTTCCTCATCTCCATCTCCTCATTGTCCATATCATTAAAAGCATTTTGGTCAAAGCCATTCTACAAGTCTCTAGGGAGTTCCGACCTTCCCACATTTTCCTGTCTTCTTCTGAGCCCTTCAAATGGTTCCAACCTCTGCCTGTTACCCATTCCAAAGTTGCTTCCACATGTTGGGCATCTTTTCAGTAGTGCTCTACTCTACTAGTACCAATTTACTGTATTAGTCCATTTGCATGCTGCTGATAAAGACATACCCGAGACTGGGTAACTTATGCAAGAAAGAAGTTTAATAGACTTACAATCTCAAGATGAGATTTGGGTGGGGACACAGCCAAACCATATCAGGTACTTTGTCCAGTTTTATTTAAATTATTTGTTCCTTTTTGGTATTGCATGGATTCCTTATGTATTTTGGAAATTAACTTATTATATATGTTATTGACAAATATTTTCTCACATTCTGTAGACTTTTCATTTTGTTGCTTGGTACCTTTGCTATGAAGTTTAGTTTTGCTTTTGTTGCCTGTGCTTTTGGTGTCATTTTCAAAAAATCATTGTCAAGACCAATGTCAAGGAGCTTTACCACTATGTTTTCTTTCAAAAGTTTCATGGTTTCAGGTCCTATGTTTAGGTCTTTAATTCATTTCAAGTTAATTTTTGTAATAGGAGACCAATTTCATTCCTTTACTTGTGGATATGCAGTTTTCCCAACACCATTTATTGAAGAGGCTGTCCTTTCCCTAATGTGTATTTTTGGCACCCTTGTCAAACATTAGTTGATCACATATGTGTGGGCTTACTTCCAGGCTCTCAATTCTGTTCCAAGTATCTATGTGTCTGTTTTTATGCCAGGACCATACATTTTGAATGCTATAGATTTGAAATAAAGTTTGAAATCAGTGTCATGCCTCCAGTTTTTTCTTCTTGAATCTATATATTGCTTTGGGTAGTATGAATTTTTATTTTAATGTTTTTATCAAATCACTCTTACAAGAGTAAGAGTTTTTATATGTTGATTTTGTATCTTGCAACTTTACTAAATTATTTTATTATCACTAAAGGTTTGCCATTCTAAAAAATCTTTGGCTGGGCAAGGTGGCTCACACCCATAATCCTGGCACTTTGGAAGACCAAGGCAGGAGAATACCTGAAGCCGGGAGTTCAAGGTCAGCTGGGCAACATGATGAGGCCCTGTCTCAAAAAAGGAAAAAAGAAAAGCAGAAACCACCACAAAATAAAAATATTTTCCAAAAACCAACTCTTAATTTCATTCATCTTGTCTATTGTTTTTAGTGCCTACTGTATTTATTTTTGCTCTAATTGACATTATTTTATTCCCTTTGTAGATGCTGAGGTTAGTTTATTCTTTCATTACAGTTCTTTGAGGTATAACATTAATTTATTCATTGGAGATATTTTTTCTTATTATAATGGTTTATAGCTACAGACTTCCTTCTTAGAATTGCTATTGTTGTATCCTATAAGTTTTTGTATGTTGTGTTTCTATTTTCAATTGTCTTAAGATATTGTTTGATTTTCTCTTTGAATTCTTATTTGACCCATTGGCTGTTCAAAGGTGTTTAATTTTCATGTATTTGGGATTTTTCCAAATTCTTCCTGTTATTGATTTATAGTTTTATAGCATTGTGGTCAGAAAAAATACCTGATATGATTTTAATCTTCTTGAATTTATTATGAATTGTTTTGTGGCCTGTTGTATGATGTATCCTGAGAACGTTTCATGTTTGCTTTAGAAAAATGTATATTTTGCTGCTGCTACATGAAATGTTTTGTATATGTCTCTGGTTCATTCTATCTACAGTGTTATTCAAATCACAGTTTCCTTCTTGATTTTTTGTCTGAATTGCATAGTCATTGTGGAGAGTGCAGTATTAAAGTCCCCTGCTATTATTACATTTCTATTTATTTCTCATTTCAATTATGCCAATATTTGCTTTATAAATGTAGATGCTCTAATGTTAGGTGCATAAGTATTTTAAATTTTTATATCATTTGATGAATTTTCCCCTTTATTGTTATATAACTACCTTGTCTCTTTTTGAATAAAAAGGCTATTTTTTTCTGGCATAATTATAGCCATCTCTGATCTCTTTTAGGTACCAACTGCATGGAGTATGTTTTTCTATCCCTTCTCTTTCACCTATGTGTGTCTCTAAAGCTAAATTGAGTATCTTGTACATAGCATATTTTTTGTATCCTGTTTTTTATCCATTCGGCATTCAGTGTCTTTTGATTGAATAACTTAATCCATTGACATTTAAATAGCTATCAGACATAAACAACTTACTATTGACATTTTATTCATTGCCTTCTGACTATTTTGTAGTTCCTTTGTTACTTTCTTCCTTTCTTCCTTTGTGATTTGATGACTTTGTGGTAGTATGCTTTGATTCCTTTCTCTTTCTCTTTTTTGGTATCCACCACAGGTTTTTTTTATGTGATTACTATCAGGTTTGTATTAAATATCTTATAGCTATAACATCCCATTTTAAGCCATTAACAACTTAATTTATATCACATACAAAATCTCTATATTTTTACTTTTTCTTTGTCACATTTTTGGTTATTGATGTTACAATTTATGTCTTTTCTATATTGTATACCCAATAACAATTATCATAGTTATTATTTTTAACGTTCATGTTTGGATTTTTTTTTTTTTTTTTTTTTGAGGCAGAGTCTTACTCTATCACCCAAGTTGGAGTGCAGTGGTGGATCTCAGCTCACTACAACCTGTGCCTCCCAGGTTCAAACGATTCTCATGTCTCAGCCTCCTGAGTAACTGGGAATACAGGCATGCACCACCACCCCTGGCTAACTTTTGTATTTTTGGTAAAGATGGGGTTTCACCTTGTTGGCCAGGCTGGTCTCGAACTCCTGGCATCAAGTGATCCATCCACCTCTGCCTCTCAAAGTGCTGGGATTACAGACATGAGCCACTGCACCTGGACTTAATGTTCTTTTATTAACTATTATACTAGAACTGAAAGTGATTTACTCACCATCATTAAAATAATAGAGAATTCTGACTTTGACTACATATTTACCTTTATAAGTGAGTTTTATGCATTTACATGTTTGTATGTTGTTAATCAGCATCCATTCATTTCAGTAAAGAACTACTTTAGCATTTCTTCTAAGGCAGGACTACTGGTGATGAGCTCCCTTACCTTTTGTTTCTTTGGGAAAGTCTTTACATCTTCTTCATTTCTGAAGGACAGTGTTGCCAGGTAAAATATTCTTCACTGACAGTTTTTTTCTTTAGATATTTTAAAATATCATCCCATTCCCTCCTCCTGGACTGCAAGGTTTGTGCTGCCATAGAATTTTTCTAAGTATTGCCTTTAGAAAGGTTATCAGATACAAGGTCAATACACAGAAATAATTGGATAATAATTGTATTCTCAAAATTAACATACACACTCCTTAGCATTTATATACACCAACAGGAAACATCTGAAAAAGAATTAAGAAAGGAAACTCATATACAGTAGCCACAAAGAATATAAAATACCTAGTTATCAATTTAACCAAAGAAGTAGAAGATTTATACAAGTAAAGGTATAAAACACTGATAAAAAAAATAGAAGAGGACACTACAAACTGGAAAGATATTCCATACTCATGGCTTGGAAGAATTAAGGTTATTAAAATGACTATAGTACTAAAAGCAATTTACATACTCAGTGCAATCACTATAAAAATATCAATGACATTCTTCATAAATATAAAAAGATGCTAAAATATATATGGAATTACAAGAGACTTTGAATAGCCAAAGAAATCCTGAACAAAAAGAACAAAGCTGGAGGCATCACACTACCTGACTTCATAATACACTACAAAGCTATAGTAACCAAATTAGTATGTACTGGCAAAAAACAAACAAAAAACACAAAACAACAACAACAACGAAAACAGAGACACAGATCAATGGAACAGAATAGAGAATCCGGAAATAAATCCACACATTTACAGCCAACTCATTTTCAACAAAGGCACCAAGTACATACACTGAGGGACAGGACAGTCTCTTCAATAAGTGATGTGAGGAAAACGAGATGACCATATGCAGAAGAATGAAACTAGACCTCCTATCTCTTATTATATACAAAAATCAAAAATATGAAACTAATAAAAAAACTTTGGAAAAATCCTTCAGATCATTGGACTGGGCAATGATTTTTTCTGTAAGACCTCAAAAGCACAGACAACTGAAGTAAAATAGACAAATGGAATATTATCAAGCTAAAAAGTTTCTGCACAGCAAAGGAATCAAAGAGATAGCCCATGGAATGGAAGAAAATATTTCCAAGCTTTCCATCTTAGAGGGATTTATAACCAGAATATGTAAGGATTTCAAAGAACTCTGTAGCAAAAAAAAAAAAAAAGTTTTAAAATGTGTAAAAGATCTCAATAGACATTTCTCAAAAGCAGATATACAAATTGACAATACGTATATGAAATATGCTCTTGGGATCTTTGTCATGAAATATTTGCTCATTCCTATGTCCAGAATGGTTGCCTAGGTTGTCTTCCAGGGTTTTTATAGTTTTTAGTTTTAATTGACAAATGGGATCTAATTAAACTTAAGAGCTTCTGCACAGCAAAAGAAACTATCAACAGAGTAAACAGACAACCTACAGAATGGAAGAAAATGTTTGCAAACTATGCATCTGACAAAGGTCTAATATCCAGAATCTATAAGGAACTTAAAGAAATTTACAAGGGAAAAACAAAAAAAAATTAAAAATGGGCAAAGGACATGAACAGACACTTCTCAAAAGAAGACATACATGCAGCCAACAAGCATATGAAAAAAACTCAATGTCATTGATCATTAGAGAAATGCAAATCAAAACCACAGTGAGATACCGTCTCACATCAGTCAGAATGGCTATTAATAAAAAGTCAAAAAGTAACAGATGGTAGCAAGGTTGTGGAGAAAAAGGAATGCTTATACACTGTTGGTGGCAGTGTAAATTTCAACCATTACGGAAAGCAGTATGGCAATTCCTCAAAGAGCTAAAAACAGAACTATCATTCGACCCAGCAATCCCATTACTAGGTATATACCCAGAGGAATACAAATAATTCCACCATAAAGACACACGCATGTGTATGTCCACTGCAGCATTATTCACAATAGCAAAGACATGGAATCAACATAAATGCCCATCATTTACAGATAAGATAAAGAAAATGTGGTACATATACACCATGGAATATTATGCAGCCATAAAATATGAGATCAGATCCTTTGCAGGAACATGGATGGAGCTGGAGGCTATTATTCTTAACAAACTAACACAGGAACAGAAAACCAAGTACTGCATGGTCTCACTTATACGTGTGAGCTAAATGATGAGAACTCATGATCACAAAGAAGGGAGCAACAGACACTGGGGTCTAGTTGAGGGTGGGAGGAGAGAGAGGAGCAGAAAAGTAACTATTAGGTACTAAGCTTAGTACCTGGGTGATGAAATAATCTGTACAACACACCCCCAGACATGAGTTTACCTATATAATAAACTTGCACATGTACCCCCAAACCTAAAATAGAAGTTTTTAAAAAAAGAAAACTAAAGAAATTGAGTGAAACCCAAAAAAGCTAAACTCAGAGAAAGTCACACCATGATGCATCTTAATTAACCTTCTGAAAGCTAGTACAAAATAATTAAAAACAGCTAGAGATAAATGGCATTACCTGTAAAGGAACAATAATTCAAATGACAATGGGTTTCTTATATGAAATTATGGCAGCCAGAATGAAGGAGCACAACATTTTTAAGTATTGAAAGAAAAGAATAGTCTACCCAGTGACTATCCTTCAGGAATAACTAGAAAAGAAATTCTCAAAGGCAAACAAACAGACTCTAATTACTTATAAGAACTACCCTTCAAGGGTAGCTAAAGCAGCCATTCCAAACTGAAATATATATATAAATAAAAGGATGATGGTGGAATTGGTAAAAACAGAAGTAAAAATAATAGATTATACTTTCCCTAATTAATTTTTTAAATAATATTTTATGGTTGAAGCAAAAATTATAACATCATCTGATGTGGTACTCAATGTATGTACTGCAAATACTTATCACAATTGTATTTGGAAAGTGGGGAAGTTAATGTGACATAAATGATGTAAGGTTTCTATACTTCACCAGAAGTAGTAAAATATCAATACTAGTAGGCTGTGATGAGTTACATGTGCATATGGCAATACATAAGGTAAATAGTAAGAAAATAGAAATTAATATACTCAAATATTATAAATAAAAATAGAAGTCTATAAAGTGTTCATGTAGTCTACAGGAAGACAACACAAAGGAACCGAACAATTAGAAACAAAGGAATTAAATAGAAAAAAATAATAACGTGGAACACTTAAGCTTTAACATATTAATAACTATATTAAACATAAATAGTCAAGTACCACGGCCAGGCATGGTGGCTCATGCCTGTAATTCCAGCACTTCGGGAGGCCGAGACGAGCGGATCACAAGATCAGGAGAGCAAGACCATCCTGGTTAACACGGTGAAAATCCGTCTCTACTAAAAATATAAAAAATTAGCCAGGTGTGGTGGCAGGCACCTGTAGTCCCAGCTACTCGGGAGGCTGAGGCAGGAGAATGGCGTGAACCTGGGAGGCAGAGGTTGCAGTGAGCCGAGATCATGGCACTGTACTCCAGCCTGGGTGACAGAGCAAGACTCTGTTTCAAAAAAAAGTCAAGCACAACAAATACAATACAAAGATTGGTAGAGTAGATTTTTAAAAATACACCTCTATGTTGTCTACAACACACTGATTTCTAGTGTAACGAATTAGGTAGATTGAAAGGAGAAGGAAGAAAATATATCCCATACAAACATTAATCAAAAAAGTGTGGCTTTATCAGTATCAGACAAAGTAAATCTTAGGGTAAAGGAATGACTACAATTGGAGGTACAATTGGAGATACTGTATGATATGGTCTGGCTCTATGTCCCCAGCCAAATCTCACCTGGAATTGTAGAATCGTAATAATCCCTATGTGTCATGGAACAGACTTGGTGGGAGGTAATTGAATCATGGAGGCAGATTTTTCCTGTGCTGTTCTCATGATACTTAATAAGTCTCATGAGATCTTATGGTTTTACAAAGGGAAGTTCCCCTGCAAACATTTGCTCTTGCCTGCCACCATGTTAGACGTGACTTTGTTCCTCATTCACCTTCTGCCATGATTGTAAGGCCTCCCCAGCTACGTGGAACTGTGAGTCAATGAAACCTCTTTCCTTTATAAATTACCCAGTTTCAGGTATGTCTTTATTACCAAAGTGAGAACAGACTGATACAGTGAATTGGTACTGGAAAATGGGGTGATGCTGTAAAGATACCCAAAAATGTGGAAGCGACTTTGGAATTGGGTAACAGGCAGAGGTTGGAATAGTTTGGAGGACTCAGAAGATAGGAAAATGTGGGAAAGTTTGGAAATTCCTAGAGATGTGGAGGGCTCAGAAGACAGGAAGATATGAGAAAGTTTGGAACTTCCTAGAGACTTGTTGAATAACTTTGACCAAAACGCTGATAGTGATATGCGCAATAAGGTCCAGGCTGAGGTGGTCTCAGGTGGAGATGGGGAACTTGTTAGGAACTGGAGTAAAGGTCACTCTTGCTATGCAAAGAGACTGGCGGCATTTTGCCCCTGCCCTAGAGATCTGTGGAACTTTGAACTTGAGATAGATGATTTAGGGTATCTGGAGAAAGAAATTTCTAAGCAGCAAAGCATTCAAGAGGAAGCAGAGCATTTGGAAAATGTGCAGCCTAACAATGCAATCAAAAAGAAAAACCCATTTTCTGGGGAGAAATTCAAACCACCTGCAGAAATTTGCATATATAACAAGGAGCCAAATGCTAGTCACCAAGACAATGGGGAAAATGCCTCCAGAGCATGTCAGAGACCTTTGTGGCAGCCCCTGTCATCACAGGCCTGAGGCCTAGGAGGGAAAAATGGTTTCATGAGCCAGCCCTAGGGCTCCCCTGCACTATGCAGCCTCTGAACATGGTGCCCTTCATCCCAGCTGTTTCAGCTCCAGCCATGGCTAAAAAGGGCCAATGCTTCAGAGAATGCAAGGCCCAAGCCTTGGCAGCTTACACGTGGTGGTGGGACTGTGAGTGCACAGAAGTCAAGAATTGAGGTTTGGGAACCTCCACCTACATTTCAGGGGATGTATGAAAACACCTGAATGTCCAGGCAGAAGCATGCTGTAGGGGCAGGGCCCTCATAGAGAACCTCTGCTAGGGCAGTGTGGAAGGGAAATGTGGGGTCACAGCTCCCACACAGAGTCCCTACTGGGCCACTGCCTAGTGGAGCTGTGAGAAGAGGGTTGCCATCATCCAGAACCCAGAATGGTAGATCCACCGACAGCTTGTACCATGCAACTGGAAAAGCCACAGACATTCAATGCCAGCCTGTGAAAGCAGCTGAGAGGGAAGCTATACCCTGCAAAGCCACAGGGGTGGAGCTGCCCAAGGCCATGGCAGCCCACCTCTTGCATCAGCATGACCTGGATGTGAGATATGGAATCAAAGGAGATCCTTTTGGAACTTTAAGGTTTAATGACCGCCCTACTGGATTTCGGACTTGCGTGGGGCCTGTAGTCACTTCATTCTGGCCAATTTCTCCCATTTGGAACAGGTGAATTTACCTAAAGTCTGTACCCCATTTTATTTAAGAAGTATCTAACTTGCTTTTGATTTTACAGACTCATAGGTGGAAGGGATTTGCCTTGTCTCAGATGAGACTTTGGACTATGGACTTTTAATGCTGAAATGAGTTAAGACTTTGGGGAAATGTTGGGAAGGCATGATTGGTTTTGAAATGTGAGGACATGAGATTTGGGAGGGGCCAGGGATGAAATGATACAGTTTGGCTCTCTGTCCCCATTCAAATCTCACCTGGAATTGCAATAATCCCCACATGTCATGGGAGGGACCCAGTAGGAGGTAACTGAATCATGGGGGTGAGTTTTTTCCATGCTGTTCTCATGATAGTGAGTAAGTCTCATGATATCTGATGGTTTTATAAAGGGGAGTTCCCTTGCAAACACTTGCTCTTGCCTGCCACCCTGTAAGGTGTGACTTTCCTCCTCATTCACCTTCTGCCACGATTGTGAGGCCTCCCCAGCCATGTGAAACTGCGAGTCAATTAAACCTCTTTCCTTTATAAATTACTCAGTCTCAGGTATGTCTTTATTAGCAATGTAAGAAAAGACTTGTCTTCTGCCATAAAATGAGCCTCACCAGATGCTGGTGCCATAGCTTCCGGAACTGTGAGCCAAATAGAGTTCTGTTTTTTTTTTTTTTAAATAAATTACCTAGTCTGTGGTATTCTGTTATATCAGCAAAAAACAGACTAAGACAATACTTAAGCAAGAGTGTCTAACTGATATTTTAAAAATATTGATATGAAAGTGTTAATGTAACTACTCATTATATGAAAAGCATAATTCCTCGTGACCAACTGAGATTTATCCAAGAGACACAGAGATAGAATTATAGTAATTGCTCTCCATGGGGTATATCAAAAATAATTTTCTTAACAGATGCTGATATAGCTTGATAAAACTCTTTAGCAAAGGATTCTTCTTAAAATAATGAAATGTATGAATAGGGGAAAACAATCTTCTCAACAAAGTTTCTGATGTTGCACTTAATTGTGAAACAAATAACCAAAAAATGTACTTAATTATAAAGTACTGGGGGCAGTTTCAGAAAAATAAGAGAGTTAACAAAGTAATTGTAATCTAATAGTGTGAAAGTTCTGGTCATTATAATACAGCATGAAGCAGAAATAAGAGTTACAATCCCTAGAAAAATGGACATGTAATTATTATTTACATATGATATGATTATATTCCTAGAAAAAGCAGCTTAAACACTATTAAAATAAGTAAATTGGCTAGATAAAAGATAAGCTAATAAAAATTACTTACTTTGTTATGTTATCAGTTGGAAAATACAAAAGGAATTCTTTCAAAGTTTGGATGTAATGTTCCACCTTAAGCCAAATATAGTTAATTCCTTTTCCCTTTGAACTAGCCCCTGAAACTTTCAAAGAAATGTAAAAATCCACTTCAGCTCTGGAAACAAGTGCAGGGTGTTACCCACTGGCCACAGGAGATTTCTTCAGGTTAATGAGCAGCTGAGACCTAAGGGGGGTATCTAGACAGCTGAGGAAAGAACAATCCACTTAGGAAAACAAGTGTAAGGAACCTGCACCAGCGTGGAAGGCTGCAGGGTAGAACTGAGGAAAGGCATGAGAGAATGGGTGAAGCTAAACCTTGAGTCTACTGTCAGCTTTGGGATGTACATTAGGGTAAGAAATTCCCACCTCAGGAGTCAGTGCAGCTTCTCATTGGCTTGAAAAGCTGCAGCATGAACCCTAATGATTAAAGGAGAGGGCAGGCTCTAAGTATTTCTAGGCTGCCCCCTCTACAGTGAGTAAGCAGCTGGGAAGAGTAAAAACACAGCAAACCCATATTTACTCCTTCTCTCATTATCTGGTATTGAAATATTTGAATAGGGACTCCAATAAATCAAAGTTCATCTTAATTCCGCATACTGAACCACACTTTGTAAGGATGAGCAAAAAGAGAAAATGATTGGTAATTTGGCAGGACCAACATGGGAACCAATGGGAAGAAAAGTAAACATTTCTTTGTGAAAGATGTTAATTCAAGAAACAGGTGGAAATTTAAAATAATCTCTTATTTGTTTTTAACACAAGCTTTGAGAGGCTGTTGCATCTGTGAAGAAGGCAGGAAATACTGATTTCAAATAAAAACATAATTACAAAATTTAAAATGCAATGGACGCAATGAAGAGCCGATAATCTCTTAATCTTAAAATTTCATCTGAAATGCTTCAGAATTCACTTAGAAATCAGAAAACAAAGATGAAAGAAATGAGATTAGAAAAACAGTAAGGGAAACGGAGAGAGTACACTGGAGGGAAACAATTATGTGTAGCACTAACTCTGAAAAGGAAAGCAGAATAGAGGGTAGGCAACAACTGAAAAAAAAAAATTAAAGGAAAATTTCCCTGAACCAGACAGAGGACTGTCTTTAGATTGGAAGCTTTCAGCAATTATAGAAAAAATCTCTAAATATACACGTATCCTGATATGGGTATTTTTTTCTTTTGAGACAGGGTATCACTCTGTCATCCAGGCTGGAGTGCAGTGGCAGGATCACAGCTCACTGCAGCTTCAACCTCCTGGGCTCAGGTAATCCTCCTACCTCAACCTCCGAGTAGCTGGGACTACAAGGCACGTGCCAGCCACCACACCTGGCTAAGTTTTAAACTTTTTGTAGAGATGAGGTTTCACGATGTTGCCCATGCTGGTCTTGAAATCCTGGGCTCAAGCTGTCCGCCTGCCTCAGCCTCCCAAACTATTGGGATTACAGGCGTGGTGGGATTATGCCACCGTGCCCAGCTTGACATGGGTTTTGTTTTTTTTTTAACATATAAAGAATAAAGAAAAATTTTAAATGCACACAAGCAGAAATTACAATATGTCTAAAATGAAAAAAAAAAAATCAGATGGCAGCAAATGTCTTCGTCAAACTGAATGCCAGAAGACCATGGAACAATGTCTAAAGAATTTAGAGAGAAAATGATTGTTATCTAATAGCTCTACAGTTAGCCAAACTATTTTTCAGGAGCTAAAATCTTCATTTTATTTTATCTTTTCATTCCTTAGTATTTTTTTCAAGTCATAATATATTTATTTTATTTTATTGTGGTAATAACACTTACCATGAGATCTATGCCCTTAACAAGTTTTAAGTGTACAATATATTATTGTTGACTATAGGCACAATGTCGTAAAGCAGATCTCTAAAGTTTATTCACTTTATTTAACTGAAACTCTATGCCTATTGGTTAACAACTCCCCATTACCTCCTCCCTCTAGCTTCGTATATATACTTCACGTTAGTGAAATCATGCAGTACTAGTCTGTTTGTAACTGGCTTATTTCACTTAGCATAAGTCCTCAAGGTCAGCCCATGTTGTTGCATATTGCAGAATTTCCTTTTTGCATGAGGTTGAATAGTGTGTGTGTGTGTGTATATATATATATATACACACACACACACTATTGTTCTCTATCCATTCTTCTGTCATTGGACATTTAAGTTCTTTCCACATCTCAGCTATTATAAATGAATAGTGCTTCAATGAATATGCAAATAATAGCTCTTTGAGATCCTAATTTCAATTTTTTATATATATGCAGAAATGGGATTGCTGGGTCACATGGTAGCACTATTTTTAATTTTTGAGAAGCATCCATACTGTTTTTTATAGTGGCTATATTGGCAAAACCAAACCAAAACAAAAATAAACAAGTGGGACTACATCAAACTAAAAAGCTTCTGCACAGCAAAATAAACATTCAACAGATTAAAAAAACAACCTATAGAATGGGAGAAAATATCTGCAAACCATATACCTGAAAAGGTGTTAATCTCCAAAATATATATGAAATTCATATAACTCAATAACAAATAATGAATTACATAATTTGAAAAATGAGTTAAGTACTTGAATGGACATTTCTCTTAAGAAGACATACTAATGGCCAGTAAGTATAAGAAAAATCGCTCTGTATCACTAATCATCAGGGAAGTGCAATCAAGACCACAATGAGATATCATCTCATACCTGTAAGGATGGCTATTATCAAGAAAATGAAACAAGTAATTGAGATTTATAGAAGACTGATCAACAACAGCAGTATTAACCTGCTTTACAAGTGCTCAATGGAACTTTCACCAAGATGAGTCATGAAACATGCTGGTTATTTTGTTGTTCTCCTGTCTTAGGTCCATCAGATTATATGCCATTACTTTCTCCTTTTACTCACATTTGTATGTTTCTGTGGCTGTTGGTGCTTTGTCTCCATCTACTTGGATTTTAAGATCTGTAAGAATAATTCGTCATGATGTTTTGTTATAAACATTGTTGAGGGATTTTTGGTTTTGTTATCTAGTTGCTCTGCCTGTTTTTATGTGGAGATTAATAGAGACTAGTAAACAACGTTCCTGCCACCACCATTTTCTCGTAATCCCTATCTCTTACCTAGATTCCAGTCTTGTTAACTTTACCATATTTGCTACATCTATTTTAAGTATTTAAAAGCAAATAACCATAGACATTCTTTCAATTTCCTTTGAAATATTTTAGCATGTATGTCTTAAATAAAAAGACATTTTTCTCAAAAAAAACATCATACCACTACCATACCTGAAAAACTAACAATAATTCTCCAGTTTCATCATCTCACATTCAGCCCATACCTAGATTCCTCTTTTATCCTCACAATAGCTTTTAGAAGTGGAACTTTTTTCAGTTTCCTTATGTTGCAAGAGTCCTTCAAGTATCTCTTAATCAAGGCTGACCTTCATGATAAACCTTTTTTCTTTTATTTTTAGATTATGACATTTTCTCTATGGAATTAAAGAGTAGTGATTTTGTTTTTTTCTAAAACATAGTGCATTTTTTAAAGAAAATTGATGTCCAGAAAAGATAAGACCATCAAAAAGATTAGGCCTGCTGCCTGGGCAAGAATTAGGTAGAGAGACCACAGGACAGCAACCACAGGAACCACCCTAACCATCTCAGGGAAACAAAACACCTCGGGGTAGTAGTGTTCAAAGTTATTATTAGCGCCTCAGAGAGTCCTCCCTGGCTCAAAGGTAATATAATCTAGTTAGTGACTTCAAAACACCAAAGCCTGAGCTTATAACTCTGGAGACTGTTTGTGGATTCTGTGAGCTTGGCCCTGGGCAGATGTAGGGATGAAGATGCCTAGTTCCTCCCTTAGAGGTAACTGTGGATCCTGCCTAAGAAATAAGCGTTTTAAGCCCTCAGTATTTTTTATAGATGGAAAGTAGAATTTTCCTTATATTTCCATGCTTTAAAATTTTTTTCTCCAAGTTATTGGTAGAGAGTTTCTATACTTAAAAATATTCCATCCTAGAGGCAAATCATAAGGTCTGTATCCCACAGGCAGAACCCTGGCTTACAGAAATAGCTGGGTGCTTGACACCCAGAGGTCACTGGGGGAGTTGGCAGCAGGGTGCAGGAATAGTTGGGATAATTTTCCTCAAGTTTGTGTTTCCCAGTTTTGTGCCAATGATCATGGAGTCAGAGAGGCAGCATGAGAAATGCTTCTCAGTCCAAGTAATTGAAAGTAGGAAACCTGTGAGAAAACTGAGAGAAGACTGGAGCAAAAGTCCTCTAAAGGGCAGCAGAGTGCTTTCCTTCACTGGAGGGCTTGCAAACTACCATTTGACATAGCAGGTGGCAGCATGTTTTTTTCCTTTTGTCTAATGAAGCCAATCCCGTAGTCACAGATTGGTCATGTTTTCCCCAGTACCCACTAGGGGATTTTAACAGGGTGGGGCTACAGAAAGATCTCCATTGGTTTCTAACAACACCCACAGAAAATTTCAGAAACGCTCTCTTGGTTCACAAGGCCCTGTAGGATCTCCTTTCACCCTACCTTATATATTGCTATTCTCCTCTAGCTCACTGTATATCCTCCCTGTTCCCTAAAACATGTGCTTCCCACATCCCTAGCTCAGGGTGTTTGCCTTAGCTGTTCCCTCTGCCTGGAAAGGTCCCAACACCCTCCCTCCTTGAAAGCCATAGAGTTTGCTCATCTCCCTTATTTGTGGCCTAGGAAGCTCTTTCTGTACTTAAAGAAACACCTTCCACTTCTGTCTCCTTATGCCTTGTGTTATTTTATTTATTTTTTTTACCACATAGTTACCACCTCCCAACATGATGTCAAATATTGCAATCTGTTTCTGTTTACTGTTTTTATTCTGTCACCCATAACAGAAGCCCACAAGGGTTCTGCACATGTTTTGTGACACAGCAGACACTCAATAATGCATGTTGAATGAAAGCAGGATAGACCCCGTGCCAGCACTCACTCCATCTCCACCTGCTTTAGAGATCTTGCTCAATCTCTCTTTTCCTTCACAGCAGAAAATCTGGATATGAAGATTAAGGATCTGCTTTACTGAGTTATAGTAACAGGTTTTTAAAATGTGAGCTTAGGGACTAAGCTGGCTGGCTTAGCTCAGAGAGAAAGGCCCGGGCTTTGATGACTTTGCATCTTCATCTGTGGAATCTGGAGGTGCCTGATACATTTTCAGAGGGAGTGGAGAGTTGAGTGCTTTGCTAATTCAACAGCTGTGTTTCTCTTCTCTGGCCCAGTGAAACAAAAAGCCAGCGAAGAGCTGAGATAGACTTGTACCCTCTGGGAATCCAAACAGAAGGAAGTAGATTCATGTAAGTGATGCAAAAAGAACATAGTGAAGTCCCATCATATGTCTGAACCCTAAATCCCCCAGCCCTCCCTAAACTCTGGATTCCAGATATTTAGGTTTTTCAATATGGCCCCCAAAGCCCACTTGGGTACCCTGCCATATATTTAACTTCAACTTCTACCTCTCATCCTCCTCCCACTTTGATGACAACAAAACACTGACAGAGCACACTCCCACCTCAAGGGCTTTAAAAAAAACTTATTTTAGGTTCAGTGTTACATGTGCAAGTTTATAACATAGGTAAACTCATGTCAAAGGGGTTGGTTGTATGAATTATTTCATCAACCAGGTACTAAGCTCAGAACCAAATGGTTCTCTTTTCTGCTCCTCTCCCTCCTCCCACCCTCTACTCTCAAGTAGGCTCCAGTGTCTGTTGTTCCCTTCTTTGTGTTCATGAGTTCTCATCACTTAGCTCACACTTATAAGTGAGAACGTGTGTATTTGGTTTTCTGTTCCTGTGTTAGTTTGCTAAAAATAGTGGCCTCCAGCTCCATTCACGTTTCTGCAAAAGATATGATCTTGTTCTTTTCTATGGCTGCATAGTATTCCATAGTGTATATGTAACACATTTTCTTTATCCTATCTGTCATTGATGGGCATTTAGGCTGATTCCACATCTTTGCTATTGCGACTAATGCTGCAATGAACATACACCATGTGTTTATGGTAGAATGATTTATATTCCTCTGGGTATACACCCAATAATGGTATTGCTGGGTTGAATGATAGTTCTGTTTTCAGCTCTTTGAGGAATCGCCATACTGCTTTCTACAATGGTTGAAATTTACACTCCCACCGATAGTGTATAAGTGTTCCCTTTTCTCCACAACCATGGCAGCATCTGCTATTTTTTAACTTTTAATTAATAGCCATTCTAACTGGTGTGAGATGGTATCTCATTGTGGTTTTGATTTGCATTTCTCAGATGATCAGTGATACTGAGCTTTTTATCCATATGCTTGTCTTCTTTTGGAAGTGTCTGTTCATGTCCTTTGCCCACTTTTTAATGAGGTTGTCTTTCTCTTGTAAATTTAAGTTTCTTATAGTCACTGGACATTAGTCCTTTGTCAGAAGCAGTTTGCAATTTTTTTCTCCCATTCTGCAGGTCGTCTGTTTACTCTGTTGATAGTTTATTTTGCTGTGCAAAATCTCTTAAGATTAATTAGATCCCACTGGTCAATTTTTGCTTTTGTTGCATTTGTTTTTGGTTTCTCATGAAACTTTTGCCCGTTCTTATGTCCAGTATGGTATTGCCTTGGTTGCCTTCCAGGGTTTTTATAGTTTTGGGGTTTACCTTTAGGTCTTTAATCCATCTTGAAGTGATTGTTTAACATGGTGTAAGGAAGGTGTCCAGCTTCAATTTTCTGCATATGGCTAGCCAGTTATCATGGCACTATTTATTGGATAGTGAAACTTTTCCCCATTGCTTGTGTCAGTTTTGTTGAAGATCAGATGGACGTAGGTGTGCAGC
Organism: Trachypithecus francoisi; assembly: GCF_009764315.1. Classification (NCBI taxonomy): domain Eukaryota; kingdom Metazoa; phylum Chordata; class Mammalia; order Primates; family Cercopithecidae; genus Trachypithecus; species Trachypithecus francoisi. The sequence goes on from NW_022681471.1 coordinate 90,095,397, forward strand.
CTTATTTCTAGGCTCTCTATTCTGTTTCATTGGTCTATGTGCCTGTTTTTTTTTTTTTTTTTTCCCCACCAACACCATTCTGTTTTAGTCACTGTAGACCTGTAGTATAGTTTGTTGTTGTTTTGTTTTGTTTTTTTAGAGATGGAGTCTGGCTGTGTCGCCCAGGCTGGAGTGCAGTGGCATGATCTTGGTTCACTGCAACTTCCACCTCCCAGGTTCAAGCAATTCTCATATCTCAGCCTCCTGAGTAGCTGGGATTACAGGCAAGCACTGCCGCTTCCGGCTAATTTTGTACTTTTAGTAGAAACGGTGTTTCACCGTGTTGGCCAGGCTATTCTTGAACTCCTGACCTCAGGTGATCCGCCCTCTTCAGCCTCCCAAAGTGCTGGGATTACAGGCATAAGCCACGGTGCCTGGCCCCCTGTAGTATAGTTTGAAGTTGGATAACATGATGCCTACAGCTTTGTTATTTTTGCTTAGGATTGCCTTAGCTATTCAGGCTTTGTTTTGGTTCTATATGAATTTTAAAATAGTTTTTTCTAGTTCTGTGAAAAATGTCATTGGTAGTTTGATAGGAATTGCATTTAATCTATAAATTGCTTTGGGAAGTAAGGCCATTTTAACGATATTGATTCTTACCTATGAGCATGGGATGCTTTTCCATTTGTTTGTCTTCTCTGATTTCTTTGAGAAGTGTTTTGTAATTCTCACTGCAGAGATCTTTCACCTCCCTTGTTAGCTGTATTCCTAGTTATTTTATTCTTTGTATGACAATCGTGAATGTGATTGCCTTCCTTATTTGGCTCTCAGCTTGGTTGCTGTTGGTGTATAGTAATGCTAGTGATTTTTGTACATTGATTTTGTATCCTGAAACTTTGCTGAAGTTGAAGGAGTTTATTAGCTGAAGGAGCTTTTGGGCCGAGACTATAATGTTTTTTAGATATAGGGTCATGTAGTCTGCAAACAAGGATAATCTGACTTCCTCTCTTCCTTTGTGTGTGCCCTTTATTTCTTTCTCTTGCCTGATCACTCTGGCTAGGACTTCCAATATTATGCTGTATAGGATTGGTGAGAGAGTCCATCTTTGTCTTATGCCAGTTTTCAAGGGGAATGCTTTCAACATTTGCCCATTCAGTATGATATTGCCTGTTGGTTTGTCATAGATGGCTCTTATTATTTTGAGGTATGTTCCTTCAATACCTAGTCTGTTGAGAGTTTTTAACATGAAGAGGTGTTGGATTTTATCAAGAGCCTTTTCTGCATCTATTTAGTAATCATGTGGTTTTTGGCTTTAGCTTTGTTTATGTGATGAATCACATGTATTGATTCGCATATGTTGGACCAACTTGTATCCCAGGGATGAAGCCTACTTGATTGTGGTGGATGAGCTTTTTGATGTACTGCTGCATTCTGTTTGCAAGTAATTTGATGAGGATTTTTTCATTGATGTTAATCAGGATATTGGCCTGAAGTTTTTGTTGTTGTTGTGTCTTTGCCAGGTTTTGATATCAAGATGATGCTGGCCTCATAGAATGAGTTCAGGAGGAGTCTCTCCTCCTCAATTTTTGAAAGAGTTTCAGTAGAAATGGTACCAGCTTTTCTTTCTGCATCTGAGAGAATTTGGCTGTGAATCTATCATGTCCTGGGCTTTATTTGTTGGTAGTCTATTTATTACTGATTCAATTTCAGAGTTCATTATTTGTCTGCTCAGGGAATCAATTTCTTTCTTGTTCAGTCTTGAAAGGGTCTGTGTTTCCAGGAATTTATCTATCTCTTCTAGGTTTTCTAGTTTGTGTGCACAGAGGTGTTTGTAGTAGCTTCTGATGGCTATTTTAATTTCTGTGGGGTCAGTGGTAATATTCCCTTCGTCATTTCTAATTTTGTTTATGTGAATTTTCTGTTTTCTTCTGTATTGGTCTTCAAGGGCTTTTTATCATGTTTCCCCTGCCTGTAGTGCTCTTCACCCATGATAATCTAGATATCCTCTCATTGCCTCTAGTAATCTGGCTCTCAGCTCAAACCTCACCTGCTTATAGAGATCTTAACTTATCTTCCCATCTTCAAAATAGTACCTGCCCCTCCACATCTGGTCACTTCTCATTCCCTTTTCCTTGCTTGATTTTTTTTTCTTTATAGACCTTATCCCCACCTGACTTGATATATTTACATCTTTGTTATCATATCTCTCCTACATAATTTAAGGTTCGTATAAAACCAGGTTTATTCTGCACCATATTCACACTATCATTTGTAAATGCCAGAGCCTTTGAGCACTTGTAGGGATATGGGCACACAAAAGTGAAAGGCCTGGTTTTAGAGTGACCTTCACTAGGTGAAGAAGATGAGACAGAAGGAAGAAACAGGCCTTTCCTGGGTCTGTGCAAGACCTTTCATGTGACATCAGAGAAGCCCCTTCCCCAAAACTGGAGTTGTGGAGGCAGGGTAGAGTGTGGTCCCTAAGGTTTGGAAGTGTCACTGGTTTTTTTTTTTTTTTTTTTTTTTTGTTCTAGTGAATGCAGAACACCTGAGCCTAGAGGTGGTCTTGAGGAAAAAGCAAGGTACCTAATAGCCATGCTCTCCCTTTCTCTGTGCTTCTGCCCTAGCCATACAATGAAAGCTAAAGATTAAGAAAATGTGGCACATATATACCACGGAATACTATGCAGCCATAAAAAAGATGAGTTCATGTCCTTTGCAGGGACATGGATGAAGCTGGAAACTATCATTCTCAGCAAACTATCACAAGATCAGAAAACCAAACACCGCATGTTCTCACTCATAAGTGGGAGTTGAACAATGAGAACATGTGGACACAGGGAGGGGAACATCACACACCAGGGCCTGTGGGGGCTAGGGGGCTAGGGAAGGGATAACATTAGGAGATATAACTAATGTAGGTGACAGGTTGATGGGTACAGCAAACCACCATGGCACGTGTATACCTACATAACAAAACTGCACATTCTGCACATGTAACCCAGAACTTAAAGTATAATATTAAAAAAAAAAAAAAAGCTAAGTTCTCTGTAGTAGACAGATGAATCTTGTTGAAATGTAAATTAAGTCACATCTCTTTTACGGTAAAAACCTCTCCCTACCTCCCACCTCACTCATAGTAAACACAGATGTCCTGTCAGTAAGCTGCAACCAAGATGTTTATCTAGCCCTTCTCCATTTATTTCCATTTTTACCACTTTTCTTGGCTGAGACCACCCAGTCATGCTGCTAGCTTCCTCACTATTCCCAGACGTTTGCTAGACACATTCCAAAGCCTTTGAATTTGCCATTAACTGAAACACTTCACTCACTGATAGTAATAATTTTCATAAATAATGACATAATTACTTGTATGGTAATGAACTTAGTATCTCCCCTCACCAGCCTGTTGATTCCCTAATGGAAAATAATTCTCCCCATTTTTTTCCATTGAGTTTTTAACCAACCCAAGCCCAAAGTCTGACATGTAGTATAGGAATTGAATAAGTGTTTATGGAATAAATGAACTGAATCAATTTCTAGCAAAATGAACAATTATTATTTTTAATCCCTACTCTCTGAGAAAAACAGCAAGAGAAAACCAGGGTAAGAAATAGAGAAAAGACATAGAGATCCAGACAGAACAAAACCAGGTAGGAACTTAAGAGTAGCAGTATTTAGTTCAACTAACTATCTCTTTATCCATTCAACCCTCCAGTCATCCTAGCAGCCATATGTCGACCCAGTATTCCATCCCTTCTTCTCTCTGTCCATCCAATCCCTCCACTCTTCCATTCTTCCACTCTTTGCAACTAACCATTCATCCATACAACTATCTACCCACTTATCCATTTATCCAACTAACAATTAACCCAACCATCTGTCCATTCATTCATCCATGCACTCATTTCATCATCCATCCTTTATCTACCCACTATCAATACAGTCATCTATACAACTCTTTATTGGTCCATCTATCCATCCAAAAATTCATGCCATCATCCATCCAACCATTTATTTATTCATCCATACATCCTTTGACTCATTCATTTCTTCATCTATCCAACTGCATGACCACCCACCCATTCATTCAAGCATGTGTTTATCATCTCTCCATGTAGTCATCCAACCATTTAGTCATTCAACTATACATCCATAAATACATCCAACACCCCTTCACCACTGACGAGAGGAAAGAAAAATATCCAAAATAGAGACAAAAAACATGAGCACCTTAGATTTTTCTTAGAAGACCACCTTTGTTGTGTATTTGTATGTGTGTGTTGTGTTGTGTGTAAAATAAATAATCACAGAACAAATTGCTCATTTCTGATAGACACTTAAAGAGTTCCTCTTTTTTGTCAGTTTATGGAAGACAGAAACAGCAGCAGGTACACACAGACTGCTCTGGCACATGCAGATTCTGTTCAGTTCCTACAAATATGTGGCATTTATGCCAGGCCCCTTGCCATGTGCCAAGGCCAACACAGGATGAATAGATGCAGGTTTGTCCTATAGGGGCCCAATCTGTGTGATAGGAACTCTGGAGGTTGGAAATGGAGACAAAGAACCAGGATTCTTTTAATCAGTTTAGCATCTTCCACCTTATAATTTGCACAACCCCAATTATTCTTGTGAGCTCTCACAGGGCCTCCTTAGTTCCTCTCCCCATAGAGACACAGAGGATCTTTCTGATGCAATGCAAGGGATAGGAAAGTGAGGCTCAGAGGTAAGAGACCCCCACTCTGCCTTGCTAACTTCCAAAGAGAAGCTGATGATAAACCAATAGGTAAGGTAGGAGGACTTGTGGAGTCAAATGAGCCAGCTGTTCTGTGGAAACATCCACTCTGCATTCAGCGAAGGGCTCTTCTTCCACAGCACAATGAAGGGAAGCTGAAGGGAGGAGCTGAAGGATGGAATTATGACCCCAAAATCCTTGGGGCTGGCCCTCCAGAAAGTGGTTTGAGGAGAACAGAAAGGTGAAGGACGTCCTGGAGGCAGCTTCCAAGCAACACCAGCAACTGCAGCATAAGCAGCAGAGGTGGGCAGGAGCCACCCCCATAAGAGGCTGCCTATGGGGGAAACAGAGAATAGTTGAACCCAGCTCTCACCTGGGAAAGCTGTCCCTGGGATCCTCAGACATATAAATTCCCTTCTTCTCTTTATCCCCCTCTACAGGAAATCCTTCCTCTCTTATTCCTCTTCCATCACCTGCTCTTTCTGCTCCTTCTCCTCTGCCTCCCAATGTTCTCTTTCTCCACCTCTAATCCTTCCCCATGCTTTCTCCCTTCTCCTTTTCTTCTCTCCATACACTGTCCTTCAACTCTCCCCTTCCCTTTTCCTTTCTTTCCCTTCCTCCTATTCTTTTCCTTCCCTCCTCTTTCTTCCCCCTTTACTCCTTCTCCTCTCTTCCTTTTCTCTCTTCTTCTCATGCCCTTCTTCTCTCTTGTCTCTCCCTTCTTTCCATTTCATCTTTATCTAACCCTTCATCTCCCCACTCCTTCTCTTCAATCTTACCTTACATCCAGAATTATGGCAGAGATAAAGAAGCTGGACATTGAGTTCCTTTCAGAAACTTATATCATCTCAGAAGAAGGGTCCAGAAATGAAAAAGTAGGGAGGATGAGGAGGAAGAGGGAGGAAGATACAGGAAAAGGAGAGAGGAGGGGTTTTTAACCCTAAATGGAGGGGTTCCTGTGAGGGAGGCAAGCAAGCATGGGCTGCTATACAGGAGCAGAGGAGCCCATGAAAACCTTTCCAAACATTTTGTCTAGAAGGGACATTTCCTACAGGGGACATACACAGCTAGTGCACAGGCAATGATGTGGAGCCACTGAGGCAGTGAAATTACAGGGAGGTACTGGCTGAAGGGTGTGTGTTTCAGAGCAGTGGGCACCAACCTTTTTGGCACCAGGAACCAGTGAAACTGTTCTACTTCAGATCATTAGGCATTAGTTAGATTCTCATAAGGAGCACACAACTTAGATCCCTCGCATGCACAGTTCACAATAGAGTTCACGCTCCTTTGAGATTCTACTGCCACCACTGATCTGACAGGAGGTGGAGCTCAGGTAGCAATGCTGGCTCACTGGCTCTTCACCTCCTGCTGTGCAGCCCCATTTCTGACAGGCCACTGACTGGTACCGGCCTGTGGCCTGGGCATTGGGGACCCCTGTGTTAGAGTTTAAGGGGACTCACACACCCTAGAACCCAAGGTCCCTGTTCCACAACCCTCTCACCTCTAGGTAGAACACCCTCCACAGACCATCCAGGAGTTCCCTTCAGGACCCTAGGAGACCAACTTAGAACATGCCTCAGGAAGGGCCACATACTTCCTAGGTAGAAAGGAAAATAACTTTATTTAAATGTAGTCAGAAAATGCATCCCAGAGGAAGTTAATGAACTTTAAGCTAATATTTAATATACACTTAAAACTTTTTTCACGCTAATGAAGATTCTGAGTGAATAATCTTTTACTTGTATGTTTGCACACATGTCCATTTATGTCCTCTGGAATAAACTGTTGAAGGGACATGGTTGATTCGGTGGTTCAGCATATTTAATCTTTGATACAACTTGATTTTCATAAAGATTGAATCACTCCACAGTACTACCAGCAGTTTATGAGAGTGACTCTTTCACCACATCTACACTAGTTAAACATTTTTGCATAGGTGCCACCATCGGCTCTTTTCTACAGGTGAATAAAGGCTCCCAGAGGTTTAGCAACAATCACTAGACCACTCAGCTGGTTAATTGCAGAGCCATACTTTTTACCATAGAAATGTTTGTCCCCAGAGCCAATGACCTTAATTGAAATTCTGAGTATTACCATTCCTTACTACCCTGAATATCTGGATCTACTCTTTATTTAAATACTTCATCTCTTTTTCCATGATCTACCAACTAGGTTTGGGATTAACAGAGCAAAAACAAAACTAAACTAAAAGGTTACATAGTTTTTAGCCTCTGTGCAAGAGGTTTTCTGTACTGATGGTAATTTTTCCCTTGTTAAAATGACAAAAACAAGAAAACCAAGCCATCTTCCTGATCAGTGAGGTAGGGTGTCCTTTTTATAATTTGGCTTGATGAATCAGGTTTTATAGAAGTGGTTCTGCTGCTGTTTTTACTGTGACGTGGAAAAGTTCCTCAGGGTGCTTCTGTCTAGTCTGGACTTCTTGTCCTGCTGCCACATCATTGCCACTGAACCCTGCCACTGTCCCTCATGATATTACTCCTCAGGGAACTTTGGTGCTAGACTGGTGAGTGCCTCAGCCATTAGCACTTAGACTTCAGTGGAGGGAATCCTGCTGTCTTACCTCTACCTCTTTACTCCAGGCATGGACTTGGGGCTTTCCCTGATTTCCCATTGCACAGTGTATTAGTCGGCTTTGAACACTTCTGATAAAGATATACCCAAGACTGGGTAATTTCTAAAGGAAAAGAGGTTTAATGAACTCACAGTTCCACGTGGCTGGGGAGGTCTCACAATCATAGCAGAAAGCGAAAGGCACATCTTACATGGCGGCAGGCAAGAGAGAAAATGAGAGCCAAGTGAAAAGGGAAACCCCTTATAAAACCATCAGATCTTGTGAGACTTACTCACTGCCATGAGAACAGTATAGGGGAAACTGCCCCCATAATTCAATTATATCCCGCTGGGTCCCTCCCACAACATGTGGGAATTATGAGAGCTACAATTCAAGACGAGATTTGGGTGGAGACACAGCCAAACCATATCACACAGCACAAACCAAGCTGTAATATTTACTGAGATTTTATTGAAACTTCTTGAACTGTGGGAGAGAAGTGTAACACAAACACTAGGACTTAACAACCATGCATAGACTTCAGATGCATTCTGAAATACCTTACTATGCTAATTTCCTACCTGGCTCATGGCCTGCCTCCAAATGGCCAGCAGCAGTTTACCACTCCCACCACCAGAATTTTCTATAAGCATTTCCAGCTCAGAATCATAAACAAACTTACTACCAGCCCAAAAGAGAGTGCTGGAAAAACTTTTCCCTTATCTCAGTTTAAGAAGGGGGAATTCTACAGTGCCCTCATCTTAGGCCTCAGAATCCAACTTCATCAAGAATGTTTTATAGGAAACAATTCTTTTTCAGAGGAAACCCTATCCAGATACATAGGAGGTGATCTGATAAGACAGTTGTGAAATACTCTGAACATTTATTTTCCTATGCTTTGGTTATTACCACTCTTATATAACATGAAAAAAACTTGTGTCGCTTTTTTCTTTTGGGCTTCTACATAAATGCCAGGTGCTAAGCATATTTTCTTTCATTCATCTTCAGAAAAAATCAGAAGGCACATTTGTATTTACATTTTCTATGCCCTTTGCACTGTGTCACAATAACTTCCCCAAAATAAGAAAAGAATTGGAGTATCTCCCCTGTCTTAGCCGTTGGAGTGAAAGTAGTTTCACAGTAGTTACATGTCTGGGCTCTGGAGGGAGACTGCCTGGATAAAAATCCTGCTTCCACTACATGTGTGCTGAGTGACTGTCAGCATGTCACTGAACCTCTCTATCACTGTCTTAATCCATAAAATTGAGTATAATACTTACACCTAAACTAATAGGTACCATGTATTGTTGATTAAAAGGAATAATGTGTTTCTCAAACATTTGAGAAAGTGTTTGTATCATGGTAAATGTTCAGTAACATTAGCTATCTGTGAGTCACTGATCAGCAGGTCTCAAATCTGTCCTATTTCAGATAGGTAAGGATTGCAGCAGCATCTCCATATCTCTTAGGATTTATATGACAAGTGGACACTAGTTTATTTGGTCCTTACACTTGTGATCTGAAGCCACGATTATCTCATAGGTAAGAGCTTCTTATATGAACATGTCCAAATGTTGAAGCCTAAGAGAAATCTCCAGTATGTAAAAGATATCCAATGGGTGCTCACGGTGGACAGGAGTACAATATTGAGATCCCCAGTAAATACATTTGTCCTCAAAGTTTGAACAATAAAACCAAGGAGGATATTGCAAAGAGTCTTTAAAACTTCAGAATAAAAAAAGTTATCATAGTTACAGAAAAAAAAAATCAGTCAGAAGATAAATATCTGCCCAGCCATGGAAACAATTATAGTCAATGCCAATTCCATTCCCATTTGCAAGGCTTTAACTATACTAAATATTGGACCATTTTATACTGATGCCATTAAACAGGTAAATGGCAGGCAAATTTCATGTAGGCTCTCCCTCATTCTTGAAATCTGTGAACTCACCATTGGACTGTTTTTACTCTGCATTATCTTGCTGGACCCAGTAATCAGCCACTCATCAAGCACTTGCATAATCACACTCCCCACCTCACACCAATATGCCTCCTGTCTCAAATAACTTTCCTTGACTGATTTATGATTGCAAGTGTAGCCCAGTGCTGAGTAATGCATCTTGAGGGGATATTTGCTGTAGTTCTTCTTGGATCTATTTCTCTGCTCTTAAAAAAAAGAGGTACAGTAAAAGACAAATCTTTTTTTAATGAGTCAATTTAAATTATATAGATAATATATAACATAGACATGCAAGCATGTATACATAAAATTACAGAAAGACACAAATATGTTATAGCATTGATTTTAAAATTTTAGCTGTGAGACTGTTAAACTCACTAGTTTAAAAGGACAGTTGAATTCAAACTGTGCCTTTGTAAATGGAAAAGGGTAAAGTTTACCAGTCCCACATGACTAAAGCCATGAGTGTTAGAGAGAACAGGGTAGCAAATTTACATCTCAAAGCACACACAGAGAGATAATTGAAATTTTTAAAAGGAGCTTTTGTGTATTAGAGGAAGACCAAACATAGATATCAAGGTAACACAAAATCTTAGGAATTTACCATAGGAATTTTCCCAACTTTCATTTTAGGCTCAGGGGGTAAATGTACATGTTTGTTTCATGGGTAGATTGCATGAAGAGACCAAATAATTCAGCTTCTGTGTATTGTCCCATCTGGATTTGAGGACTAGAAGTGCTGCAGTCATGCCCTAGTGCCATGTAGCCCAACAGCACAAAAGAAAAGCATCATGGCAAGAATCACAACTGAGCGACATTTTAATTTATGTATGACATATATCAATATCTACATTGGGCATATGAGCAGTTTTCACAGAACAGTAAACATCAGAGTTGAAATGCTCATTTGTTTTTCAGACTAAAATTCTGAGGCCTGGTCAACTGTGTTCCATAAGAATTCATTGACACTGTGTTTTAAATGTTGTGCTAGGGGTTTGAAGAAAACAGAAATGATTCACGCAAGGTCCATGCCACGAGGAGCTTAACAGTATAGAGGAATCACATAAATATACCATTCAATGCTGACCTACATTGCCTATCAGCTGTGTGCCTAACTACCTTTGTTATTTCCCAAAGACCTGAGAGATATATATTACAATTCCTCTTATACAGTTGAAGAAATAAGCTGTGATGAGTTAAGTAACGTAGGTAGTTAAATGGAATTTGGATCCACATCCAGACCTGTTGGACTCCAAAGGTAGGTCTTTTTCCATTCCCATTGGAAATATTGCTTTTGTTACAGTCGTTGAGATGTGAATGTCATTTCTGATGACAGAGCCACCTTTCCCCAACATAGAAGGATACTTGGGAAATCCAGGAATTCTCAAAGTGGTACTATTCTTCAAAAGACTAACTTAGGAGTTCTGAAGATCTATACTGAAACCACCAGCGTGAAGTACAACTATCTGACATTTTTATACATCAGAAGGGATTAGGTAGCTTAGATTATGACAGCAGCATTAGAGGCCCCCTCTGCAGATAATGGAGGATTTACATAATTTGAAAAGCTTGGGGACTGGTATTGTCCCTTCTGTCATTGCCCTTTAAATGGAGTCAATGACTAAGAGACAGCAGTTCTTCTGGAACAACTGTTAGCTAGGAAAGGGAGGTGAAAACCCTGCCTTAGAGCCCTGCCCCACTCACAGATGAGGAGAGCTTTACTTCCAGAGTTATTCTCTGTGGAAGCATCAGGAAAATACAGGGAGGCTCCCAGCAATCTTTCCTGTAAGTTGTTTCCTGGTCCAAGTCTATTAACTTATGGTGCATATTTTATAATTTATGGGCAAACAGAGCCAAGGGAAGGGAAGTAAGTTAAATTGGAGAATGGTATAAGAGAAGTTTGGCTTAAAACAATTGCATGGGACTAGAGACTGGGCAAACTAGCGTGAACAACTTATTACTACCACTACTAGTTCTGTGACTTTTAATAAGTAACTTATCCTCTAAGACCCATATGCTAGTATGATTGTTTCTTTCACTAAGATATTTGACCTTTGAGAGGGCCTTGAGTGATTGCTCTTTGCGTATCAAGCTTTCAGGGTACTTCCTGAAATCTAATAGATGCCAATGGATGCTTAATTAAATAATTAAATTTTATAATAACACTGATTGTAATAGCCCTCTTTCCAACTTTCCAATTGGAGTAGTACAGTAGATCCTATCTATGTAGGTATCAATATATGACATCTTTGTGTATCAGGCACTGTACAACATCTTGTGGACACCTGTTTTGTGTTGGAGGGTTAGAATTCTGACACATTTTTCTTCATCAACATACACAGAGACCAGCAAAATTATCTATATACCCCATGACTTAAGCAGCATTTTTTATACTTCAGTCCTTTTTGTATTAACTCAAGGGTTTTTGTCATAGGAAGACAGCTCATTTCATTGTATGTATATTTTCATGTATATAAGAGGATTACTTTCCATAAAAATAATTACAATGCAAACAAAAATAGCAAAATTTGGAAAGCTGGTATTAACAAGAAATACAGGAGATCTTACATATTATTGTGTCTTATGTGTGCTATTTCATCTTCACATTGTTTCCTCAATGTATGCATTGTTATTCTCTTGCATAGATATAGGAGAGCCAGAATTTGATCCTAAGACTTATTTTATTCTAAAGCTCCAGAGTCCTACAATATGGAAACTTCCCAAGTTATGCTCTAGCAATTCCCACTCTTTACTCTTCCTTTTCTCTCTGTTACAGCTTCTTACAATTTTCATCCTACCTTTTAACAATTGCAGGTGCTCCCATTCCTGAGACTTCTCTCCATATTAAGTGACCAAATTTGGTGCATGCTTAACACTGACTCTTGTTTTCATCCCATGTGTACAATTCTGTACATGGATTTTCTAACTGTTGGAAAAGGCAGTCCTCTGTAGGCCCCAAGTGTCTCTGCATGTCCAAACTACAACGCCCAACTGTCCCTCAATATAGAGCAGTTTCTGTAGCTAATCACATAAGCAATTAAATAGGCAGAGGTGACCTTAGGTTAACTATTTGTGTGACTGCTGGGAAAGGGAACTAACTTGTCTGCTACAAAAGGGGCAGAGCCCTTGCTCTTTGGTTTGTCAGCTGTGCCATAACACAATATGTGTGAAGCCACCATCTGGGAATTATGGGACTTGAGGGAAAGGAAATGAGTCCTCTCATACTTATGCTCCTGCTGTCTGCTGTACTGTGAGTAATAAACTGTCTTGCTCTATATTGTTAAGTCTCATCATCTACTTCAGAACTCATCTGCTTTTGGCAAGTCAACTTGCTTACATGCTTAGTTATCTTCTTTGGCATCTTGTTATTCCCTGCCGTTCTCTATAGGGTTAATTTTCTTCCCTGAAACTAACTCTTGTAACAAAGAACTTTGGTTTTTAAGTATTTTTGAGATGAAGAGATAACTGTTATTTACAACTTCCTGCCATTTAACAAGAATTGTGTTTTTTGAGGAAAGTTTTTTGGTACAAAGTTGGTATTTATGGGAAGAATGTAACAAATCTGAGAAAGAAGCCAGATTGTCCTACTTATGAAACAATATGAGGATTGATGGCTAGTGGTGGGAGGTTGCAGGGACAACTGTAGTTACAGCAGATGGCTGGCAGGTGATGAAGGCTTTAAACCCAGACATGGGGTGGTAGACACCCAAAAGAAGATATTTATGAAAGAGATTTATTTGTCTATTGAAGATTTTTAAAAAATATACTTGTATAGTGTTTCCCATATCTCAAGCACTGTTCTATGAGCTTTAACTCATTCAGTCATAATCACAATCCATGTGGTAGTTCCTATCATTATGTTCAATGTATAGATGAGGAAACTGAGGCACAGAGACATTAGTAAAATGAGGAAAACACATTTAATAAGTGGTGGCGAGAGAGGAGAGACTTGGAGCTGCTTTCTTGGGGCATGGAATGTCAAGGCATGGAGGATTCTGATAGGTAGCTGCTGCCTACTGAGAAACATCAGAAAAAGAAGAGTAATGTTTACAGGGGGAATTTATGGCATTTTCCCCTTGGGATATGCTCTTGCTTATTTCCCCAAAAAGGCCTACATGTAGATGAAATCTTACTTTAAAAATAATAAACAAATATATTACAATTAAAAAATAACAGCAACAAAAACGTCTGTGTGCCACAACAATTCCTTAGGTTCCATCCATGGTTTGCATACCACATTTTGGGCAGACTAACTGTGAAAAGACCGTGGTCTTTGATATTAAGCAGAGCTAGACTGGAATTTCAAGTCTGCTACCTAACACCATCCAATTTTATAATTCTATAAAAATGCTCACTCAGGTTAATGGTGAAGATTTAGTCAAGAAAATGTATATATATCAACTAGCATATTGCCCAATATGTATTACATATTTGACATTCTTCCTGTCTTTCTCTCCATTCCAGTTAGACCAGTGGATGCTATCCCGTTATTTTCCATCTCATTCCAACCTATCTTACTTTTTCTCCCTTCAGCCATACTGAAATAGTTTGTAGGATTCCTGAATCAGCCACACTCTTTCATCTCTGCATCTCTTCATATGCTGTTCCCTCTTCCCAGAATTTATTTCCTCTCTCTGCCCCTTCTTTATCTCAATATTTCATTCCTCTTGTAGCCTGTAATCTTTGTCTCCATTAAGGAGTTCCTTAATTCTCTCAGTGTGGGGTGACTATCATCTGTGCTCTCATCCCTATGCTTCTCAGAAATGTTTGCTTTCTTAGGAAGGGATCCCCAGCCTAATTATTTTAACTACCACCACCCTCTTCAAACTCCCTTCTAGACATCAGAACAGGCTAGGGTATTGGAAGCCACAGCTGAGTCTGGGAAGGATTCAGTGGATTTTGCAGATTATACTACTTGCTGCAGAGCATGAATATTAGGAGAATCTGAGGTGCAGTGTTCAACAGCAATGCTGTATTCATTCCAAATAGTTCTGCTAATGATCAGTTTGAAGACTCAGGACATAAAGATGGGAGAATGTAACTGAGGACTGCAGTAGGCTGAATTAACCCTCAAAGATATCCATGTCCTAACCCCGAGAATCTGCGAACATATTTCCTTATATGGCAACAGGGACTTTACATTGTGATTAAGTTAAAGATCTTGAGATTGGGAGGTTATTCTGGGTTATCCAGGTAGTTCCAGTGTAATCACAAGAGGAAGGCGGGTTATTAATATTTGGAGTCAGAGAAGAAGACCATGGTAGCAGAAATCAAAGAAGAGATAAATTTGAAGATACTAATCTGTTGGCTTTGAATATAGAGGAAGGGCCTATAAGCTAAAAATAATATAGGCTACCTCTAAAAGATGGAAAAGTCAAGGGATTACATCTTTCCCTAGAGCTTCCAGAAGGAATGCAGCCTTACCTACACCTTGATTTTGCCTAGTAAGACCATGTGTGACTCCTGACTTCAGAAATATAGAAAATAAGTGTGTTGTTTTAATCCCTAAATTTGTGATTATTCGTTACAACACAATAGGAAACTAATACTGATTTTAGTAACAAAGTGGGGTGTTGCTGTAATAAATACAACAAATGTGGAAGTGGCTTTCAAATTAGGCAACGGATAGAGGATGGAAGAATTTTGAGCACATAATAGAAAAAGCCCAGATTGCCATAAGATTTTGAGTTGATGCATAAGATTTTGGTTCAGACTTTTGGAGAACTTGGTACGGAGTGAATATATTTTGCATGTAGGACAGATGTGAATCTTTGTGGTAGGCTGAATAATGTCCCTCCCCCAAAAGTGCCCACATCCTAATCCCTGGAATCTGTGAATATGTACTTTACATGGCAAAAGAGACTTTGGAGGTGTGACTAAGTTGAGGCTGTTGAGATGAATTATCCAGGTAGGTCCAATGTAAACCATGGGTTCTTATAAGAGGGAGAAGGAGGGTCAGAGAGGGATACCACAGAAGCAGAGGTCAGAGAAGAGATAGACTTGAAGATGACATGCTGCTGCCTTTACATATAGAGAATGGGCCATGAGCCAAGGAATGCAGGATGACTCTAGAAAATGAAAAAGGGAGTGATTCTCCCCTAGAACCTCCATAAAGAACACATCTTTGCTGATGCATTAATTTTTGTCCAGTAAGATCACTTCTGACTCATGACCTCCAGAAATGTAAAGTTACAGTAGCAATAAGAAAGTATTTCGAAAACAATTGGGGGTAGAATGCAGGGGTCTAAGAGTTGGAGGTGGAGTCGGAAATGGGTCTCTGAAATACTGTAGGTGGTGAAGAAGCTATATCAGTTTGTCTACTAGAACACGGACAATTGCCTAAGTCCATCTAGAGTCAGTTGAATGGGGGGGATAGGGGCAAAACACACACATACACACACACATACACATACAGAGAGAGAGAGAGAGAGAGAGAGGCACATATGACAACTATGGGAAAAACCATAATGTAACTATTTGTCCCTATAAGAATATATATTCGAAATCCAATATAAGTTCCAGCACTACACATAGGGAAGATTGCATTATATAGGTATCTATAGAACTCCTGTCTATGAAGATGAGTGGTTTAATAGAACTTAATTTTAAAAATTTAAACATATGACAGAGACTAATGATGGAGTTGAACCAGATGAGACTACATCTGGTGGCATTGAGAAGTTAGTTGTGGGCAAGGGTGGCTAGAACCGTTCCTGTATGAAAGAATACCTTCATGGTAGGAGCAAGAATGTGTAGCATGGTACCCATATGTGGAAAATGGTTGAGTAAAAGGTGCCCAGCACTCTCCTCCTCCACAAAGGACCAAAACAGCTAGTAGGTAATCACGTGTCAAATAGGACATCTAAGAGAGAACACTGTAATTAAGCACAGAAGTGACAGGAATTTTCCAAGGCATGGATGAGAAAGAAGTGAAGCAGCCAGCCAAGACAAGATGGCTCAGAGACAGGAGGGACTCCCCATTGCAAAGAAAAGGTAAGTGAGAGATCCCCAGTAGTTTATTTTCTACTGCAGACATCAGCAATTTTAGCCACAGAAGAGCCCCTCAGCCCTCACAGGCCCTCAGCCTCATAGGGGAGCTGCTTGGAGTCCATGTTCCAGAGTGCATTGTTCCAGAAAGGGAAATCACACTGGTCTTACACACTCCCCTGAGACACCAAGCAACGGAAACAAAGTGCAATTTTGAGAGCCCAGCCCCCCACCAGATTAATCAATGGCTTGCCTTGCCTGCTGTCACTTCTGCCTCCTCCATGAGCCAAACAGGGGTTTGAAGACAGGCCTACCCTGCTTGCCACCACCGTTGCCTGTGCACCTAACACCATTGCTGCTGCTGGTATGTACATGGGACTCCTAGGAGTCCATGAACAAGCCCACCCAGATTACTGCCATAACCACCACCCACATGCACCATTCAGGAAACTGAGGACCAGCTCACCTGGCCCACCACAGCTACCACTGGTCCCTGTATGCATTGACTTGGGGCCCAAGGACTGGCCTACTCACACTACTATCACAGGTGGCACCACACATGTGGACCAGAAACCAGAAGACCCACCTGCTTGACCTGCAACTGCTATTGCCAATGCCCAAGTATAAAGCTTGGAGATATGGGGGCCAGCTCACCTGGGCTTCCCACAACCACTACTGGTGTCCACATGCACTGATTAGGGACCTGAGTACTAGCACACCAAGCCCACCACCACCACCACTTATGCTTGAGGACCAGCCCAGTGGTGTTGACATACACATAAAAGCCTTACTACATCTTCCACTAACAACTGCAGCCTAAGCCATTAAAGAATCCACAGATACCACTGATATTGATTACAGCTGAAGAATCACATGGCTACTACAGTACCGTGTGTACCAAGAATCAAAGCCAAATCACTGTACCAAATCAACACTATAGATCATGTAAAGGAATATTTTTCCTAAAAAAGCCAATTCATAAGTGGAAAAAAGTGACTCTTACACCAGACATGCAAGCTATTAATGTAACGATACAAGATATAAAATTCAATGAAATATGAAACATCTCCAAAGGAACACAATAATTCTCCAGTATCAGGTCCAAAAGAAAAGGAATCTATAAAATGCCATGAAAAAGAAATCAAAATAAAGGATCTTAAACTCAGTAAGATGCAAGAGAACACAAATAAACAACACAAATAAATCAGGAAAACAATTCATGATCTCAGTGAGAAATCACAACACAAGTCCCAACTACATGCTGTCTACAAGTAACTCACTTCACCTGTAAAGGCACACACAAACTGAAAGTGAATGAATGACAAAAATACACCACACAAACGAAAACCAAAAACTTGCATAAGTAGCTATAGTTATATAAGACAAAATACACACTAAGTAAAAAAAAACAAAAACAAAAACAAAAACAAAAAAAAACAAACAAACATAAAAAGAGACAAGGAAGGTCATTATATAATGAAAAGGGGAATAATTCAACAAGAGGATATAACAATTCTAAATATATGTGCACCCAACAGTGGAGCCCAGATATATAAAGCAAATATTAATAGAGCTAAAGAGACAGAGAGACTCAACACAATAATAGGTGGAGATTTCAACACCTGACTTCAGATTTGGAGAGATCATTTAGGCAGAAAATCAACACAGAAACATTGGACTTAATCTGCACCATATACCAAATGAACATCTATAAAACATTTCATCCAAAAGATGCAGATACTCATTTTTCTCATAAGCATATGGAACACTCTGGGATAGATCATATGTTAGGACACAAAAGAAGTCTCAACAAATTTTAAAAATTTAAATATATCAAGTGTCTTCTCGGACCACAGTGAAATAAAACTAGAAATCAATAATAAGAGGAACTTTGGAAACTGGACAAATACATGAAAATTAAACATGTTCCAGAATGACCTGGGTCAATTAAGAAATTAAGAAAGAAATCAAGAAATTTTTTTAAAAAAACAATTAAAATAGAAACAAAACATACCAAAACTATGGCATACAGAAAAAAGCTGTGGTAAGAGGGATGTTTATAGCAATAAATGCCTACATCAAAAAAGAATGATTTCAAATAAACAACCTAACAAGGTATCTCAAGAAACCAAAAAACCAAGAACAAACCAATCTAAAAATTAGTAGAACGCAAAAAAGTAAGGATCAGAGCAGAACTAACAAAATAGTGCCTAAAGAAAAAGTATAAAGATCAGCAAAATGAAAAGTTGACTTTTTGGAAAGATAAAAAAAAATGATAAAGTGTCAGTGATACAAACCAAGGAAAAGAGAGAAGACCCAAATAAATAAAATACTAAATAAAAATGAGAAATTACAGTTGATACCACAGACATTCAAAGGATAATTAGACTATTATGAACAATTATATGCTAAAAATATTGGAAAACCTGAAAGAAATGAATAAATTCCTGGACACATATAAACTACCAAGATTGAACCAGAAAGAGACAGAAAACCTGAACAGAGCAATAATGAGTAACACAATGAAATCAGTAATAAAAGACTGCCAATATAGAAAAGTCCAAGACCGAATGACTTTACTGCTAAATTCTACCAAACTTTTAAAGAGGAAATGACACCAATTCTCAAACTCTTCCGAAAATTTAAAGAGAAGGAAATTCTTCCTAACGCACTCTGTGAGGCCAGCATTACCATAATACCAAACTACACAAGGACACAACAAAAAGAAAACTACAGGTCAGTGTTTGTGATGAACATATATACAAAAATTCTCAACATAATACTAGCAAACCAAATCCAACAGCACAACAAAATAACATCATGATAAGGGGATTTATTCCAAGAATGCAAGGATGACTCAATGTACTCAAACTAATAAACATGATACATCATATCAACAGAATGAAGGACAAAACTCAAATGATAGTCTCAATAGATGCAAGTAAAAGCATATGATAAAATCCAACATTCCATCATAATAAAAACTCTCAATAGGCATAGAAGAAACATTTCAGCATAACAAAGACCAATATGACAAACCCACAAGTAACATCACACTTATGGGAAAAAGCTTGCAGAATTAAGAACTAGAACAACACAGTGATGAACATGTTCACCACTCTTATTCAACATAGTACTGGAAGTCCCAGAAATTAGGCAGGAGGATAAAATAAAAGGCATCCAATTTGGAAAAGCAGAAGTTCCATTGTCCCTGGTTACAGATGACATGATCTTATACATAGGGAAACCTAGAGATTTCACCAAAACCTTCTTGGAAATGATAAATGAATCATAAAATTGCAGGATAGAAAATCAAATTACAAAAATCAGTAGTGTTTTTTTGTTAATTTTGTTAAGAGACCGAGTCTCTCTCACGTTGCCCATGCTGGTCTTGAACTCCGGGACTCAGGTGATCCACCTTGGCCTCCCAAAGTGCTAGAACTACAGGCATGCCACCATGCCCAGCCATAGTAGCGTTTCTACACACATAACAAACTGATTGAGAAAGAAATCAAGAACCAATTTGATTTACAATAGGTACAAAAAATGTACCTAGGAATAAACCTAACCAAGGAAGTCAAAGAGCTCTACAATGAAAACTACAAAACATGAGACAAATTAAAGAGGACCAAACAAATGGAAGGACATCCATGCTCATGAATCACAATAATAAAATAGTTAAAATGACCACACTCCCCAAAGAAATCTACACATTCAATGCAATCCTTATCAAAATACAATGACATTCTCACAGAAATAAAAAAATCATAACATTGATATGGAACCACAAAATCACCTAAATAGCCAAAACAATCTTAAATGAAAAGAACAAATCTGGAGCCATTACACTACCCGAATTCAAAACATGCTACAAAGTTATAGTTACCAAAACAGCATGGTATTGGTATAAAAACAGACATATGGACCAGTGGAACAGAATAGAGAAACCAGAAATGAGGCTGGGCATGGTGGCTCATGCCTATAATCTCAGCACTTTGGGAGGCTGAGCCAGGTGGATCACCTGAGGTCAGGAATTCGAGAAACCAGAAACAAATTTATGTATTTACAGATAACTGACTTTTGATGAAGGTGTCAAGAACATACACTGGGGAAAGGGCATACTCCTCAATAAATGGAGAATGAAACTAGGCTTCTTTCTCTCACCATGTACAAATATCAACTCAACTCAAAATGAATTCAAACAAATTCAATATGCAAAACTATAAAACTACTAGGAGAAAACATGTGGGAAACACTTAAAGACATTGGTTAGGTAAAGATTTTATGGCTAAGACTTAAAAAGCACAGTCTACTAAAATAAAAATAGACAAATAGGGTTATATTAAATGAAAAAAAAAGCTTCTGCACAGGAAAGGAAAAAAATTAAACACAGTGAGGAGACAAGTTATGCAATGGGAGAAAATATTTGCAAATGATTCCTCTGATAAGGGACTAATATCCAAGATATAGAAGGAAATCTACAAAATAATCCACTTATTATTGTGGATTATTTGTAATTCACATTTGCAAACAAACAAATAATCCACTTAAAAAGTGGGCAAAGAAACTGGACAGCCATTTCTCAAAAGACCAGAAATGGCTAATAAATATGTGAAAAATGCTCCAGATGAGGAAAATGCAAATCAAAACCATAATGAGATATCATCTCACCCCAGTTAGAATGGCTATATCAAAATGACAAAAAATAATGCTGGCAAGAATGTGGAGAAAAGGGACTTATTATACACTGTTGGTGGGAATGTAAATTAGTACAACCATTATGGAAAATGGTATGGGGATTTTCTCAAAAAAGAAAAAAAATACAACTACCATATGATCAAGCAATCTCCCTACTGGGTGTTTCTGGAAAAAAAAAAAAAGGAAATGAGTATATTATACGGATACCTGCACCACCATATTTATTGCAGCTGTATTCATAATAGCCCAGCTATGGAATCATATTAGGTGTCCATCAACAGATAAGTTAATACATAAAATATTGCATATATACACAATGGATATTATTGATACAGTTTGGATGTTCATCTGCTCCAAATCTCATATGAAACGTGATCCTCAAAGTGGAGGTGGGGCCTAGTGAAAGGTGTTTTGTTATAGGAACTAGATCCTCATTATGTCTGGTGCCATCCGTATGGTACTGAGTGAGTTCTTGCTCTATTATTCATGCAAGAGCTGGTTGTTTAAAAGAACATGGCCCCTCATTCTATCTTGCTCCTTCTCTTGCTGTGTAACATGCCGGCTCCCCTTCCCTTCCTGAGGTCTCACGACAAGACTTAGTAATACCTAAGCTGGCTAATTTAAAATGTAAAAAGAGATTTATTTGACTAATGTTTCTGTAGACTGTACAAGCATGGCACCAGCATCTGCTCAATGTCTGGAGAAGCCTCAGGAAGCTTTCACCCATGGTGGAAGGTGAAGAGGAGCTAGTATATCACATGGTGAGAGAGGGAGGAAGAGAGATGTCAGGTTATTTTAATCAATCAGATCTCATGATTACTAATATAGTGAGAACTCACTCACTACCACAGGGAAGACACCAAGCTATTCAAGAGGGATCCATCCCTATGACCCAAACTCCTCCCACTGGACCCCACCTCCACCATTGGAGATCACATTTTAACATGAGAATTAGAAGAACAAACATGCAAACTACATCAATGGTTGTGAATTTCTTTTTGATTGGGATCTCTCGTTGAAGAATCATTGTGCTCCTTTGGGAGATGCCATATTTCCTTGCTTTTTTGTGTTTCATGTGTCCTTATGTTGTTATCTGCACATATGGTGAAAAGTCACTTTTTCCCATTTTATGAATTTGTTTTCATAGGGAAAACATTTTCTTAAGTATGTATTTGTGGTGTCAGGTACGTAGGGCACATTGGCTTTGATTCTGAGTGCATGCAGTAGTGTAGACTCTATATGATTTCTTCAGTTGTCAACAGCATAATGGTGTCTGTGATTTTTTTTTTTTTTTTTTTTTTTTGGTGGCTTAGGGTGAAGTTATTAGTGGAGGCTCTGGGACTGGGATGCCACGTAGGTCAGTCTTCAGGCCCTAGTGGTGGTAGCAGCGAGCTGAGCACGCTGTCTTTGGGTCCCAGGGCAGAATACCCTGGCAGTGGTGTTAGTGGGTCCAGGCAGGGCCATTCTTGGGCTTCCAGGTGGCTTACTTGGATGGAGATAGTGGCAGTTGTAGGCAGGGTGGGTGGGTGGGTTCTTGAGTCCCTGGGCAGCTGGTATGGTATAGGTGATGGCAGTGACAGCAGCAGGACAACCCTCTATGAGCTAGTTTGTGCATGTTGGTATTGGTTGTGGTTGTGATTGGCTGGATGGGCAAGTCTTCAGACCCACAGGTGGCATAAGCAGGTATGTGTCAGCTTAGGTGTAGTAGCTCAGCAGATAGGCCCAACTGGGAAGTGTTCAGGTGCTGATGATGGTGGATGGGGCTGGCTAATCCCCTGGCCCTGGACTGTGTGCTCTGGTTTGGGAGGGCTTGTCTTCTTTGCTATGTATAGGTGCCAGCCATAGTAGATAGGGGCTGGGCTATACCTAGGCCACCAGCAGAATGCTGAGGGAGTAGCAGTGGCCAGGCTAGGGTAGGGCCACCAGCAGGTAGGGAATGTGCATGACTGTCATGCCTCAGCCCCTGCTATGGCATCTGTACCACTCGTGCCTCAGCTCCAGGAGCAGCAACCTGCTGTTCTCTTGCATTTCATCCCCAACACTATTGGACCTCAGTATGTTGTGCAGTCTGTTGGGGACAGGACTCTAAAAATGGCACTTTTCTGTAGCTGTTTAAGTCTCAGGAAGTGTGTGGGATCCAGCGGGTGCTCCCTCCACAGAGCAGTGCCATTACACAATCGCCTGGCAACTCCTTATGTTAGTATCAGGGCCTGCAAGCATCTAGGGGCTCTCTCATGACTAGGATTACAGGAGTTCATGGTGAAAATCCATTTACATTCAAAATTGTTATTGATAGGTGAGGATTGGGGACTTTCTCTTGGCTCCCAGCTTATCCCAGCCAAGCAGGCTGCCTTGCTTCCTTCTCCTTCCTTATTTTAGGTATTTCGTATTACTTTTTTTTATTGAATTACAGTGTTCTCTTTTGGGTGATCTATTTGAAGTGTGATTATCTAGTGAAATTGTTTGGCTTTGTCCCCAGCAAAGATCTCACCTTGAATTGTAATAATCTCCACATGTGAGGACAGTGCCAGGTGGAGATAATTTAATCATGAGGTAGAGGGGCAGTTTCCTCCATACTGTTCTCCTGGTAATGAATAAGTCTCACGAGTTCTGATGGTTTTATAAATAGGAGTTTCCCTGCACATGCTCTCTTGCCTCCCACCATGTAAAACATGGCTTTGCTTCTTATTCACCTACAGCCGTGATTGTGAGGCCTCCCCAGCCATGTGGAACTGTGAGTCTATTAAACTTCTTTCCTTTATAAATTACCCAGTCTCAAGTATGTCTTTAATAGCAGCATGAGAACAGACTAATACATCTAGTTACTGTTTTGATACTTCTTAGTGGAGTAGGTGAGTACAAAATGCCTCTAGTCAGCTATCTTGAAGTCCCTCCTATCTCAAAAATTACTTTAAGAATAAATGAATTATCCAATCAAAAGACACAAGTTGGCTGAACAAATACAAAAAAGCAAGATCCGGCAATATGCTGCCCATGAGAGACTCACTTTAGCCTTTAGGATACACATAGTCCAAAAGTGAAAGTATGGAAAAAGATATTTCATATAAATGGTAACCAAAAGAAAGCAGGGATGATTATCTTATAAGAGATAAAATAGACATTCAGTCAAAATCTGTCACAAGAGAGAAAAAGGTCAGTATATAAAGTGGCCAATGAATTAAGAGAATATGATAATTGTAAATATACATGCACCCAATATTGGAGCTCCTAAATACATAGGCAAATATTGACAGAACAAAAGGAAGAAGTAGACAGCAGTAAAATAGTAGTAGGGTACTTTAATACCCACTTTCAACAATGGATAGACTATCTGGACAGAAACACCAGTAAGGAAACAGTGTATTTGAATGATGATATAGACCAAATGGACTGAGTAGACACAAATAGACATTCCATCAAACAACAGAGGAATATACATTCTTCTGAAGTGCACATGGCCAGTTCTTCAGGATAGACCATATGGTCAGCCATAAAACAAGTCTTAACACATTTGAGAAGATTTAAATCCTCTCAAATACCTTTTGACCACAGCTATAAAACCAGAGATCAATAACAGAAGTAATTTTGGAAATTCACAAATACATGAAATTAAACCAAACACTCTGGAACAAACAATGGGTCAAAGAAGAAATCAAAAAGGATGTTGAACAAAGGAAATTATTACAACATTGTAACATGTATGGGACATAGCAAAAAAAGCAGTTCTAAGAGGGAATGCCTAAATTAAGAAAGAAGAATATTTCAAATAAAAGAACCTAACTATATAACTCAAGGAACTATTAAAAAGAAGAACAAACTGAGACCAAACTCAAGAGAAGGAAGGAAATAAAGATTAGAGCAAAGATAAATGAAAAAGAGACTAGAAAACCAACAGAAAAGATAAACAAAACTGAGCTGGGTTTTTTGAAAAGATAAACAAACTTGACAAACCTTTTAGCTAGACTTGAGGAAAAAAGAGGGAAGACTCAAATAAATCAAATTATAAATGAAAGAGAAGACACATATAACTAATACCACAGCAATACAAAGGACCACAAGGTAATACTGTAAAAAATTATATCTTAATAAATTGGTAAACCTAGAAGAAATGAAATTCCTAGAAACATGCAATTAACTGAGACTGAATCATGAAGAAAACAAAGTCTTAACAGACCAATAATGAGTAAAAATATTTAACCAATAATTGAAAATCTTCCAACAAAGAAAAGCCCAGTATCAGATGGCTTTAAAGGTGAATTCTACCAAACATCTAAGGAAGAATTAATGCCAATCTTTTTCAAACTCATGTAAAAAATTGAAGGGGGGGAAACACTTCCACTCATTTTACAAGGCCAACATTACTCCATACCAAAGCCAGATAGGAGATTATAGGAAAATTATAGGATAATATCCCTGATGAACATATGTGCAAAAATTCTCAGCAAAGTGAATTCAACAGCACATTTAAAGGATTATACATCATGACCAAGTAGGATTTATGTCTGGGATGCAAGGATGTTTCAACTTATGCAAATAAATGGAATACACTACATTAATAGAATGACAGATAAAAATTATATAATCATGAGTAGATGCAGGAAAAGCATTTGACAAGGTTCAATATATTTTCATAATAAAAATTCCCAAAAATTAGATATAAATGGAAATTTACTCAACATAATAAAGACCATCTATGACAAGCCCACAGCTAACATCATACTCACCAGTGAAAAGCTGAAAGCTCTTTCTCTAAGATCAGGAAGAAGAAAAGGGTGCCTATTTTTCTCACTTCTATTCAACATAGTACTGGAAGTCCTAACCAGAGAAATTAGGCAAGAAAAGGAAACATAAGGGATCGAATCATGAAGAAAACAGTAAAATAATCTCTGTCTATAGCTTTAAATATTTTACCAAAAAATCTATTAGAACTAATAAATTCAGTAAAGTTTCAGGATACAATGTCAACATACAAAAACTAGTAGCATTTTCTATACACTAACAATAAACATCTGAAAAGGAAGTTTAAAAAACAGTATCATTTACAATAGCATCAAAAAGAATAAAATACTTAGTGAATAATTTAATCAAGGAGGTGAAAGATCTATACACGGAAAAGTAGACACTGATGAAAGAAATTGAAGAATACGCAGTTAATAAAAAGATATCCCATGTTCTGGATTGGAGAAATTAATATTGTTAAAATGTGCATAGCACCCAAAGTGATCTACAAATTCAACGCAATCCTATCAAAATTCCAATGGCATTTTTCACAACAATATAAAAAATCCTAAAATTTGTATGAAATCATTGAACCACAAAATACCTCAAATAGCCAAGGCAATCTTGAGAAAGAAAACAAAGCTGGGCATATTACATGCTCTAATTTCAAACTGTATTACAGAGCTATAGTAATCAAAACAGTATAGTACTACCATAAAACATATAGAGACTAACGAAACAGGATTTAGAGCCCAGAAATAAACTCACAGGAATACGGTCAACTAACCTTGGCAAGAGCACAATGGGGAAAGGATACCTTTTCAAAATGTGATTTTAAAGAAATTACATATCTACATGCAAAAGAATGAAATGGATCCTTGTCCTATACCATAAACAAAAATTAACTCAAAATTGATTAAAGACTTAATGTAATATCTGAAGTCATAAAACTCCTAGAAAAAAATGTAGGGATAAAACTTCTTTACATTGGTCTTGACAATTATTTTTGGATATGATACCAAAGCACAGGCAACGAAGAAAAAATAAATAAATTAGACTACATAAATGAAAAGCCTCTGCATGGAAAAGGAAACAATCAACAAAATGGAAAGGCAACCTATGAATTGGGAGAAAATATTTATAATCTATATATTAGATAAGGGGCTAATCTCCAAAATACATAAGAAACTCATACAACTCAATAGCCAAACATTCACCAATAACCATATTTTAAATGGGCAAAAATTCCAAATAGCTATTTTTTTCAAAGAAGACATACAAATGCCAACGGGTACAGGAAAAGGTTCTCAAAATCACTACTCACCAGGGAAGTACAAATGCAAACTGCAATTGGAGATCACCTCACACTTGTTAGAACTGGCTATTATAAAAAATACAAGAGACAAATATTAGCATGGATGTGGAGAATAGGGAACCCATACATTGTCAGTGGGAATGTAAGTTGACATAGTCATTGTGGAAAACAGTAAGGAGCTTCCTCAAAAAATTAAAAATAAAACCATATAATCTAGCAATCCCACTTCTAAGTATATATCCCAAGGGAATAAAATCACTATCACAAAGATATATGCACTTGTGTTCACTGCAGCATTATTCACAGTAACCAAGATATGGAAACAACCAAACCGTCCACCAACAGATGAATGAATAAAGGAATTGTAGTATATATGTATGTATAAGGGAATATTATCAGCCTTTAAAAAAAGAAAGTCCGGCATTTATGACATTATGAATGACCTGGAGAACCTTTTCGTAAATGAAATAAGCCAGACACAGAGAGAGAAACCCTGCATGGTCTAACTTGTATGTGGAATCTAAAAAAGTCAGACCTATAGAATCTGAGGTTAGAAGGGTGGTTAGTACGGGTAAGGATGTGTGGGAAATGGGGAGATGTTGGCCAAAGGGCACAAAATTGCAATTATAAAGTGGCTAAGTTCTGGAGACCTGATGTTCAGCATGGTGACTATAGTTAATAATAAGGTATTATATATTTGAAATTTGCTAAGAGAGTAGATCTCAAGTTTTCTCACCCTCCCCCAACCCCCAACACACACAAAATGGTAACTGGGTAAGGTGGTGGATGTTAGCTTGATTCTGTTAATCATTTCACAATGTATACTTATATCAAACATCATATTATACACCTCATATATACACAATTTTTATTTTTCAATACTTCAATAAACCTGGAAAAATTTTAGTAAGAATTAACAGCTCAGAAACACTGAGTCTTCTCATTCACGAATACCATGGCTCTCCACCATTTATTTACATCTTTAATATCTCTCTACATCTTTTATAGGTTTTCAGTGTATAGGTCTTGCACATCTTTTGTCAGATTCAACTCTAAGTATTTTATATTTTGATGCTATTATGCGTTTTTTACACTCGATTTTCAGTTTACCATTATCTAGAAATACACTTCATTTTTATATTGGTCTTATATCCCATAGCCTTGCTAAACTCACTTATTATTCATAGCAGTGTTTGCACAGATTCTGTCAGTTTCTTTTCTTGCTTCTGATCTTATAGGAAAAGCATTCAGTCTTTCATCGTTACAAATGATGTGTTAGCTGTGCGTTTTTCACAGATGATCTTTTTCAGTTTGGGGAAGTTTCCTTTTATCACTAGTTTGCTGAGAGTTTTAATATGATGGATAATGGATTTTTGTCAAATACTTTTTCTGAATCTTTGAGATGATTATATGGTTTTCCTTTTGTAATTTGTTAGTATGGTGAATTACACTGATTGATTTCTTACTGTCAAACTATCTTTGCATTTCCAGGATAAACTCCACATGGACATGATATATTATCCATTTTATATATAATTGTATTTGTTTTCTCAAAAGTTTGGTTAGCAAAAATGCATGCATGCTTGGAAAATCTCATCTGATTAGTAATGATTAATGGCACAAATAAAATATATCATTGTGATTATTATGAATAGTATTACTTTAGCTGTTATTATTTTGGTGTTTATGTTTCTCAAATATATCTGCTCATATATGTTTTCTTTGCTACACTCTTGTTTGATTGATTCTAATGAAATATATACACATACACCATTTGCACATTTTTCACAACTGAGTATCTCAAAAGTAGATTTGGATCTTATAATTGCTGTCAGCCAGAAGGCAGTCACGACAAAGCTGTCTGTCCTTTCTTACCAATGCACATTCAAATTTGTAGAATGAGCATCAGAATTCAAAGCTGAGTAGAAAAATATGGACATGGACAATTTTGAGTCAAAAAGTGATTTAAGAAATGTCAAAATCTGAATGTGAAGTTTTAGGATGCATTAAACAATTTTGCTTTTATCTCTTTATTTTTATTTCAATGTTTCCACAAGACTGATATATTGTAAAAATCTATGTATAAATGGATCTAAAAGAATTCTTTCAATAATCATAAAATAAAAATTAAAAAATAAGAAAAAAAAGTTTGGTTAGAACATTTGCACCAATATCCATGACAGATACTGGTTTGTAGTTTTGTTTTGTCTTTGTACTGTCTTTGCCTTGTTTTGGTATAAGAGTATGCTGATCTCATACACATAGTTGAGAAGTATTCGCTCCTCAATTTTCTGGAGAAATTTGTATATACTTGGCATTATTTCTTTGTAAAATGTTTTTCAAAATTCACCAGTTAAGTCACCTGGGCTTAGAGTTTTCTTTATAAGAAGGGTTTTATTTTCAAATAGAATTTGTTATACAAATATAATCCTAATCAGGCGATCTATTTATTCTTGAGTGTGTTTTGGTAGTCTGTATCTTTCAAGTAATATGTACATTGTATGTGAGTTGCCGTATATATTAACACACAAGTTGTTTATAATATTGCCTTATTTTTCTTTTAAGATCTGTAAGATTATATCTATGATGTCATCTCTCTTAGTCCCGGTATTGGTAATTTGTGTCTTCTCTGTCTTATTTTCCTGATCCGTCGGATGAGAAAATTTATCACTATTGCCAATCTTCTGAAATAATCAGCATTTGGTTTCACTGATCATATCTTTAGCACTTTCTGTTTTCTATTTCATTGATTTCTGCTATGTTTATTATTCTTCTTAGTTTGAATTTTATTTGCTCTTATTTTTCTAGCTTCTTAAGGTAGAAGTTCAAGTGTGTGTGTGTGTGTGTGTGTGTGTGTATATATATATATATATATATATATAATATATATATATATATATACTTTCTTTTTTTTTGAGATGGAGCCTCGTTCTGTCACCAGGCTGGAGTACAGTGGCACAATCTCGGCTCACTGAAACCTCTGCCTCCAGATTCAAGTGATTCTCCTGCCTCAGCCTCCCAAGTAGCTGGATTATAGGCGAGCGCCACCACACCCAGCTAGTTTTTGTACTTTTTAGTAGAGATGGGGTTTCACCATGTTGGCCAGGATGGCCTCGATCTCTTGACCTCGTGATCCACCCGCCTCAGCCTCCCAAAGTGCTGGGATTACAGGCGTGAGCCATGGTGCCCAGCCTGATATATTTTTGAGTATTGATTTAGCAGCATCTTACAAAGTTTGTGCTTTTTATTTACTTTAAAATACTCTCTAATTTCCTGTTTATTTTTTCTTTGATCTGTAGTTTTCAGATGTTGTTACATAGTTTCTAACATTTTGAGATTTTCCAGATAAATTCTGTTATCTATTTCCAGTTTAATTTTATTATGGTAAGAAAACATATTTTTGTATGACTTAAATCTATTTTAAAATTAATGTTACTTGTTTAAGGCCCAGAATGTATTCAATCATGGTAAATGTTCCATAAGTATTTCATGAGAATGTATAAGAATGTATGTACTGCTACTATTAGGTGCAGTGCTTTATGCTATGTCAAGTTTGTTAAGTTGTCTAAGTCTTCAACTTCTAAATCTTTACCGATGTTTTTGCCTACTTGTTATGAGAGAAAAGTATTGAAATATCTTACTATATCTGTGGATTTGTTTTTCCTCGTGTATTTTGAAGCTCTGTTCTTCTAGTAAGGATTCTTAGCATTTCTAAGTGCTTGTGATGAATTATTTCATATTTTATATGACTTAAAAGTGATTAATTTGCCTTCATTTATGGAATATATTTTAGATGAATACAGAATTCTAAATTGATTCATTTTCTTTCAATACTAAATAATTATTGCTTTATTGTCTTCTTGCTTGCCTTTTCCTGAAGCAAAATCTGTCATTCTAATTTTTGTTCCTATACACATAATAATTTTTGCCCTCTGGCTACTTTCAAGGTTTTCTCTTTGGCATTGGCTTTAAGAATTTAATCATGCTACTCTCTGGTATAGTTTTCTTCATATTATTTTTTTCATGTTCTTGGGATTTGCTGGGCTTTTTGGATGTGTGGGTTTGTATTTTCCATAATATATAGAAAAATTTAATCCATTATCTCTTCAAGTAGTTTACTCTGTACCATCCCTCTCCTTTCTTGTGGGGAACTTCAATTTTATATACATTGGCTTCCTAGTTCTTTTTTCTGCATTTCATTTTCAATGCTTTATAGTTGCACGAATTCAGGTTCAGTAATTTTTCTCCACAATGTCTAATTTGCCATTAATTTCCCCCAGTATATTTTTTATCTCTGACATTGTGATTTACATCTCTATAAGTTTAATTTGTGTTTTTAAATATATTTCACATTTCTAATTAACGTTTTGAACCTTTAGAATACATTTATAATAATTTTAAACGTCTTTTTTGATAATTCTAACATCTGTGTCAGGTGTGTGTTGATTTTAATTGATTAATAATTAATTATGTTATAACCAATTATGTTATAATTTCCTACTTCTTTGTATGCCTAGTAAACTTTGATTGAATGCCAAGTATTGTAAATTTTACTTTACTGGGTACCAGATGCTAATATTTTTATGCATATTCTTCAGTTTCATTCTGGAATTAAGTTAAAATGCTTGGAAATATTTTATCCTTCGGGGACTTTAAGTTTTTTAAGGAGAGATCAGAGCTGTGTTTAGTGCAGGACTAATTATTCTCCACTACTATTGCTAGTCTTTTCTGAATATTTTATCCATTGCTTTCTGAAAATATTAGGTTTTGCTATGTGAGTGGTAGAAAGAGGCACAATTTATGTTCATGTGTGAGAGTCAGGCAGTGTTCCCTCTAATCGCTGATGATTCTTTCCTTAGCCCGGGTTATTTTCCACACACACACATGGCAATAAGTACTGCTGCATACTACAAGGAGACTCCTCACAGATCTCCAGAGTCCTTTCTCTGTGCAGCAATCTCTTCTCTGGTACTTTGTTCTGTGAACTTTTGCTAATTTGATCTTCCCTATCTAGTCCTGTCTCCTCAAGTCGGGGCATCTGCTGCACTCCACCTGGGTTTTCCCTCCCTGCCACGGCCTGGAAAAGCTCTAAAAGCCATACATTGGGCCAATAGTAGGGTTCACCTCATTCGTTTTCTGTTCCTCAGAGTTCACTTTCATTTGTTGCCTGATCTTGTTTATTGTATTTTTATTTTTGTACCTGTGCTTTCCTTGTATCCTTATAATAGAATATCAGCTCCATGAAGTTCAGGCCTTTGGTTCAGTGTTGAATAAAATAGCAGCTACCATCTTTCTACTATGTTCTAGCACTTACGCTCACTATTACCCTGGGATGTCAGTTTTATTCGTTTTATTTGCACTTGAGTAAGCATGATCTCAATGCTAGACAGACTTGCCCTCCAGTGATACAAAGAATGTAAGAAGTGACAAAGTTTTTGTTTGACCTGAAGTCACTTAGGGAAGCCCAGTGGGATTTTGTTTTGCCGTATACGGTATCATTAGGCAGATTCATATCAACATGACGGAAGGCTCACTAAGAACAGTCACCACAATTTTGCTCCATTTTTACCTCTGATTCCTAGTCCAGTGATCAGAACACAACAGGAAATCAAGAATTACCTGATACATCTTTCTTTTTGGGGGGAGTAGGTCCATTTTTAATAAAATTGTATTATATGAAATGATATGACACTCTTTTATTGGGTTGAGAATTATCCAGTAGGGAAGAAAGTTAGGATCTAGAAGTCTAATAGATGGAACAAGAGCCACCAGGAGTCAATGATGTATGTTATAACTTGGTGGTTGGTACGGGGGATTTTCTTGTATTATTCTATCTAATTCTTTGTATTTTTGACATAAGCCATTGAAATAAATAAAACTGATGTTATGTAGTGGGATTCATTCCATAATGATATTCTTCAATAACTCTCCCATACATCATGCTGGATTTATTTTTCTCTAAGTGTCAAAACAAAAGTTTAATTAATTCAACAATTAAAGGCAGGTGGATTTCCTGTCATTTTGTGAGTGAAGAATTTATCTATGTTGCAATAAAGTCATTTCAATTACCAAAGTTATCTGCCTGCCACATTTTTTGGAAGCACTTATTTTGAAGGAAAAGGCTTTGAAATGTTAGGACTTTCGTTTGAATCACACATGTGCACCTATTGCTATGTGACTTTCTACATTCTAAAAATCATAACTTATACGTTCTTGAGAAAATTAAATGAGATAAAGCATTAAAGCACCAAGCATAGTACTAAAATATCAAAAGGACTCAATTAGTATTATTATGATGGTCTTGCTTTTAGAGCCAAAATTCAAATGTAGCCATTGTCATGATTGAACACAACTCTAGTGTTTAGAAAGCCATTTCACGTACACACATCTAACTCAGCATATTATCTCCACTTCGTTAGCGGAAAAGTATGTTTCAGACAGTTCTGATAGCAAGGATATTAGGTAGAACAGGGTGCAAGGTGAAAAAGAACACAAGTGTCTGGTTTCTAGTCCACTGTACTTTCCTTCTTTGGTCAGGAAATATCTGCCATTTTATCCCCTTTGCCACCAGGCCTGTTATGGTACCCAATGACAAAAGCTAATACCTTAGGAATCATCCAGACTAATACCTCTTTCTTCCACTTCCTAATTTATGTTTCAATTTCTTTATTCCAGTGTATTTTATTTCCATATTTCCCACCACAGCCCACACCACCTCATTATCCATTGTCTTTCTAGACATACTCTGTTCATTTTATACATGCCATGTACCAGGCACTGTACTCAGAGCTGGGGATACAATGGTGAAGGAAACATATTCCTTGACCTTTGGCAGGTCTGGGACTAATGGGTGATTCAGACAAAGAACTGCTTGTTTACAACACAGGAAGACTAGGGTTGTGGTAGAGGAAGTACAGAGTGCCATGAGAGCTTTGAATTTCATGTAATTAATAATCCTATCTGGGTCTGTTTCCTTGAGCAGGAAAACAGGGGTTGTCCCTTCCTATATGTATGTCTTTTGCAACAAGAGAACCCTTCCCAGAAATGCTCTGTTCCCAAATTCCACTTACAGATAATATTTTATTTCTGAGCCTGAATGAAATCTTGGTTATATTTGGGACATTAAAACAGAGCCTTCACCACATTCAATCCAGTGACATTCCAAGTCAAAAAAAAAAAAAGTTGTGCTTTTTCATTCAGCTTTACTTGTGGTAGATGAAAAGAAAACTGATGTTGACAAAGTTTTTCCATCTGCTATGACTGCTATTACCTTCATCCTAACAGCTGAGTTATGCAACTGTGATGGTGTCTCTCTTTACACCAATATATAAGAGGCTCTATGGAAACCGGACTGAGTGAAACAGACATAGACCCAGCCATCATGGGGCTCGCAAGATATTATAACAAACTGTGATGAGTGCTTTCTGATATGGGGAATACAGGATGCTATGACCATTAGTGCAGGAATCTATTCGAGTTTATGAGAATTTATGCCTTTTCTGTATTTTCCATATTGGAAACACAACCAAGATCTTGAACTCATTTATTAGGTGTTTTATGCTAATACAAATTATAATATTAGGGTATAAATCATTGAATACATTATTCACAGATATGCTGTGGCAAGTGGTACTAGCAGTGGAGAAATGGATATTTTAGGAAGTGTAATATTCATAGACAATTTTATTGAATCTGTTGGGAAATCCAAATGGTATGGCTTAGGATTTTTCAGAATTTCTAGAAGAATTCCTGCAGTTAGCTGGCAGCAGATTTCTGTCTCAAAAGTGTCCAGAACATAAGCCTCTTGCATCAGGAATATAGCTCATTTAGGATGCTGTCTTTTGCGATAAGAGTTCCATTAGCACTTTCAGGTGAAATAGTATCAAGTACCAAAAAGAGGCTGCCTCTGTTTGTGAGCCTCTTTATAAATATGAACTAACATTTTCTAAAAACTCATTAACCCCAAATTCCATTTTCACTTACCATTTCTGAGCCTGCATAATACGTTGGTCAACTTGGGATGCTAGAAATTATCCTCCATCATGTTTCACTTAGGAAAAACACCAGATTCCAAAAACGTCGCTGAAACTGGCAGAGTAAAGACCTCTGAAAAAATTTCCCCTTTATAAAAGCAATGAGAACACCAACAAAAAGTATCATGATTAGTATTTTCAGAATGTTGGAATAAACCAAAAGCTTGCAGCAATCTGGAGAGTATTTATTCAGGAAAAATAACAGAATCTGAATAATAGTACATTTTGTGGTGTTTTAATATGACCTATTCCAATATTTCCACGTTATATAATGTTAAAGGTGCAGTTTTCAACAAAAAATTATGAGACATGCAAAGAAATGTAAAAGTATCACCCATACACAGGAAAAAAGGCAGCCAATAGTGACTATCCCTAAAGCCCAGATGTTGGTCTCATTAGACAGACACTCCAAATAAGCTATTATAAATATTTTCAAATAAGTAAAGGAAACCATGTCTCTAAAAACCAAAGGAAAGTATATGAATGATTTATTACCAAATAATCACTATCAATAAAGATATAGAAATTATATTTTAAAATAACAAATATAAATTCTGGAGTTGAAAATTACAGTAACTAAAATTTAAAAATTTACTAGAGAAGTACAACAGCAGATTTGGGCAGGCAGAAGAATCAGCAAACTTGAAATTATCCAGTCCAAGAAACAGAAAGGAAAAAAAATCAGAATGAGAAAAAAGTGACCAGAGCCCTCTACACTATCCAGCATGTCAACATCAGCTTAATGGAAAAACCATAGCAGAGAAACACAGGGACAGAAACAACATTTGAAGAAAAAATTGCCAAAAACTTCCCAAATTTGATGAAAGAAATCAACCTACACATCTATGAAGCTCAAAAACCTCCAAGTAGGATCAATCAAAGATATCTACTAGTTGAAATGTCAAAGACAATGAAACTGTTGAAAGTCAAAGACAAAAACAGGCTCTTGAAAGCAGCAAGAGAGTAGCAATACATCATGCACAAGGAATCCTCAATGAAAATACTAGCTGATTTCTTACCACAAACCATGGAGAATAGACTTTTAGTATGTCATAACATATGTCACTTTTAATGACATATTAAAAGTTCTGAAAGAAAAATACTATCAAACAAGAATCCTATAGCCAGCAAAACTATCCTTGAAAAATAAAGGAGAAATTAAGACACTCTCATATAAAGAAAAATGGGAAGAAATGTTGCTAACAAACTTAACCTACAAGAATAATAAAAGAAATTTATGTAGTATAGTATAAAACACAGTATAAATATATTTTATTGTAATTCTCTTTTCTCCTATCTTATTTGAAAGACAACTGCAAAGAGCAATAATTATAAACCTGTGTTGATCGGCATACAGTTTGTTAAGATGTAATTTGAATGATAATAACAGACCAAAGGAGGATGAAGAGAATGGAGCAATATAGAAAAAATGTCCTTGTAAACCACTGTAATTTTACTGATATTAACAAACTACAATGCTATAAATTGAGTTGTTAATTTTAATTACCAGAGCAATTACTAAGAAATTAAGTTTTAAAATATAGTA
Source organism: Trachypithecus francoisi (assembly GCF_009764315.1). NCBI lineage: Eukaryota > Metazoa > Chordata > Mammalia > Primates > Cercopithecidae > Trachypithecus > Trachypithecus francoisi. The sequence goes on from NW_022681471.1 coordinate 90,131,941, forward strand.
AAACAAATGACAAGTGAATTTAAATGGTAAGTTAGAAAATATCTAACACAAAAGAAGTCAGTAATGGAGGAATAAAGGGAACTAAAAACATAAGATATTAAAAAATGGCAAAAGAAGCAGACATAAATTTTACCTTATCAGAAATTACATGCAATATAAATGACTTAAGCACTCCAATTACAGGCAGAGCTGGCAGAATGACTTAAAAATATTTTCCAATTATATTCCATCTACAAGAGACACACTTTATTCTGTCAAATTCATATCAAATTTCAGCTGGGATTTTGCAGAGACTGACAAGGTGATTCTAAAATCCCTATGGATATATAAGGGACCTTGAATACCAAAAAGGATATTAAACATAAAGAACAAACTTGATATTAAAGATGTTAAAGAAAGCCTAAAGAGGGTGTGTCTCTTCAAGTTCTTCAAAGACAAAAAGAAGTGGATACTAAAAGGATGGAAAAAGATATACCATTCCAATAGCAGCCAAAGGGAACTGGAGTGACTATGCTAATAAAAGATCAAACTGACTTTAAAACAAAAATGTTACTAACAACAATGAAAAACATTTTATAAAGATAAAACTATCAATTTATCAAGAAGCTATAACAATTACAAGCATATAAGCATCATATAGCTGAGTCCCAGAATACATGAAGAAAAACTGACAGAATTTAAGACATAAATAGACAGTTTAAAAATAATAGTGAATACTTCAATACTCTGCTTTCAATAATGAATAGAACAACTAGATGGAAGATCAACAAGGAAACAGAAGTTATGAATAACACTAAAAAATAAACTAGATCTAACAGACATCTATGAAATACTCTACTCAAAAACAGAAGAATACACATTGTTCTCAAGTACACAGGGAACATTCTCCAGGATAGACCATACGTTAGACAACAAAACACGTCCCAATAATATAAAAAATACTGCAATCATATAAAGTATGTTCTCTGGTCACCTGTGAAAAACTCACAGAAAACAACATGTTTTTGCAAAAAGACTGAAAACCTTCCCCTAAGATGAAGAATGTGACAAGGATGTCTGCCCTTGTGACTCCTATTCTGTTTACTGGAGGTTCTAACCAGAGAAATTAGGCATGGAAAAAAGGTATCTACATGTATAAATTACATAATTATACATATATGCAGATGACATGACATTTTATAGAAATAATACTAAAAAATTCACACAAAAACTATTAGAGCCAATAAAAGAGTTCAGCAAGATTGCAGGATAGGAGGTCAATACACAAAAATACAGTGGTTGTTTTTCCATCAAGTAGGAATGAAAAGTTTGAAAATAACAATAAAAGACAATTCCATATATAATAGACTCACAAAGAATAAAATACTTCAGAATAAATGTAGCATGAGAAGTGCAAGGTTTACACACTGAAAACCACAAAACTTAATTGAAAGATATTAAATAAAACCTAAATAAATGAAATGACATTCCATGTTTGTGGATTGTGAGACAGTATTTTTAGATGCCAATACTTCCTAAATTTATCTACAGATTTGACACGATACATACCAAATTCCAGCTGGGATTTTGCAGAGACTGACAAGTTGATTCTAAAGTCCCTGTGGACTTGAATATCCAAGTCCTTGGTATTCAATATTAATGAAACTTGAATACCCAAAAGGATCTTAAAAATGAAGAACAAACTTGAAGGACACACACTTCTCAATTTCAAATCTTACTCCAAAGGTACTTTAATCAAGACTATGAAGTTCTGGACTACAGATATACATACAGATCAGTGGAATAAAATTAAAGTCCAACAAGAAACCCTTACATTTCTGGTGAATTGATTTTTGACAAGGGTGCTGAGAGATGTTAATGTTAATGCTGTCTTTTCAACAAATACTTCTGGAACACCCACATGCAAAGGAATAAAATTAGACTTCTACTCCACACTATATTTTAAAAACTCGAATGGATCAAAGACTTACAAATATAAGAGGTAAAACTGTAAAACTCTTAGAAGAAAACAGGTTCAAATCTTCATGACCTTGAATTAAACCATGATTTTTTAGATATGACACCAAAAGCACAAGTAACAAAAGAAAAAGATAATTAAATTGAAAGTCATCAAAACTGAAAATGTTTTGGCTTTAAAGGACACTATTAAGAAAGTGAAAAGATAACTTACAAAATATGAAAATATTTGCAAGTTATATATCCAATAATGATCTAGTATTCAGAATAAAGATCCCCTACAACTAAATAATAAAATACAAACACAAATAATCCAATTAAAAATGCACAAAACATATGAATAGGTATGTTTCCAATAAAGTTATACAAATGTCAAATAAGCATATGGAAAGATGCTATCTTTAATAATTATGCAAATGAAAATCAAAATAACAAAAAGTACCATTTCACATCCATAAGAGGGCTATAATTTAAAAGTCAGACAGTAACTAACGTTGGTAAGGACGTGGAGAAATTGGAACCCTCATACATTCCTGGTGGGAATGAAAAGTGCTGCAGCCACTTTGGAAAAACAGCTTAGCTGTTCCTCAAAAGTTAAACATAAGAATTGCCATATGACCCAGTAATTCCACTCCTAGATTTATACTCAAGAAAACTGAAAGCATATGTCCACATGAAAACTTGTACATAAATGGTTATAGCAGCCTTATTCATGATAGTCAACTGGTGAAACAACCTAAATATCCATTAGCTGATGAATGGATAAACAAAATATGTTATTTCTGTACTCTTGCGGATGCTCTGAAGCACCAGATGGATCTTCACTCAAAATTTGGTTCAGATGTTGTAAGTGGTGACACCACACATGCATCAGGAGAATATAGAATGATTTATTATTCACATAATTTAACTTTCTTGGGGAAAGCAGAGTGACTATCAAGAAGGTTTGAAAATGACATGAGAGAGCAGGGATAAAAGATTGGCTTGGGGTTTCTACGCTGGTTAGAGGGTGGGGACTGGGTGAGGATTCCAAGGTATGGTTTGAACTTCTTGCCATCACCAAAGGGAAGAAGGCACAGACTTTCTTGTCAGCATGCCCAGATGTGGAGCAGGAGGGGAAAAAGTAGTGTGGTTAAAGCTGTCGGCAGTCAAACATCCAAAAATGGCGTCAGAATAAAAAGTAAACTTAATAGGTAGTAGTTATTAAGAGCCAGTAATTAAGCTATTCTCTTTCAGCTCCAAATCTACCCTTCTATTCTCTACTTTGAGATGCTGGGCCTTAGATTCAGAAAATCATTTTTCCGTTGATACCAATGCTTCCTTGTTAAGCTTTGTCAATAGGGAGTGTTGGAGAGAGACTGGAAGTTGAAGGAAGACAGGACCTGCTCCTTCCTGACTGCTTCCTGTTGCTGTCAGTAAAACCCAGAGTTGTCAGGCCACTCATTTCAGGGACAGCAACTGATTTCAGTTTACAGTTTTTCTAACACTCGTTGAATCAGCTTATTGCACCATCAGAGACACTAGCACCAGCCAGTCAGTACCCCCTTCTCAGAGGTCTCAGTTGCAAATCTGTGGGGCTCCTCCTCTAAGCCTCTAAGTTTTAGTTATTCTAACGTCCCCATTTTGTTCTTCCAGTCCCAGAGGTAATAGCAGCTTCTTGTAATTGTTACCTCCATGATATTTTAGTATTCTCTTTATGCATTCTTAATTCGTCCGTTTAACAATTTAACAATTCTTTATATTAAATGCTCTCTTTTTAAAAAATGAGGTCAGACTTTTATTACATTTTATTTTGTTTCCCCTTCTAACTTGACTTGTGACTGAAATGTGCCATTTTGTATTGAATTGAATTTGAATTTAAATAAGCCATTATGGCACTCTATGAGGACTGCAGTCTGAGGCTGGTAAGGGAGGTGAACATTTCATTAAATTCCATGCTCAACAGGCCAGCACTGTGTATTTTGAAAAGTAATTTGAATGCCTTGGTTACTACCAGTGATTTCTGTACCTCTGAAGGGGATAATTAAGTGTCTTGGTGAAACTTTGCATTGTGGCTTTCTTGTGGGTAGAGTTATATGTAACAATTATTTGTATTTTGGGTATCTTGAGATAAACAATTATTGGGAATTGCTGTTGCTGTCATTAGCCAGACCAGCTGTTGAGACTACTGGCAATGACTCAAGCATCTGTAGAAATGTATAGATAGGGTTCAGCCAATTTTGTTGACCATTGGGTCTCATCTTTTATCAGGGGTGCCACAGTAAAGGGATAAAAAACAGCAACACTCCACTGACCTCCGTCACTTGCAATGGTGTTAATGCAATACATAAAATGTATGAAATCTTATTGCTATATGCTCAGTTAATAACAACCAGGTATCCAAATGGGCTAGAAAAAGGGTGACCTCCTCAAGCACCATGGCATCTGGCAAAGGACTAAGGACAGGAAAGGCTATCACTGCCTGCAGGTAGGACATGCCAGAGATTTCCGGTTTGACTCTATTCTGTAATAAGGAAATCTTGGTGAAATGATGAGTTTTCAGGATACTGCTGTCATAATCCAACAAATAATAGGCAGCTAAGTACAGGAAGTCACTGGTTCAGCACCTGAGAGAGCCTCTATTTTCAGGGGACACTTGTATGCTGCCAGCAACTGCCACTCTGGGATATAGCATGGGGCTTAGGAGGGTAGTTTCTTGCATTACTCACCCATGGGCAACTTATGGCCATCATGGGTGGTCCTGAGACTCCAAGACACATGAGAGGAGGTTGCTTAAAGTCTCTACAGTGAAGGAGTTCCTGGGGGGCACTAACAAGAGTGCCTATAGTGTTGTGATTTTTTCAGATTCTAGAGCCTTTTGTTATAGGGGGCTGTGATGGTTAATTTTATGTGACAATTTGACTAGGCTATAGCGCTCAGTTATTTGGTCAAACACTAGTTTAGATGCTGCTGTGAATTTATTTGTAGATGTAATTAGCATTTATAATCAGCTGACTTTATGTGAACCAGATTATCCTTCATAACGTGAATGGGCCTCATCCAATCAGTAGAAGCCCTTAAAAGCAACACCTGAGGGTTTCCAAAAAATAAGCAGATCTGCCTCAAAATTGCAACACGAAAATTTGCCTGAGTTTCCAGCCCGCTGCCCTGCCCTGCAGATTTTGGGTTTGCCAGTCTCGTATTCATGTGAGCCAATTTCTTAAAATAGATTATCTCTCTCTTCCTCATTCTCACTCTGTGTGTATATGTATATGTGCATGTGTGTGTGTGTGTGTATGAAGATGCATGTATATATATGCACATATGTATATTTGTGTATGTATATGTAAACATGTATATATATGTGTATATACATCTATTTTTTCTATTTTGTATTTATAGCTATAAAATATATTTAATTATATATTTTCTATTTCATGTAATAAATATAGTTATACATACACACACACACAATTGTTTTAGATGGCAAGGCTGTTTGGATATCCCATGGATAGGGTAGGATATCCATTGTGTGTTTTTGGAGGTGAAGGCAAATGGGCTGAGATGCTGTTGAAATAGGCACTGAACAGAACATATTAGCCAAATCTACAACAACAAAATATTAACCAGTTACCGATTGGATGGAGTCAATAATCTTAAAGATATTAGTTATGGGGGCCTAATCAGTGGGACCACAGCATTAAGGAGTGATGATAATCCAGGGTGAAGTGCCATTCATTCTTTCCAAGTTTAATAACAGGCCAGATCGGACTGTTAAGTGAAGAAACAGTGGGGATAAACACTTATTCTATAAATAGGTCTTACAGTTGTTTATGCAGCAATAGATAACCAGGATGATGTAGAAGTAAAACAAATTAGTGTGTAGATTTAACCATATACCAAAACATAATATATTTATGAATATGTTAGTAGAATTAGAAGACATTATCAGTCGGAAACTTAACATTCACTTAAAATTAAGTCTTGGCTACAGTTTTTCCCATTAATGTACAGCTACCTCTGTACATTTAAAAAAACAGATCTTGTACAAGGGTCTCAATCCTTGAAGGCCCATATTTAACATACATTGGGATGAATTAACTAGAAGGAAGGTTCATGGGAACCAATATTTTAAGCCGAACTGTAAGTGCCAAAGACTTGACTTAATTTTATTACTCTTTGGTCAGAGCGTCCATGCCCACTATGAAGTATTTTAGGTAATGGGTGCTATACATGTGGTGTATTAGTGTATTAGTCAGGGTACTCTAGAGAGACAGAACTATATATAATTATATATTAGTTCTGTTCCTCTAGAGCCCATATATATAAATGTATATATAAATAAATATTATATATATATAAAGGGGAGTTTATAAGTAGAACTCACATGATCAAAAGGTCCCACAATAGGTGGTCTGCAAGCTGAGGGGCAAGGAAGCCAATCTGAATCCCAAAGCTGAATAACTTAGAGTCTGATGTTTGAGGGCAGGAAGCATCCAGCACAGAAGAAAGATGCAGGCTGGGAGGCTAAGCCAGTCTAGTCTTTTCACATTTTTCTGCCTGCTTTATATTTTAGTCAAGCTGGCAGCTAATTAGAGGGCGTCCACCCAGATTAAGGGTGGGTCTGCCTTTCCCAGTCCACTGACTCACATGTTAATCTCCTTTGGCAACACCCTCACAGACACACTCAGGATCAATACTTTGCATCCTTCAATCCAGTCAAGTTGTCACTCAGTATTAACCATTACACACGAATAATTAAGCAAGGTAACAGTTACAATGGGTAAGATGAGGTATCGCTATCTTTTATTTTATGTTCAGTCACTTCCCTAAGGCTATGAGATAGACCTTGTTTAAATTTCAAGAGATCCCCAAGCATAGTAGCCATTTGGGCCACAGTATCGATGACACAAAGATTTGCTAATTGGTGCAAATAAGCAGTTGTTAAATTTATTCAGAACCTATGTTGTAAAGTGCATAAGTCAAATCAGTACCCTTTTATCTTTTTGTTTTATAAATTAGGTAAATATATTTCCAATTGTGTCAAATTATGGTCATTTCAGGTTTTTTGTTTTTGTTTTTTTTTGCCTCCCCCACGTCCAGTTTTCTTTTTTTTTTTTCTCCTCTCTCTCTCTCTTCCCTGCTGCCCAACCCCGCCCCCCGTGGGTGATTATCCAGATATCCTTTGGAAGAAGGAGAGTTCTCTCTACCCTATTATCTTTATGAATTGCTTCCTCTAGAGAACCTCAAATCAGTATTATTAGGGTTAGCCTCCCCCACAGCAATGGTGGTTTTATAGGGTTTAAGGACCCTGGACTTCAGTCAGGTTTGAATTAACCCCTTGGTATGCCATACAGTTGCCATGGGTGTTTCTCCCTATAACCCTCAAGATCAGGATCATTCTTATGACGGAGGCATAGGCAGTAGAAGCAAAGGCATTTTGAAGGATCCTAGTGAGCCATCTGCTTTTAGGAGTGTGGACCTCCACATGTCACATATGACTGGTTTTTCCCCTCTATTGGCTGCTTTTTCACTTTCTAATGATTTATCATTCATAAGCCATAATTCAATAGGTCAATATATCACAGAGGATATAAGTCTTCCCCTGAGCCTCTATACAATGGGGGGATGCTGGTTGAGACACACAATCAATCTGTCACAGGGCCCAGGTGGTTCCCCTGAGCCTAGAGTCATTCAGAGCTTATGCTGAAATTAAAACACATTATTCATTCTAAGACCCAGTTAACCTGAGCCAAGGCACCTGACACAGGGCCACATTAAGGAAGTTACCAGTCCCATACTCCTGTGAATTATCTAAACTCAGACTTAGGTATATTAAATCTATAAAGGAGGGTTCAGTACAACTCAGCAAATGTAGCACAAAGAAGCTCAGCTCAAAGATTGTGCTAGCCTGCAAGTAGTGACTCTTAAGTGCCTGCTTGTCTTCAGGCAGAAGACCCAGTTAGCAAGTCAAGAGAAAGAGAATAAAGATCCCCAAGATGGGGGTCATAATCTAGACAACCTCCTTACTGCATCAATTGTGGACCCTTGCAGAGGTAGATAGATCTTCACCCAAAATTTGGTCTGCAGAAACTACATACCAACCAAGAGGATATTTCATATCAAGAGGGTATGAAAAAGTTTATTATGCATATGAGGCTTGCCTGAGACAGCAGTGTGGCTCCCAAGCAGGTCTGAAAATGGCTTGAGAACACAGGGAAGGAAACTGGTGTTTAGAGAATAGGGTCAAGGTGAGGGTTCCCATATATAGTTTGAACTTCCCTTGAGCACCCAGGCTTCTTACCAACTTTCCCAGATTTGAGGCAGAAGGGAAAAGAGGAGGGTTTATGCTTTAAAGCGGAAACATCAAAAAGGGATCAGTCTTTATTACCATACAATGGAATATGATTGTGCCATAAAAAAGAATGAAGTACTCCCCTAATGCATGCTACAATATAGATGGCCCTTTTAAACCATATGCTAAATAAAAGAAGTCAAACTCAAAAGGACATATAATGTACAATTCAATTTATATAAAATGTCTAGAATAAGCAAATTCATAGAGGCAGAAAGCAGAACAATAATTGTCAAGGTCCAGGGATTGGAATGGGGAATGACTCCTAATGGGCATAGAGTATCTTTCCAGGGTAATAAAAATGCTTTGGAATTAAATAATGGTGATGTTTGAACAACACTGTGAAAATACTGAAATGCACTGAATTGTACCCTTTAGCAGAGTCAGTATTTTGGTGTGTGAATTTTATCTCATTAAAACAATCATATTAGATTTCTATACAACTATAGGTTAAATTTGCATAAAAACATAGCAAAAGAAGTTGAATTTTTGCATAGAGTAATCTTCTTGAGAGCAAGGACTCTAATTTATTCTGAAACCAGAGTGTATGATACATAGTGGGCATTTGATAAATTCTTTGAATGGTGAGTGAGGCATAAACTCATTCATTTAGCCAGTCTTTATTGAAAACACAGTGTATTCTACCACTGTGATAAAACATTGTTAGCTTACAATTCAATCTCATTTAAAAATAAGAGAAATAAAAAATAAGCATTTCCTGCCCATGGCAATAAATTCAGAACATAATAAAATATATTAGGAAGAGAAAAAACCTAAAGTGCCACTGATCAGAGATGACACTGTCAACAGTTTGTAGTGTACCTCTTATCGTGTATGACACACATACATATAAACACAATCATAAATATCTTTTTAAATGGTAGAAATGCCACATACTTTGTAAACTGTTATTTTAGCTTGATAATAGGAAGTACATATAATTTTACTTCAAATAATATACTTACATCATCATCGTTAAAACTTTTCATTGAAAAATAGCATCTATGTTTAAAAGTGTACAAATCATAAGAATGAAGTTAAACTCTCATAAATTGAACAAACCTGTATAATCATTGCCCATATTAAGAAACAGTACTTTACCATCACTCCTGAACCACCTCCTCATGCCCCTTACCAGTTACTATTCCCTCAAGAATAGTCACTATCCTGACTTTCAAAAATACAAATTACATTTGTTTTAAAAAGTTAAATACACTGAATTTGGCCAAGATAGAGTAACCCTTTCTCTTATAACTAAAAGACCCTGGACATAACAAAAAAAAAAAAAAAACAAGTCTGGAAGACTCAGAATAGTGGAAAGAAGATAAACAGCACAGGGAGTTTAGAACTCAAAGAACAACACAGAAGTGAATTCCCTGGGTTTCCTTATTTCCTCACATATATCCAGTACAGAGTGCTGCAGAAGCCTGCAACCCAGAACTGTCAACAGACACAAATAAAGCTCCGAGGAAAGACTGTTTTCCCTAGGCAAAGGACCAGAAATGATGGCCTAATAATATCAAACTTTCTGGCAATTCCCACACTACTCCAGGTAAAAGTCAATGGAAAAACCATACCCCACCAAACCACCACCTCTGCCTGTGGTTTCAGTGAGACTGAGAAATAAGTTGATCTTCTATTTCATCCCACCTCCATCCCCACAGAATCAGCTGTCAGTGTTCTAATTCCCCACTCAGCTGTGTTAACAGGGCCAAAAAGGGGCTTATCTTTTATTATCCGCCCATTGGAAGCAGTCAGTTATGATCTGATTCCCCTACTTGGACAGTGTTAACGCGACACAGTGAAAACCTTATTTTGTATGTCCCGCTGGGAAGAAGCAGATGATGCTCCTATTTTCCTGCCCATGTAGTATAGTGAGGTAGAGTGGGTAGCTGATCTTCTGTTCCCTATCCAGTAGAATAAAAGTGGTATTCTAATTCTCCTGTCAGGGAAGAGTCAGCAGGGTCCAGTAGCAAGCTGAGCCTCCACCTTCACTCAACAGCAACGTGACTTAACAAGGTAGTGAAAAGTGGAGCTTGTCATTGCTAGGTTTCACAATTTCTCCCTTACAGTGTCAGTTGGTACAAATTCCTCAGCAGACAGAGAAATTTCTACCCCTACGTGCATCAATGAGACTGAATAAGACAGTACAAGTCAGGGCTGGTAAGCGTTCCCTTTCATTCCATCCCTGATATCAGTGAGGCCCACGAAGTAGGTGAATCACCAAACTCACAACTCATTTGTATCCTCATTTAGCCTCATAATGAGACTCATAATGAGACTAAATTAGGTGGTACAAATCACAGCTAGTTGTCACCTCTGTTCACCCTCCCACATATAGAAGGTCATCCAGTGACACAAGATAGCACAGGTGTGTGCCTCCTAGTCATGTAGAAGTCACCAGCATGGATTGGCAGCACCAGAAGCAGGAATCACACCAGAATATCATTTCGAGACTCATAAAACCTTTCATTAGAATTAAAGTCCAGAAAAGTAGGCCAGAACTTACATAATAAACTAAAACAAGGTGACTCCGTTACAATAGAAGATTAGATATGATCACTAGTCCCTAACATAGTAATAAAAATGTCCATGATTCAATTTTAAAATCACTTGTCATATAAAGAACCAGTAAATTCACAATAGGAATGAGAAAATACATAAACAGAAGCCAATACCAACATAAATCATAAGTTGGAATTATCTGAAAAAGATTTTAAGGCAGACATTGTATAGATTCTCCTTTAAAATGAAAAAAAAAAAATCCCAGCAAATGAAAGTCATAAAAAGAACCAGAAGAAATTGTAGAATTGAAAATTATAACAATTGAAGCTAAGGAAAAACTTTCTAGATGGACTTATAGAGATGACAGTGAATAGAATCAATAAACCTGAGGGCAAATCAATAGAATTTACCCAATTTGAACAATGAAAATAAAACAGACTGAAAAAAATGAAGAGTTTCATGGGCCTGTGGGACAATAACACAAGAGATAAATTTTGTATCATACAAGTTCTGGAAAGACAGTAGAAAGATTGTGGGAGGGAAAATTAAAGAAAGTAATAAATGAAAACATCTCAAATTTTGTGAAAGATACAAACCTACAAATTCAAGAAAATGAATAAACGACCAATGAGTAAATGAAAGGAAGTCCACGCCAGAGAACATTATAATTAAACTTCTGAAATTAAACAAAAAGAAAAAAAATCTTCAAAGCTGCCAGAGAGAAAATGATATATTGCTACACATCATTGCCATGATGCGTAACTGGGGGTAATATACCAATTTGAAAAACAGCTGAATTTTCATTGGAAAACATGGAGGCTAGAAGGAAGTGCCACATTTTTCAAGTGCTAAAAGAAATGAGCTCTTAATCATGAATTCCATATCTGGTGAAACTATCCCAACACAAAGAAAAGATAAATGGTTTAGATGATATATACCCCCAATTACCCTGACTTGATCATTACACATTGTAAACAGGCATCAAAGTATCACATGTACCTCAAAATATGTACAACTAATATATATAAATTTTTTAAAAGGTAAAACAAAAATAATAAAAGAGAAATGAAGACAACCTCAGATGAAAGAAAACCATAAGCATTTGCTGGTAGCAGACTTATCCTTAAAAACTGGCTAAAGGAAATTATTCAAAAAGATAGGAAATGATAAAAGGAAAGAATCATGGAGGATGAGAAAGAAAGAAGGAATGATAAAAAAAAAAGAGCACAAATATGAATATACACAACAGTATATCCTTTACTTATTTCTTTAGCTGATAATATGATTGAAACAAAAATTATAACACCATCTGGTGCTCCAGACAATGGCATTTTAAAGTGTAAGGCATAAATGGAAGTGAGGCTTGCACATTCCATCCAAATGGTCACACTTTGATACTACTTGGCTGGGATAAGTCACTTGTTCATTTTTTTTTTTTGTTTTTAAGACACAAGTCTCACTCTGTTGCGCAGGCCTGTAGTGCAGTGGCAGGATCTTCAGCTCACTGCAACCTCTGCCTCCTGAGTTCAAGCGATTCTCCTGCCTCAGCCTCCCAAGTAGCTGGGATTATAGGCATGTGCCACCAAACCCGGCTAATTTTTGTATCTTTAGTAGAGATGGGATTTCACCATGTTGGCCAGGCTGCTCTCCATCTCCTGACCTTAAGTGATCCAACCACCTAGGCCTCTCAAAGTGCTGTGATTAGAGGCATGAGCCACTGCGCCTGGCCAAGTCACATGTACATTTTAATGCCTACAGCAACCACTAAGAAAACTATACCATGGGATATGCTCAAAACACTAAGAATAAATCAAGAAGAAATTCTAAAAACTCTTCAAATTTCCCACACAAGGGTAAAAAGAAAATTTTAAAGAACAAGAACTGGGACGGTGGAGCAAGATGGCCGAATAGGAACAGCTCCAGTCTCCAACTCCCAGCGCGAGTGACACAGAAGACCGGTGATTTCTGCATTTTCAACTGAGGTACTGGGGTCATCTCTCTAGGGAGTGCCGGACAATCGGTGCGGGTCAGCTGCTGCAGCCTGACCAGCGTGAGCTGAAGCAGGGCGAGGCATCGCCTCACCTGGAAGCGCAAGGGGGAAGGAAATCCCTTTTCCTAGCCAGGGGAACTGAGACACACAACACCTGGAAATCGGGTAACTCCCACCCCAATACTGCGCTTTAAGCAAACAGCACACCAGGAGAATATATCCCACACCTGGCCGGGAGGGTCCCACGCCCACGGAGCCTCCCTCACTGCTAACACAGCAGTCTGCCGCGATCTATCCGCAAGGCAGCAGCGAGGCTGGGGGAGGGGCGCCCGCCATTGCTGAGGCTTAAGTAGGTAAACAAAGCCGCTGGGAAGCTCGAACTGGTGGAGCTCACAGCAGCTCAAGGAAGCCTGCCTGTCTCTGTAGACTCTACCCTCTGCGGACAGCGCACAGCTGCAGTCCATAGGGAAGCAGCGGGGCCGGTGCAGACGCGAACGACTCTGTCTGACAGCTTTGGGGAGAGCCGTGGATCTCCTAACGCGGAGGTTGAGATCTGAGAACGGACAGACTGCCTGCTCAGGTGGGTCCCTGACCCCTGAGTAGCCTAGCTGGAGACATCCCCCACTAGGGGCAGTCTGACACCCCACACCTCACAGGGTGGAGTCACCCCTGAGAGGAAACTTCCAAAGAAAGAATCAGACAGGTACACTCGCTGTTCAGCAATATTCTATCTTCGGCAACCTCTGCTGCTGATACCCAGGCAATAGGGTCTGGAGTGGACCTCAAGCAATCTCCAACAGACCAACAGACAGTCCTTCTGACTGTCAGACAGAAAACTATCAAACAGGAAGACACCTATACAAAACCCCATCAGTACGTCACCATCATCAAAGACCAGAGACAGATAAAACCACAAAGATGGGGAAGAAGCAGGGCAGAAAAGCTGGAAATTCAAAAATAGAGCGCATCTCCCCTGCAAAGGAGCGCAGCCCATCGCCAGCAACGGATCAAAGCTGGTCAGAGAATGACTTTGACGAGATGAGAGAAGAAGGCTTCAGTCCATCAAACCTCTCAGAGCTAAAGGAGAATTACGTACCCAGCGCAAAGAAACTAAAAATCTTGAAAAAAGAGTGGAAGAATTGACAGCTAGACTAATTAATGCAGAGAAGATCATAAACGAAATGACAGAGATGAAAACCATGACACGAGAAATACGTGACAAATGCACAAGCTTCAGTAACCGACTCGATCAACTAGAAGAAAGAGTATCAGCGATTGAGGATCAAATGAATGAATGAAGCGAGAAGAGAAACCAAAAGAAAAAAGAAGAAAAAGAAATGAACAAAGCCTGCAAGAAGTATGGGATTATGTAAAAAGACCACAATCTACGTCTGATTGGGGTGCCTGAAAGTGAGGGGGAAAATGGAACCAAGTTGGAAAACTCTTCAGGATATCATCCAGGAGAACTTCCCCAACCTAGTAGGGCAGGCCAACATTCAAATGCAGGAAATACAGAGAACGCCACAAAGATACTCCTCCAGAAGAGCAACTCCAAGACACAGAATTGCCAGATGCACCAAAGTTGAAATGAAGGAAAAAATCGAAGGGCAGCCAGAGAGAAAGGTCGGGTTACCCACAAGGGAAGCCCATCAGACTAACAGCAGATCTCTCGGCAGAAACTCTACAAGCCAGAAGAGAGTGGGGGCCAATATTCAACGTTCTTAAAGAAAAGAATTTTCAACCCAGAATTTCATATCCAGCCAAACTAAGTTTCATAAGTGAAGGAGAAATAAAATACTTTACAGATAAGCAAATGCTTAGAGATTTTGTCACCACCAGGCCCTTACAAGAGACCCTGAGGAAGCACTAAACATGGAAAGGAACAACCGGTACCAGCCATTGCAAAAACATGCCAAAATGTAAAGACCATCGAGGCTAGGAAGAAACTGCATCAACTAACGAGCAAAATAACCAGTTAATATCATAATGACAGGATCAAGTTCACACATAACAATATTAACCTTAAATGTAAATGGACTAAATGCTCCAATTAAAAGACACAGACTGGCAAACTGGATAAAGAGTCAAGACCCATCAGTCTGATGTATTCAGGAGACCCATCTCACATGCAGAGACATACATAGGCTCAAAATAAAGGGATGGAGGAAGATCTACCAAGCAAATGGAGAACAAAAAAAAGCAGGGGTTGCAATCCTAGTCTCTGATAAAAAGACTTTAAACCATCAAAGATCAAAAGAGACAAAGAAGGCCATTACATAATGGTAAAGGGATCAATTCAACAGGAAGAGCTAACTCTCCTAAATATCTATGCACCCAATACAGGAGCACCCAGATTCATAAGCAAGTCCTTAGAGACCTACAAAGAGACTTAGACTCCCATACAATCATAATGGGAGACTTCAACACTCCACTGTCAACATTAGACAGATCAACGAGACAGAAAGTTAACAAGGATATCCAGGAATTGAACTCATCTCTGCACCAAGCAGACCTAATAGACATCTATAGAACTCTCCCCCCCAAATCCACAGAATATACATTCTTCTCAGCACCACATCGCACTTATTCCAAAATTGACCACATAATTGGAAGTAAAGCACTCCTCAGCAAATGTACAAGAACAAAATTATAACAAACTGTCTCTCAGACCACAGTGCAATCAAACTAGAACTCAGGACTAAGAAACTCAATCCAAACCGCTCAACTACATGGAAACTGAACAACCTGCTCCTGAATGACTACTGGGTACATCCAAATGAAAGCAGAAATAAAGATGTTCTTTGAAACCAATGAGAACAAAGATACAACATACCAGAATCTCTGGGACACATTTAAAGCAGTGTGTAGAGGGAAATTATAGCACTAAATGCCCACAAGAGAAAGCAGGAAAGATCTAGAATTGACACTCTAACATCACAATTAAAAGAACTAGAGAGACAAGAGCAAACACATTCAAAAGCTAGCAGAAGGCAAGAAATAACTAAGATCAGAGCAGAACTGAAGGAGAGACACAAAAACCCTCCAAAAAATCAATGAATCCAGGAATTGGTTTTTTGAAAAGATCAACAAAATGATAGACTGCTAGCTAGACTAATAAAGAAGAAAAGAGAGAGGAATCAAATAGACACAATAAAAAATGATAAAGGGGATATCACCACCGACCCCACAGAAATACAAACAACCATCAGAGAATACTATAAATGCCTCTACGCAAGTCAACTAGAAAATCTAGAAGAAATGGATAATTTCCTGGACACTTACACTCTTCCAAGACTAACCAGGAAGAAGTTGAATCCCTGAATAGACCAATAGCAGGCTCTGAAATTGAGGCAACAATTAATAGCCTACCCACCAAAAAGTCCAGGACCAGATGGATTCACAGCTGAATTCTACCAGAGGTACAAGGAGGAGCTGGTACCATTCCTTCTGAAACTATTCCAATCAATAGAAAAAGAGGGAATCCTCCCTAACTCATTTTATGAGGCCAACATCATCCTGATACCAAAGCCTGGCAGAGACACACAACAAAAAAGAGAATTTTAGACCAATATCCCTGATGAACATCGATGCAAAATTCTCAATAAAATACTGGCAAACCGATTCAGCAGCACATCAAAAAGCTTATCCACCATGATCAAGTGGCTTCATCCCTGGGATGCAAGGCTGGTTCAACATTCGCAAATCAATAAACGTAATCCAGCATATAAACAGAACCAAAGACAAGAACCACATGATTATCTCATAGACGCAGAAAAGGCTTTTGACAAAATTCAACAGCCCTTCATGCTAAAAACGCTCAATAAATTCGGTATTGATGGAACGTACCTCAAAATAATAAGAGCTATTTATGACAAACCCACAGCTAATATCATACTGAATGGGCAAAACTGGAAAAATCCCTTTGAAAACTGGCACAAGACAGGATGCCCTCTCTCACCACTCCTATTCAACATAGTGTTGGAAGTTCTGGCTAGGGCAATCAGGCAAGAGAAAGAAATCAAGGGTATCCAGTTAGGAAAAGAAGAAGTCAAATTGTCCCTGTTTGCAGATGACATGATGGTATATTTAGAAAACCCCATCGTCTCAGCCCAAAATCTCCTTAAGCTGATAAGCAACTTCAGCAAAGTCTCAGGATACAAAATTAATGTGCAAAAATCACAAGCATTCTTATACACCAGTAACAGACAAGCAAGAGCCAAATCAGGAATGAACTTCCATTCACAATTGCTTCAAAGAGAATCAAATACCCTAGGAATCCAGCTTACAAGGGATGTCAAGGACCTCTTCAAGGAGAACTACAAACCACTGCTCAGTGAAATCAAAGAGGACACAAACAAATGGAAGAACATACCATGCTCATGGATAGGAAGAATCAATATCGTGAAAATGGCCATACTGCCCAAGGTTATTTATAGATTCAATGCCATCCCCATCAAGCTACCAATGATTTCTTCACAGAATTGGAAAAAACTGCTTTAAAGTTCATATGGAACCAAAAAAGAGCCCGCATTGCCAAGACAATCCCAAGTCAAAAGGACAAAGCTGGAGGCGTCACGCTACCTGACTTCAAACTATACTACAGGCTACAGTAACCAAACAGCAGCATGGTACTGGTACCACAACAGAGATATAGACCAATGGAACAGAACAGAGTCCTCAGAAATAATACCACATCTACAGCCATCTGATCTTTGACAAACCTGAGAGAAACAAGAAATGGGGAAAGGATTCCCTATTTAATAAATGGTGCTGGGAAAATTGGCTAGCCATAAGTAGAAAGCTGAAACTGGATCCTTTCCTTACCCCTTATACGAAAATTAATTCAAGATGGATTAGAGACTTAAATGTTAGACCTAATACCATAAAAACCCTAGAAGAAAATCTAGGTAGTACCATTCAGGACATAGGCATGGGCAAGGACTTCATGTCTAAAACACCAAAAGCAAGGCAGCAAAAGCCAAAATTGACAAATGGGATCTAATTAAACTAGAGCTTCTGCACAGCAAAGAAACTACCATCAGAGTGAACAGGCAACCTACAGAATGGGACAAAATTTTTGCAACCTACTCATCTGACAAAGGGCTAATATCCAGAATCTACAAAGAACTCAAACAAATATACAAGAAAAAAAAACAACAACCCCATCCAAAAGTGGGGAAAGGATATGACAGACATTTCTCAAAAGAAGACATCCATACAGCCAACAGACACATGAAAAAATGCTCATCATCACTGGCCATCAGGAATGCAAATCAAAACCACAATGAGATACCATCTCACACCAGTTAGAATGGCAATCATTCAAAAGTCAGGAAACACAGGTGCTGAGAGGATGTGGAGAAATAGGAACACTTTTACACTGTTGGTGGGATTGTAAACTAGTTCAACCATTATGGAAAACAGTATGGCAATTCCTCAAGGATCTAGAACTAGATGTACCATATGACCCAGCCATCCCACTACTGGGTATATACCCAAAGGATTATAAATTATTCTACTACAAAGACACATGCACACGTATGTTTATTGCGGCACTATTCACAATAGCAAAGACTTGGAATCAACCCAAATGTCCATCTGTGACAGACTGGATTAAGAAAATGTGCCACATATACACCATGGAATACTATGCAGCCATAAAAAAGGATGAGTTGCGTCCTTTGTAGGGACATGGATGCAGCTGGAAACCATCATTCTTAGCAAACTATCACAAGAAGAGAAAACCAAACACCGCATGTTGTCACTCATAGGTGGGAACTGAACAATGAGATCACTTGGACTCGGGAAGGGAACATCACACACTGGGGCCTATCATGGGGAAGGGGGGAGGGAGGGATTGCATTGGGAGTTATACATGATATAAACGTTATGCACATGTACCCTAGAACTTAAAGTATAATAAATAAATAATAATAAATAAATAAAAAAAAAAAACAAGAACCAAAAACAAATGAAAATAAATAATATGACAGACTTGGCTATACTTTGCTTATAAGTTTTTTGAGATCTTTAGGAATTCCATCTACTACATCTAAGGTATCAAATTTGTTGGCATAGAGTTATTTCAAGTATCTTTTTAGTATTATTTTAATAACCATGGACTTAGTAGTTGTACCCCGTCTTCATTTCTGGTATCGGCAATTTGTTTTTCTACTTTCTTGGTTAGAGAGGCTTATCATTTTTATTTGTATCTTTAAAAAAACCAGGTTTTGGTGTCTTTTTTCTATTATTTTCCTGTTTTCAATTTCATTGATTTCTGCTCCATTTTTTAATTATTTCTTCAATTCTACTTGCTTTAGGCTCAATTATTCATTTTATTTCATTTTATTACTTTTCTAAGGTAAAAGCCTAGATTTTGAATTTAGATATTCTTTCCTGAAACACAGATTTCATGTTATAATTTCCTTCTAACTACTACTTTCACAACACCCCACAAACTATAAAAAAGTTGTATTTTTATCATACTGTATTTTTTAGAAGGGCTCCAGGTTTACAGAAAAATTGAGATGATAGCGGAGTTTCCATGCACCTTACACACACTTTCCCTTATCTTTAAAATCTTTTATTGGTATGGTTCATTTGTCACAGTTAATGAACCAATATAAATACATTATGATTAAGTCCATAGTTTATTTATATTTCCTTATTTTTTAACCTAATTTTTTTGTTGTTGTTGTTGTTCTAGAATACCACATTACTTTTGGTTGTCATGTCTTTTTAGTTTCCTCTTGTCTGTGGTAATTTCTCAGACTTTGCTTGTTTTGATAGCCTTCACAGTTTTGAGGAGTAATGGTCAGTTATTTTGTAAGATGCCTTATGATTAGAGTTTGATGATGATCTCATGACAATGCCAGGTTATGGGTAACTGGGAGAAAGCCACAAAGGTAAAGTGGCATGTTAATCACATCATATCGATGATACATACTATTCATACGATTTATGATTACTGATGTTGGCCTTGATAACCTTGCTGAGATAGTATTTGTCAGCCTTCTCCACTGTAAAACTCCCCCATGTCTATATCATACTCTTTGAAGTAAGTGACAATGTGCATCCCATACTTCATACTTAAGAACTGGGGAGTTATGTTCCTTCTCTTTATCTACATAAATTATTGGAAATCTTCTACATGAGAGATTTTTCCCTTCTCTTCATTCATTCAATAATTTATTTATATCAGTATAGACTCCTAGGTATTTACTTTACACATTCCATTATAATCTAATGCTACTTTATTTTGTTGTTCAAATTGTTATAGCTTTTGTCATTGGTTCCTATGCTTCTTTAACAAACTCCCATCTATGTGGTGGACTTTTTTGTTGTTGTTTTGCTTGTATAATAGCATTCCCTTATTTTCTGGTTCCACAAGATGTTCCATGCTCATCATATATATTTCCCGCACCAGTCCTAGAATCATCCATTTCTCAAAGAAGCCTTGATTCGTTTTATCGGAAAATAGTATTAGAAAACAAGAGCTGGGTGCTAGATGTGCTCTTTTCTACTTTAGTATCATTTCTTTAAGGCCTCAGCAAACAGAAAAAAATATGTGTGGCTATTAACTCATGTATATGAGTATGTACATGAGTTATATATACCATGTATATACCAATATCTATATACCAATAGATATACCAATCTATTGGTATATACCAATAGATTGTATATAACAATGTATATACCAATATCTATAAATATTTATACAAAATTTTCTGTATCTATATTAGGCTACACATAAATTCATATTGATATCTCCAACTCTAACCCATTGTTACACTAATGACTCTAGTCTCCTTCCCTTTCTTATCTGTAAATTTACATTTCTATAGTCAGAAAACATGGTTTCTACCCCTACACATGTATAACAGTATTAGCATGATTAACCCATACCCCATATGAGATACAACTTTATCAAATACGGTGGTTATGAGTAGTTACTTTTGCCTTTATTCTTATAGACTCCACTTATTTCCAGAGTTATTTAAGTAAGCATAGGATTTTTCTCAAGCACTTGTAATACATTTACATTATCTTGTCACAGTCTGCATTCCTTTGTGGAACTTTCCGACCTAAGTAATTTTGTTTTAAATTTACATACCTTAAGGTTTATTCTTTGTGAAGTAAAGTTATATGAGTTTTATAAATATATAATGTTATATACCCACCATCGTAGTATTATACAGAATAATTTCCCTGCCCTAAAAATCCTATTTGCTTCATCTATTCATCACTCCCTCTCATCTCCAAATCCCTGGCACCCACTGATCATTTTACTATCTCTATAGTTTTGCCTCTACCTTATGTCATATAGTTGGAATTATTCAATATGTAGCCTTTTTAGACTGACTTCTTTCACTTAGCAGTATGCATATAAGGCACTTCTATGTCTTTTAATGATTTGATATCTCATTCTTCTTATCACTCAATAACATTCTGTTGTATGGATGTACCACAGTTTCTTTAACCATTCACCTATTGAAGAACATCCTGGTTGCTTCCAGTTTTTGGCATTTATGAGCAAAGCTACAATCAACATTTTTTGCAGATTTTTATTTGAACATGAGTTTTCAAGTTAATTGGTTAAATACCTAAAAGAGTGGTTTCTGGGTCTTACAGTATGACTATGTCTAGCTGTGTAAGAAACTGTCAAACTGTCTTTCAAAGTGTCTGTACCATTTTGCATTCCCACCGCAATGAATGACACTTTGTTTTTTCTCCACGTCGCTGCCAGATATTATATTGTCAGGTTTTTTTGTGTGTATGTGTTTTAGCCATTCTAATAAGCATGTAACACTATTTCATTATGGTTTTAATTTGTAATTATCTGATGACATATTATATTGAGCATATTTTCATATGCTTTATTTACTGATTGCATGGCTTCTGGCCTCTGATTTAACTTCATAAGTGAACTTCATTTGGCAAGTCTCTGAAAACTTAACAAATAAAAATGATTGATTTTTTTAACATAGAGCCTCAAACAGTTTTCTTTTTTGGTTGGAAGAACTTCTGAATAAATGTCTGATAATTAGATTATATTAATATACAGGGGAAAGACATGCTATTCTGGCTTACATCAATATAATTATGGATATAAACTCAAAGATCCAAGTAATTGTCACAGGCAAGTGAACACTCTCACCTTAACAGGAGAGCTCTCCTGCTTTTATCCTACATCTCAGGCCATGACTTCTCTGTCCATTTCTCTAGTCCACTTACCCTGTGCCTCTCCTTTGGACTCCCACTGTAGTTTGTATAGATTTATATTTCAGAATCTGCAGTTCCTGTTTTGTTCTTTTTCACTTATGTACCTGCCTCCAACAAAATATTGTGAAATTCACAATTGTAATAGATCATGTTTCATTGATCTTTTTATATTCAGTGTACAGAACACTTCTGGAAATATGGTGGGCATAACTGAGCCTTTGCTAACATAAAAATTAATATTTTATAGAGACCACAGATAGGAAAAATAGGAACTTCATATAATGCATGCTATTTTTGTAGGCACCATTTGTGTAGCTGTTGAGCATCAAGTTCTGAGCAAACTATTAAGCAACTGTGAAGTTTTCTGGGAAAATCTCACTGATAAAGTTTTGTATAATAGCCCACATGGTAACTGGCAAACTTCTCATCAAATAGCCTGACTTACACAGAATTTTAAAAAGAATCTCAATCATTAGTGTAATATTTTAGAATTTTCATGATACACACAAATCCATTTTGATATTTAACAATTTATATTTTATCATCCCCCCACCCCTAGAGAACTATTCCATTTTATTCTAATTTCATTATATTATCTCATCCTTAACTCAAACTCACTTAAAAGGAAATATATCACTATTTAAAAGGTGAAAAAAAATTATGTGTCATGGCAAATAGTTCATAAACTTAATATAATAAAATATAATAAGTATAAAATTCTAAAAATTAAAAACTGGAATAGAAATGATCATTATAATTGATTTACTTTTACTAAGCACTCTGTAAGTACTGTGTCATTTAATCTTCATAATTGCCTTTTTGAAGTTTGTGTACCACTCAATTCATCTTGGTGACTACCACTTGCCTGAGTGAAACTCTGGAAAGCACAAACAAGCAAGCAAACAAAAAAATAGGCTCTTTTGAAATGATACAGAGTTGAGCTTTAATCCTAGTATCTACCATCTACTGCTATCCAACCTTATAAAATATAAAAATCTTCACTACTCTTCATTGGGTGGATGAAATAAACGTATAAAGCAACAAGCACAGTGCCTAACAAAAAGCAAACACTCAAAAATACCAGTTTTTATTATTGGCATTATTGTTCAATAGATGTACATAATAACATTAATGTTCTTAGATTTGAGCTTTAGACAACATTTCCCACATATTTTCTCAGATGTTTGAACACCTATTTTCCTGGAAGTAAGTCTTAGTCTCAAAGATATAAGTGGCTCAATTTCTCATGGCTTCTACATTCTAATTTTCCACTTCAATCCCCAGCCTATATCCCATTCTGCCACCAGCCAGTTTCCCTGAACTGAACAAGCTCTCTCACACCTGTGTATCCATTCTCTCCTTCATACACACACATGCTAGAGAATTCTCTGGTTGTTAATCAAGCTTTACATTCTTCACCATCTTAAGTTTTCTGTGTTCTTTTATTTTCTGCTGCTATGCACTAGAATAAAATATTGATGAGAGTAAGTTATCTGTCTGTTGTGCTCACTGCTGTATTCCCAGAGGCTGAAATTGATGAATAAATATTTGTTGAATTAATTACCTGACCTTTGTACTAGTCTTGGATACACAGTTGGGTGCATATGGGGCTTCCACTTAAACTCTTGGAAACTTGGAAATTGGACAAGTTAATCTTTCTGGGAAGGCCCATCATCCAGAGAGAAGAATACAATCAAGACTTCAGGCCAGGATGGAATTCTACCTCTCTTTCTCTCTACTTTTTTTTTTAAGTTTTATTTTAAGTTCAGGAGTACATGTGCACATTAGTTAAATAGGTAAACTTGCCTCATGGGGGTTTGTTGTACAGACTGTCGTCACCCAGGTATTAAGCCTAGTACCCATATGTTATTTTTCCTGATCTTCTCTCTCCTCCCACCCTCCACCCTCTGATAGGCCCCAGTGGGTGTTTTTCCCTTCTATGTGTCCATGTGTTCTCATCATTTAGCTTCCACTTATAGGTGAGAACATGCAGTATTTGGTTTCTGTTCCTGTGTTAGTTTGCTAAGGATAATGGCCTCCAGCTTCATCCATGTTTCTGCAAAGGACATAATCTCATTATTTTTTATGGCTGCATAGTATTCCATCATGTATATGTACCACATTTTCTTTATCCAATCTACCGCTGATGGGCATTTAGGTTCATTCCATGTCTTTGCTATTGTGACTAGTGCTACAGTGAACATATGTGTGCATGTGTCTTTATGATAGAATGATTTATATACCCAGTAATGGGATTGTTGGTTAGAATGGAATTTCTGTTTTTATGTCTTTCAGAAATTGTCACACTGTCAATTCTCTCTCTCTCTTACCAGTTGTATGGCCTTGGACATGCTTCTCAACTTCTCTGAGTGTCAGTTTCCTCCTCTCTTTAGTTATCTTAATGAGATATTTGAAATTGACCAAGAATTTTGTTTATTCATTCTGCAAACATTTATTGAATGTCTTTTATCTGCCAGGCACTGTTCTAGCTAGTATGGATAAGTCAGTAAAAAAGTCATATCCATTAGCTCTCATTATAATGGATTACTCTGACAAATGATTTTCTCTTTACAGCACAGGATAGAGGAAGTATGATGTTGGCCATGGTAGAGGAAGTATGGTGTTCTAGTACCACGGGTTGTAGGAGTAGTTGCTGCTCTTCACTTTTGTTTGTTTCTCATATTAAAATCCTACCAGCCTGTCACCACAGCCTGAGGCCTGCTTCCAGAATCATTCTTCATGTTTCTGCATTTCCATGAATGCAGAAACATTCAATGAATCTCTAGATTTGGCATTGGCTTAATAAGGTTTACTACAATTTTGAGGTTTTTCCCAGAATTGAATCTCTTTGACTATCAGTAGTATCTAAAGATAACAAAAATTGTGATAAAATAGACACTACTTATTTTAATGTACTCATTGATCTTTATTTTCTCCATTATAATGTAATTCATTATTATAAATTTTCATACTCAAAATATCACATTTTGAAAAATACTTCTGTGCTAAGCACTTTACTAAAAGCTTTTATTACTTTATTTAAACATCACAACAGAAAATACAAAGTCAGAAGAGACAAAAGAAAAAAAGAATAAAAAACAATGAAGCACATCTACAGAATCTAGAAAATAACCAAAAAAGGCAAACCTAAGACTTATTGGCCTCAAAGAGGAGATAGAGAAAGATATAGGGGTAGAAAGTTTACTCAAAGGGATAATAAGAGAACTTCCCAAACTAGAGAAAGGTATCGCTATTCAACTACAAGAAGGCTATAGAACTCCATGCAGATTTAACCCAAAGAAGACTACCTCAGGGCATTTAATACTCAAACTCCCAAAGCTCAAGGATTAAGAAAGGATCCTAAAGGCAGAAAGAGAAAAGAAACAAATAACATACAATGGAGCTCCAATACATCTGGCAGCAGACTTTTCAGTGGAAACCTTACAGGCCAGGAGAGAGTGACATGCCATATTTAAAGCACTGCAGGAAAAAACTTTTACCCTAGAATAGTATGTCCAGCAAAAATATACTTCAAACGTAAAGGAGATACAAAGATAATCCCAGATAAACAAAAGCTGAGGGATTTCATAAATACCAAATCTGTCCTACAAGAAATTCTAAAGGGGATACTTCAGTCAGAAAGAAAAGGACATTAATGAGCAATAAATAATCACCTTAAGGTACAAAACTTACTGGTAATAGTAAGTACACAGAATAACACAGAATATTATATAACACTGTACCTGTGGTGTGTAAACTACTCTAATCCTAAGTAGAAAGATTAAAAGATGAACCAATAAAAATAATAACTTTGTATGCAGTAATAGAAAACTAACATACAGGTATTTAAGTTATTACTGTATGGAATCTGTTGTGGTTAAAGTGATGCACTGCATTATCTAAACCACTGCAGAGGATGAAGAATAATTTCTGGCTCAGCCATAAGCTTACACAGCTCTAATGAACAAATTAAAGTAAGTATGGCTAAACTCACAGTGCCGAGAATGTTAACTGTGTAGCAAAGGTTGATTGCAATATAGCCATGAGAACAGGCAGCTTAAAGTATGACAGCAACAATGGAGGATACCCTCAGGTAAGACGGTGTCATTCTCAGTGTGAAGGGCTCAAATACTGGGGTTGGCCCTTCTGTGCCAGCCCTTTAAATAAGGCAGATATTTCAGTTCCAAGGTTCTCCTGTAGGGCCACAACAGGCAAACAAAGCCAGAGGAATGGCAGGTAGTGTCTCTGAATTAAACTAAAATAACTTATTATGGAAAACTCATGTGATAGACATTCCTTGAGGCCTTAGAGTCTCCAACACCAGCTATCTCTGTGATTCAATCTGACTTCCAGGATTCTAATTTATAAGAGGCGTGTGCATACGTGGGTGTGTGTATATGTGTGTGTAAAACACTTCCCTGATAAATAATTGTGACAAATCATTACAGACCACTGCCACTGGGGTTAAGATATGCCTGCATGATTTTTTTCATGACGAGAGCTGCAAAGTCCCTGAATGCCTCCAGACTCAGAGCACTCAGAGCATAACATAATGCATGGAACATGGGGACTTTCTAACTTTTAACCTAGCTCCCATTTGTCAATAGCTCTTAGTACCAGTGTATTGCTGACTTTCTGCCTTCATAATCGATGTTGGGCTTTCTAATAATCTCTCGGTTTCTGAAATGTCCTCACGGTGGGAAAGCTGATTGAACATACACAAATCAATATAACATAACCCGTCACATAAACAGAACCAATGACAAAAAACACATGATTATCTCAATAGATGCAGAAAAAGCATTTGACAAAAGTCAACAGCCCTTTATGCTAAAAACTCCCAATAAACTAGGTATTGATGGAACGCATCTCAAAATAATAAGAGTTATTTATGACAAATCCACAGCCAACATCATACTGAATGGGCAAAAACTGGAAGCATTCCCTTTGAAAACCAGCACAAGACAGGGATGCCCTCTCTGACCACTCCTATTCAACACAGTATTGGAAGTTCTGGCCCGGGCAATCAGGCAAGAGAAAGAAATAATGGATATTCAATTAGGAAAAGAGGAAGTCAAATTGTCTCTGTTTGCAGATGACATGATTGTATATTTAGAAAACCCCATCATCTCAGCCCGAAATCTTCTTAAGCTGATAAGCAACTTCAGCAAAGTCTCAGGATACAAAAATCAATGTGCAACAATCACAAGCATTCCTATACACCAATAACAGACAAACAGAGAGCCAAATCATGAGTGAACTCCCATTCACAATTGCTACAAAGAGAATAAGATACCTAGGAATACAACTTTCAAGGGATGTGAAGGACCTCTTCAAGGAGAACTGCAAACCACTGCTCAAGGAAATAAAAGAGGACACAAACAAATGGAAAAACATTCCATGCTCATGGAAAGGATGCATTGATATTGTGACAATGGCCCTACTACCCAAAGTAATTAATAGATTCAATGCTATCCCCATCAAGCTACCATTGACTTTCTTCACAGGATTGGGAAAAAACTACTTTAAACTTCATATGGAACCAAAAAAGAGCCTGCATAGCCAAGACAATCCTAAACAAAAAGAACAAAGCTGGAGGCATCACGCTACCTGATTTCAAACTATACTACAAGGCTACAGTAACAAAAAGATCATGGTACTGGTACCAAAACAGATGTATAGACCAATGGAACAGAACAGAGGCCTCAAAAATAACACCACACATCTATAACCATCTGATCTTTGACAAACCTGACAAAAACAAACAATGGGGAAAGGATTCCCTATTTAATAAATGGGGTTGGGAAAACTGGCTAGTCATATGCAGAAAGCTGAAACTGGATCCCTTCCTTACGCCTTATACAAAAATTAATTCAAGATGGATTAAAGACTTAAATGTAAAACCTAAAACCATAAAAACCCTAGAAGAAAACCTAGGCAATACCATTTAGGACACAGGCATGGGCAAAAACTTCATGACTAAAACACCAAAAGCAATGGCAACAAAATCCAAAATTGACAAATGGGATCTAATTAAACTAAAGAGCTTCTGCACAGCAAAAGAAACTATCATCAGAATGAACAGATGACCTACAGAATGGGAGAAAATTGTTGCAATCTATCCATCTGACAAATGGCTAATATACAGAATCTACAAAGAACTTAAACAAATGTACAAGGAGAAAAAAAAAAAAAAAAACAATCAAAAAGTGGCCAAAGGATATGAACAGACACTTCTCAAAAGAAGACATTTATGCAGCCCACAAACATATGAAAAAATGCTCATCATCACTGGTTATTAGAGAAATGCAAATTAAAACCACAAAGAGATACTATCTCACGCCAGTTAGAATGGTGATCATCAAAAAGTCAGGGAACAACAGATGCTGGAGAGGATGTGGAGAAATAGGAACACTTTTACACTGTTGCTGGGAGTGTAAATTAGTTTAACCATTGTGGAAGACAATGTGACAATTCCTCAAGGATCTAGAACTAGAATATCATTTGACCCAGCAATCCCATTACTGTGTATATACCCAAAGGATTATAAATCATTTGACTATAAAGACACATGCACCCGTATGTTTACTGTGGCACTCTTTACAATAGCAAAGACTTGGAACCAAACCAAATGCCCATCAATGATAGACTCGATAAAGAAAACGTGGCACATATACACCATGGAATACTATGCAGCCATAAAAAAGGAGGAGTTCATGTCCTTTGCAGGGACATGGATGAAGCTAGAAACCATCATTCTCAGCAAACTAACACAAGAACAGAAAACCAAACACCGCATGTTCTCACTCATAAGTGGGAGTTGAACAATGAGAACACATGAACACAGGGAGGAGAACATCACATAATGGGGCCTGTCAGGGAGTGGGGGGCTAGGGAAGGAATAGCATTAGGAGAAATACCTAATGTAGATGATGGGTTGATGGGTGCAGCAAACCACCATGGCACATGTATACCTATGTAACAAGCCTCCACATTGTGCACATGTAACCCAGAACTTAAAGTATAATAATAAAAAAGAAATCCCCCTTAGTTTTACAAGTAAAAAGTGATTGATTTAAAAATGAATTAACTGGAGAGATTAATGAGTAAATATAACACTGTTAATCCAATTATTTAAGTGTTTAGGTGAAAAGTATAAACATGCAAGTATATGAAATCAAGCCTCTGAACCCACAAACAGCGGCATTTTCAAGCACAGACATGCATGTTCATAATCACAAGGATTCAGTCCTTCAGATGTGAATCCTGCTCCTAATTCCTCTACTCTTTCTACCTCAAATTTTTTGTCTCCTCTCCTTCTTTTCCCTCTTTCTACTGCAAATATGCCCTGTGAAGCCTGTGAATGAGAATTTACATTCTTCTGTTTGTTTGTTTTCCTAGGAGATGGTTAAGAATAAGAACCAGTTTTTACTTGGTCTTTACATATGCTCTATCAGTCAGTACGCTGCATGAAACATACAGGCATTGCAGAGGGTTTACTGAATGAATGCATTTCATAATGGAACAGTGATAGCAAAAACACCCACTTTCAAACTGGAGGCAGTACACTGGTTACTTTCCACATAGGTACCCTATGTGTGGCTTTTGTGTATCAGGAGCCATGCAAAGTCTTCTAGAAGCTGGTAGATGTTGCAGGGATAGAAAGCAGATTCATTTGTCCATGGGCCTCTACACAGTGCATAGCATGGTTTTCAGCATACAAAAAGGGGTAAATTGGCATTACTTAACTTAGTCATATATATATACCTTTTCAAATCTGCCACCCCCAAATATAATGTAAACTAAATACTTCACAGGAAAGGAAAAATACCATTTGTCACAAGTCAAACTCTAAAATAGACGGATGATGTAACAGCAGTATGTAATTTTAAAATTTACATTAGTGGCTTTCAGAGACACAGGGATTTCTTTACAAGACTGTGTAAAATGTGGAGATAATGACCAATGTAGGCAATGGCCTGTGATGCATGCCTCTGAAATCCCAGCTCTGCACTTCCCAGCTGTGTGAACAGGGGCAAGCAGTCTCTCCTTCGGAACTTAAATTTCCTCATCTGTGAAACTGGAAGAAAGAAACTTATGTCACAGGGATTTTATGAAAACTATCAGTAAGATGTGTCAAGCACCTGATACATGGTGGGCCCTGAAACAGCAATTATTATATATTCTGATATTGTAGTTAAGAGAAACTGCCTTCTGCCATATAATTTCTTTATTAGAATTTTAGGAATTCCACACAATAAGAAGTTAATCGGACGCAAAAGTCACCCTTCGGAGATGTAGGCTGGTAGTCAAAGCCATTTGATCAAAGCTAAAGTGAAAGAATCTCAGAGTGTCATGGGTGTTCCCTCAGAGGATATCTATTGTAGTGTAGGAAAACTACTAACACAATCACTGATTTTCAATCTTGCCTCAAAATAAATAACAAGGAAAAAGATGGAAAAGGGGAAAGGGAAACCTCAGATTTTTCCCGTTTTGCACTCCCAGAGAATGGCTGACCCAGAGCCCACAGTCAGAAACACTCTATCATGGTAGAAATCTCTCCAGAACTGGCTGAATTCATTGGTGGTATGAGATGTTTTAGTGTGGAACAGGGAATGCAGTCATTTTCTGATCACAACTTTGATACCAAACATCACATGTACGTGCCTTGCTATCTTCATCTAATGAATTTGGAAGTTTTAGAACAGCTTGGTGACCCTGGAAAGCCTGTTCTGCTTCTGACGAAACTGGCCTGAGCCTGTGGGTACACAGTGTCATTGATAAGTAAATTATCTTCCTCGTGGGCTGGCCTGATGTCTTTGTGGAGGGGAAGGCGTCCTTCCAAGACCGGAATTCTCTCACGCAGGGACTAGCTGTGCATAAAAGACCCTCCTCCAGATCCAGCTTCATCAAGACCTTGAAGCAGCTGTAAGTACCAATCATTTTATC
Organism: Trachypithecus francoisi; assembly: GCF_009764315.1. NCBI lineage: Eukaryota > Metazoa > Chordata > Mammalia > Primates > Cercopithecidae > Trachypithecus > Trachypithecus francoisi. The sequence goes on from NW_022681471.1 coordinate 90,162,900, forward strand.
TCTTCACAAGGACTTGAAGCAAACTCCATTCCTCTGCCTCTGCAGAAATTAGTGTTATTTTAGAATTTTAGAAAATTAGAATTTTCCAACATTTGGCCAAAGGAGCAGGAGAACAACCTCTAAGATGACGAACTTCTGAAAGTGTTAGTAGATGGGAGGAAAATGTTGCAGAGATGTGTGCATGAGAAATGGGGAGGAAAGCAGAGAGAACTCCAGGGGCAAGTTAAGTGGTGGGGGTCTGCCTATACTGCTGCCTTTGTGGGGTGTTCTCATCAATAAGCCTGGAAGATTCCACCTCATTCAGCTACTTCCTAGCTGTCAGATACTGGGCAAGTTACATAAGGCTTATATCTCATCTTCTCCCTTGTGAAAATGGGAATGACAACATTGCATTTGAAGGTTTTTCATTACGGTGAAATGAAAAAGGTACATGAAGTGCCTAGTGTAGCCCATCCACAGTTACGTGTCCTACTACACAATAGCGTCCACTTTATTTTCAACTCTTCCATAACATCATTCTGCTTTCATTGTGTTTAATTATATAATTGTGTTTCTTTCTGAAATCCACTATCATATGAAAATAACATACAATATGCAAATCACAGTACATGTCTGCCCAGATAAAACCAGAGAGTTGAAAACACCACCTCAAGTCATGTTGTGTAGTAGGAACTGTGCTACTCTGTAAAGAGGTCATGGAAAATGAATCAGACTCCTGGCCCTCAGGTATCTCACGGCTGCCCAGTTGTGTTTCTATGGCATCTGGTACCTATCTGGTGCCGACACAAATGGCAACTACTGGAATAGCTGCAGACTACAAAGAGAATGTTTTCCCTATAAGTGTGATTTTCAAAAGATTAATTAATTCAATGACCATTCAGTAGTGCCCTTCTGGTTGTATCAGAGTGTGTGGATGGTGGGTTCACAAAGACCAACAACACATGGCCCTTTCCCTCACAAGTCTCCCATCTAGCACAGGAGACAAGCACGTTCATTACATCCACAGGTATTTTCTGAGTGACTCCAATGTATGCTCAGCAGAGATCTGGGCTGCTTGGGATATACCAGTGAGCAAGAGACAAAGAACCCTACCATCAGGAGCTAATACTCTAGCAGGAGCCATCATTGGCTAGGAAAGAGAACAGCAATAATCATCAATAAGTAATTACGTAGTATGTTAGACGCAAAATCCTATAACAGAAATGAAACTTGGGCCAAGGAAAAGGGGATCAGAAGTATCAGCGACAGGGTGGCAAGGAAGAGTGAGTTTAGCAGTCCATCAAAAGGTGGCCTGGATAGGCCTCATCTGGAAGGTGAGAAGTGATCAAGGCCTCGAGGTGAGTGAGGAAGTGATCCTTGTAGATATGGGAGAGGAGGATTCCAAGCAGAGGGAATGGCTAGAGCAAAGGCCTTGAGGAGGGAAGGAGTCTGCCTGACACAACCCAGAAGCTGCAGAGTCTAACTCTGCTAGAGATATGTGGCCCATGGGGAGTGGTAGGGGCAACGTTGAGGAGGAAATGGGCCAGATGTTGTAGGGCCTTGTAGGTTTTGGAAGCATTTAACATTTTACTCTGATGCATAAACACAGGGCCACTAGAAAGGGTTTGGTTTCTGAATTAGAAGTCTCTGCAGGGTAGGGTAAAGGGAAAAGGAAGGTGACATCAGTGAGACAGGATCAGGTAGTGAGCAAAGAAGTGGGAGAAATTAAGGCATGCTGCATCACTATGAGAGTGGCAGCACTCGCCTGGACTTGACAATTCCATGGATCACTGGGGCCACATCCATGACCTGTGCACATCTATGCCATTACTCACAAAATCACAAAAGTATAAGTCCTGTGTGCATTCTGTCATTTGTCCAGGAAACAAACAAACAAAACAATGAGGGAGGTTATTTTGTATTCCATTCATTCTGGATTTAAGACCTTTCTAGGGAACTAGCTAGTACAGACCCAAAATGAAACCACCTTTGTGTCTGAACAAGAGTGTCCCAGGTACATGAAGGAAGAAAACATTAGGGAACATATGAAGGTTGATGTGAAAGACACAACTTACCCGCCTTCCCCGGTCCTAGGTTCATTTGTATTTCATTTAATATCGCTATTAAATAGCTAACAGGTAAAATAATAACTATCCTTTGTGATCCATGTAGATTCTGTCATCATTTCTCATTCAATCAATATGTTTTAAATCCCTACTGGACACCAGATCCTGGGCACTGTGTTGACTCAGAGGGGAACAGACATGTTTCAGGCTGGTTCCTAGTCCTCAAATTTCTCACAAGCATGCAGAAAAATCATTTCAGAGCTCCTTAATTAGAGCTACAACAGAATTAAAGTCAAGGAAGCCTGGAAAAACAGGGTGGTACCTCAGTCCCAATGTAAAGGAAAGGCCAGCACATGGTCAGGAAAGCTTTCTTGGGAGAGGTGAGGTTCTGAGTAGGTAGTGTTATTATTCCCTCTTTACACCTGAGAAATATTAAGGTCAAAGATATTAACTTGCCTAAGGCTGCATAGCTACTGAGAGAGCAGGATTTAAATTTTAGTTCATTTGCAATTCAAAACACCATTTCTTTTCTCATGGACTACTACCAAAATCACTTCCCCTGGCTCTGCTTCCCTTAAGTATTCTGAAGGTTTCTCAGGTATGTTACAGTCCCTCTCCTGATAGCTGGGTCCAGCTGTGAGTACCATCAAGCTCTTAGAAGGTCTTTAACATTCCCGACCCCAGGTAACAGCTGTTTCTGCAGAGCTCCTCTCTTAGGACTGTACTCCAATTAAAACACAGTTAGAAATGTCACCTTCCATGACTTTCTCACCAAGTAAAGCACCCAACTTCCCTGAGGATGATTCTACTGTTCCTGTCAATTTCCCATCTGCCTGCCCCTTCCTACCTCTGAAAAAAGGGCAGAAATATGTATCCTAGACTTGTTGGTTTCAGGGTAGATACTCTCCATTTTCATCCTAAGGATTCTGGAAATTTACATGGACGCTCCATTCTCTTGGGTGCCTGGATCTTCCAGGCAGAAAAACACTAGAAAGGAGGAAGGCCATACCAAAAGGAGTGACATGCACTGTCTGTCAGCAACTCTCAACATAAGGGAAACGTGCCATAGTAAATGCAAGATGGTTACATTTGGACTCAAACAGACCAGGGTGTGGATCCCAGCTCCACCACTTCCCGGCTTGCTCACTGTAACCCATCTCAACCTGTTAATCTGTTAAAGGGGATTTTGATACTGTTCAGGTTTTTTGGTACAAAAATATTAAGTTCATAAAGAAAGCAGAGCATTCATAAATCAACATCATGGCCTAGTGTGATGACAGCATAGAATGTCTTTTCTGTATCACTTCATTGCATTTTATCTTGCCGGGGAAATCGAAGCTTCAAATCATGAAGTAACATTTGGAGGTGACACAACTATTTGCTGGGAGTGAGAGAGGTACTCACGTGCTCTTTTCACATTTTGTTCAGAAGAAAAACATGATGGAAACTACCTTTTTCTGGAGTCAGTGAATCTTAGCTACTGAATACCTTATCCAAAAGGTCAATGCTGAATGTCATCAACGAAGGCCATAACAAATGATAGCTGTGGGTAAGAAGAATCCTTCTGACAAGATATGGTGATGTTCACTGGCCATCAGAGAACTGCAAGTCTCACAATGAGATACCATCTCACACCAGTTAGAATGCTGATCATTAAAAAGTCAGGAAACAACAGGTGTTGGAGAGGATGTGGAGAAATAGGAACACTTTTACACTGTTGGTGGGATTGTAAACTACTTCAAGCATTGTGGAAAACAGTGTGGCAATTCCTCAAGGATCTAGAAATAGAAATACCATTTGACCTAGCCATCCCATTACTGGGGATATACCCAAAGGATTATAAATCATGCTGCTATGAAGACACATGCACACGTATGTTTATTGCGGCACTATTCACAATAGCAAAGACTTGGAACCAACCCAAATGTCCATCAATGATAGACTGGATTAAGAAAATGTGGCACATATACACCATGGAATACTATGCAGCCATAAAAAAGGATGAGTTCATGTCCTTTGTAGGGACATGGATGAAGCTGGAAACCATCATTCTGAGCAAACTATTGCAAGGACAGAAAACCAAACACCGCATGTTCTCACTCATAGGTGGGAATTGAACAATGAGAACACTTGGATACAGGGAGAGGAACATCACACACTGGGGCCTGACATAGGGTGGGGGGAGTAGGGAGGGATAGCACTAGGAGAAATACCTAATGTAAATGACGAGTTAATGGGTGCAGCACACCAACATGGCACATGTATACATATGTAACAAACCTGCATGTTGTGCACATGTACCCTAGAACTTAAAGTATAATTTAAAAAAGATGAATGGATAAAGAAAATGTGGTACCTATACACAACAGAGTACTATTCGGCTATAAAAAAGCATGAGCTCCTGTCATTTGTAACTGCATGGATGGGACTGGAGGTCATTATGTTAAGTGAAATAAGCCAGGCACAGAAAGACAAACATCACATATTCTCACTTACATGTGGGACCTAAAAATAAAAATAATTGAACTCATGGAGTTAGAGAATACAAGAATGGTGACCAGAGGGTGAGAAGGGTAATGAGGTGTGGTGGGGAGGTGGGTATGGTTAATGGGTACCAAAAAATAGTTAGAAAGAATGAATAAGACCTAATATCTGATAGAACAACATACGGACTATATCAAAATAATTTAATTGTACATTTAAAAATAACTAAAAGAGTATTATTGGAGTGTTTGAAACACAAAGGATAAATGCTTGAGGGATTGCATGCCTGTATCAAAACATCTCATGTAGCACAAAAATATATACACCTACTATGTACCCACAAAAATTTTTAAAAAAATTTTAAAAAGAAAAAAAAGATATGGTGATGTTGTGGGCATGCAGGCTGTGGAGACATGAAGCCTTGAACTCAAATACAAACTCCACTCTAAGTCCTCATTTTCTCTTCTATAAAATGGACTTATGAACTGCCTCCCTCTCTAAGAGTTAATGGGATAACAGTTAAATAGGACACAGGGCATAACACAGAGCCTCTCACAGGGACTGTACTCAACAAATGTTAGATGTCTTAACCTCACCCCTTTCTTTCTGACTCCAGGGAAAGTTAAATGTCAACGTCTTTAAGTAGATGTTACATTTCCACAAGGAAGAAGCTTTTCTCTGTCTTTGGTTGGATTTTGATGGATGGCTATTAATAGTTAGAGCAGCCATTTTTTAATGCATATCAAAACACCCCCAAGTTTTGTACTTTAAGCAACAATGAATTATTTTGTTCACCATTGCTCAGGTCAATTCCAGCTTAGGAGGAGGCAGTGCACGATGATCAAATGTCCTCCAAATAGTAACAGCAAATTGAGCAACTATCCACACAAATGTGTACCTTTATGAGAGCCAAAAATCAGGCGAGTGATCACAGGACCTGGTTTTAACTTCATATCACCAAAAGGGGCAACGAGGAGGGTAGGAAGACAATCTTGAATTGCCAATGCCACCCCCTGCCACACCCTGGCAGCAGCCACCTGATGCAGAGAGGGAATCTGTGCATGTAGGGGAGGGAGAGCACAGTGATTGTGAGACTTTGCGTTGGAACTCCATGCTGTCCTGTCACAGTGCAACACAACACCATGCAGAACTCAGCTGACACCCAGGGAGGGAACATTTAGACCAGTCCTAGCTAGAGGGGTATCACCCATCCCAGTGGTCAGAACCTGAGTTCTGGCATGCCCTGCCACTATGGGCTAAAGGGCTCTGTGGTGCTAAATAAACTTGAAAGGCAGTCTAGGCCACCAGGACTGCAATTCCTCGACAAGTCCTTGTGCTACGCTGGACTAGTAGACTTGAGGGGCACACAGCCTAGTGAGATACCAGCTGGGGCCACCAATAGAGTGCATGTCCCACAATCTCCCCAGCATCAGGCAGTACAGTTCACAGCCCTGGGAGAGACTCACTCCTTCCTCTTAAGGAGAAGAGAGGAAAAAGTAAAGAGAATTTTGTCTTGCAACTTGGTTACCAAGTCAGCCACAGAAGAAGGCACCAGGGAGAGTCCTGAGGCCTTAGCTCTGGGATGACACTTACAGACACACCCTGGGCTAGAAGGAATCAGTCCTGGAAGGAGTCCTCACCTGCTGAAGAAAGAGCCCTCAGGCCCTAAAAATCAGCAGCAGCAGCACCCACGAAGTACTTACTGTGGGCCTTGGGTGACATTCAGGGACATGCTAGCTTCAGGTGTGACCCAGCACATTCCTATCTGTTGTGGCTAAGGAGAGAGACTCCTGCTGTTTGAGAAAAGTAGAGTGAAGTGTGAAGAATATTTTGACTTACACCTTAGGTACCAGCTCAGCCATAGTGGGGTAGAATACCAAGCAAGCTCTTGGAGTCCCCACTTTCAGGCTTTGGTTCTTAGATGGCATTTCTGGACCTGCCCTGGGCCAGAGGGCAGCCCACTGCCCTGAAGGGAGAGTCTCAGGCCTGGCAGCATTTACTTCAAGCTGACTGAAGAGCCCTCGGGCCTTGAATGAATATTGGCAGTAGCTAAGCAGTACTCGCTGTGGGCCTGGGACAGTAGTGGCCACAGGGAGAGACTCAACTGCATGTACAAAGGGGAGGGAAGAGTGAGAAGGACTATGACTTGTGCCATGCATGGCACTTCAGCCACAGTAGGATAGAGCACCAGGTAGATTCTTAAGGTGTCCAACTCTAGTCCCTGGCTCCCAGATGGCACTTCTGGACTGGCCCAGGCACTAAGGGAACTTGCCACACTGAAGAAAAAGATACAAGCCAGGCTTGCTTCACCACCTACTGATTGTAGAGCCATAGGGCCTTAACTGAACATAAGAGGCAGCAGGCAAAGGTTAATATGAGCTTGGGCAAGACCCATTGCTGTGCTGCCTTCAGGTCTGACCCACTTCAGTCCCAATTGTGGTGGCCACGGGCATGCAGCTCAGCATAGAGAGAGAGACTCTGGGAGAAAGTAGAGAGAGAGAGAGCAAGAGTCTCTGCCTGGTATTCCAGAGTATTTTTCTAGATCATATCCAACACAACCAAGGAGGGAACGCTATGACTCTGAAAAAGCACAGTGCTCCCAAGTTTGTGGTGTCCCTAATGAAAATATGGCTGCAATGACCCAAACTTAGATTACAGCACCCAAGTCCCATAGAATGCCTGGGAAGGCTTCCCAAAAGAAGGATGGGTACAAAGAAGCCCAGACTGTGAATACTACAATAAATACCTAACTCCTCAAGGCCCAGACACTGATGAACATCCACAAGCATAACACTATCCGAGAAAAGAGGATCTAACCAAGGAAACTAAGCCACCAGAAACAAATCCTGGAGAGATGTGGGAGCTTGCAGAGAATTCAAAATAGCTGTTTTGAGGAAACTCAAAGAAATTCAAGATAACACAGAGAAGGTTCTCAGAATCCTATCAGATAAATTTAACTAAGAGATGGAAACAATTTTTAAAAATCAAGCAAAAATTCTGAAGTTGAAATAGGCCATAAACTTGAAAGGCAGTCTAGGCCATAAGGACTGCAATTCCTGGACAAGTCCTTGTACTGTGTTGAACCAGTAGACTTGGGTGGCACACAACCTACTGAGATACCAGCCAGGGCTGCCAGTGGAGTGTGTGTCCCACACTGAAACATATGGAAGAATGCATCAGAGTCTCTTAACAGCAGAACTGATTAAGCAGAAGAAATAATTCGTGATCTTAAAAACAGGCTATTTGAAAATACACAGTAAGGCCGGGCACAGTGGCTCACACCTGTAATCCCAGCACTTTGGGAGGCCGAGGCAGGTGGATCATGAGATCAGGAGATCGAGACCATCCTGGCCATCATGGTGAAACCCCGTTTCTACTAAAAATACAAAAATTAGCTGGGTGTGGTGGCACATGCCTGTAATCCCAGTCACTTGGGAGGGTGAGGCATGAGAATCGCTTGAACCCAGGAGGCAGAGGTTGCAGTGAGCCAAGATCACGCCAGTACACTCCAGCCTGGCGACAGAGCGAGACTCCATCTAAAAACAAACGAACAAACAAACAAAAAACACAGTGAGAGGAGACAAACAAAGAAAAGAATTAAAAATGGATACAGTAGCTAGAAAGCCTCAGAAGGGCAAATTTAAGAGAGTTATTTGCCTTAAAGAGGAGGTAGAGAGAGAGATACGGGTAGAAAGATTATTCAAAGAGATAATATAAGAGAACTTCCTAAACTAGAGAAAGATACCAATATTCAAGTACAAGAATGTTATAGAACACCAAACAGATTTAACCAAAATAAGACTACCTAAAGACATTTAATAATCAAACTCCAAAAGATCAAGGATAAAGAAAGAATACTAAAAACACTAAGAAAAAAGAAGCAAATAACATAAAATGGAGCTCCAATAGGTCTGGCAGCAGACTATTCAGTGGAAACCTTACAGGCCAAGACAGCATGATATAAAGTGCTAAAGGAAAAAAATTAACCTAGAATAGTATATCCAGTGAAAATATCCTTCGACATGAAAGAGAAATAAAGACTTTCCCAGACTAACAAAAGCTGAGGGATTTTATCAACACTATACGTGTTCTACAGGAAATGCTAAACAGAGTTTTTTAATCTGAAAGAAAAGGAAGTTAATGAGCAAAAAGAAATCATCTGAAAGTACAAAACTCACTGTTAATAGTAAGTTCACATAAAATACAGAATACTATAGCACTGTAATTGTGGCATGTCAACTACTTTTATCTTGAGTAAATGACTAAAAGATGAACATCAAAAATAACTACAACTTTTCAAGACATACACAGTACAATATGACATAAACAGAAACAACGAAAAGTTAAAAAGCAGGGGGATGAAGATAAAGTGTAGAGTTCTGTCAGTTTTCCCTTTTTTAGTTTATGCAATGAGTGTTAAGTTGTCATCAGTTTAAAATGATGGGTTATATTATTTGCAAGCCTCATGGTAACCTGAAATCAGAATGCATACCACAGATCCAGAAAATATGAAAAGCAAAAAATTAAACCATATCACCAAGGAAAATCACCTTCATTAAAAGAAAGATAGGTAGGAAGGAAGGAAAGGAGGAAGAGAAGACCATGAAACAATCAGAAAACAATAAAATGGTGGAAAAAAGTCCTTACAAATCAATAACAACATTGAATATAAATAGACTAAACTCTCCAATCAAAAGACATAGAGAGGCTAAATGGATTTTTAAAAACTATACCCAGTGACCACTTGCCTACTTGAAACATACTTTACCTATAAATACACACATAGACAGTGGTTAATGGAATGGAAAAAGATATTCCATGCTAATGAATACCAAAAAAACAAGCAAGAGTAGCTATACTTGTATCAGACAAAATAGTTTCAAGATAGAAACTATAAAAAAGACAAAGAAGACAATTGCATAATAATCATGAGTTGCTCAATTCAGCAAGAGGGAATAAAAATTGTAAATATATATATGCACCTAGCACTGGAGCTCCCAGATATATAAAGTTAATATTATTAGAGTTAAAGAGAGAGAGATACCCCAACACGATAATAGGTAGAAACTTCAACATCCCAGTTTCAGCATTGGACAGACCATCTAGACAGAAAACCAAAGAAACATCAGCATTAATCTGCACTACAGACCTAATAAATGTACCTAATAGATATTTACAGAACATTTCATCCAATGGCTGCAGAATACACATTCTTCTGCTCAGTGCATGGATCATTCTCAAGGATAAACCATATGCTAGGTCACCAAACAAGATGTAAAAATTGAAAAACAAAATTGAAATTATATCAAGTATCTTCTCTGACCATAATGGAATAAAACTAGAAACAAATAACAAAAGGAATTTTGAAAACTATACAAATGTTTGGACATTAAGCAATATGCTCCTGAATGACCAGTGGGTCAGTGAAAAAATTAAGAAAACTGAGTCAGGTGCAGCAGCTTATGACTCTAATCCCAGCATTTTGGGAGGCCAAGGTGGGTGGATCACTAGAGGTCAGGAGTTGGAGACCAGCCTGACCAACATAATGAAACCCCGTCTCTACCCTAAAAATACAAAATTAACTGGGGTATTGTAGTGCATGCCTGTAATCCCAGCTACTTGGGAGGCTGAGGCAGGAGAACCACTTGAACCTGGGAGGTGGAGGTTGCAGTGAGCCAAGATCGCACCACTCCACTCCAGCCTGAACAACAACAGCAAAACTCCACCTCAAAAACAAAAAAAGTGATTGAAACAAGTGATAATGGAAACACAATATACCAAAACCTATGGGATACAGGAAAATAAATATTAAGATGAAAGTTTATAGTTAAAAGTGCCTACTTAAGAAAAAACAACTCCAAATAAACAATCTAACAATGCACCTTAAAGAGCCAGAGCAGCAAGAACCAATCAAATCCAAAGTTACTAGAAGAAAAGAAATAACAAAGACCAGAGCAGAAATAAATGAATTAAAATGAAGAAAACAATACAAAAGATCAATGAAGCAAAAAGTCGCCTCTTTGAGAAGATAAATTTAACAAAATTTTATTTAAAGTAACTAATAAGGCTGGGCGCGGTGGCTCAAGCCTGTAATCCCAGCACTTTGGGAGGCCGAGACGGGCGAATCACGAGGTCAGGAGATCGAGACCATCCTGGCTAACACGGTGAAACCCCGTCTCTACTAAAAAATACAAAAAATTAGCCAGGCGAGGTGGCGGGCGCCTGTAGTCCCAGCTACTCGGGAGGCTGAGGCAGGAGAATGGCGTGAACCCGGAAGGCGGAGCTTGCAGTGAGCTGAGATCGCGCCACTACACTCCAGCCTGGGCAACAGAGCGAGACTCCGTCTCAAAATAAATAAATAAATAAATAATAATAAAAAAATAAAGTAACTAATAAAAAAAGACTCAAATCAATAAAATCAGAGACGAAAAATGAAATATTACAACTGATACCATGGAAATTGAAAGGATCATTAGAGGCTACCATGAGCAAATATATGATAATTAATTGGAAAATCTAGAATAAATGGATAAATTCCTAGACACATGCAACCTACAAAGACTGAACCATGGACAATCCAACACCTGAACAGACCAATAAGAAGTAACAACTTCAAAGCCATAGTAAAAAGTCTTCCAGCAAAAAAAAAAAAAAAAAAAAGTGCAGGATCTGATGGCTTTACTGCTGAATTTTGCTAACTTTTAAAATAACTAATACTCAAACTATTCTGAAAAACAGAGGAGGAGGGAATATTTTCAAACTCATTCTACAAAGCCGGTATTATCCTAATACTGAAACCAGCCAAAAGCATATCAAAAAGAAAAAGAAAACTAAAGGCCAATATCCCTGATGAACACTAATACAAATCTTCAATAAAATACTAGCAAACTTAATTCAATAACACATTAAAAAGATCATTCATTATGTCCAAGTGGGATTTATCCCAGGGATGCAAGAATCATTCAACATATGCTAATCAATGTGACACATCATATCAACAGAATGGACAAAAACTATATGATCATTTCAACTGATGGTGAAAAAGCATTTGATAAAATTAAACATCCTTAATGATAAAAACCCCCAGAAACTGGGTATGAAAGGAAAACATCTCAACACAATAAACGCCGTATATGACAGACTCACAGCTAGTGTCATACTCAATGGGGAAAATTCGAAAGCCTTTCCCCTAAGATCTGGAACATGACAAGAAAGCCCACTTTAACCACTGTTATTCAACACAGTACTGGAAGGCCTAGCTAGAAAAATCAGACAAGAGAAAGATATAAAGTGAATCTGAACTGGAAAGGAAAAAGTCAAATTATGATATAATCTTATATTTGGAAAAACCTAAAGACTCCACTAAAAAAACTATTAGAAGTGATAAATTCAGGAAAGTTGCAGGATAGAAAATCAACATACAAAAGTCAGTAGCACTTCTATATGCCGACATCAAAAAATATGAAAAAGAAATCAAGAACTTAATTTCATTTACAATAGCCACAAACAAAATTAAATACCTAGGAATTAGTCTAACCAAAGAGGTAAAAGATCTCTACAATGAAAACTATAAATCATTGATGAAAGAAACTGAAGAGAACGTCAAAAAAATGGAAGGATATAATATGTTCATGGATTGGAAGAATCAGTAACGCTAAAATGTTCATAGTACCCAAAGCAATCTACTGATGCAATGCAATCTCTATCAAAATACCAATGACATTCTTCACATAAATTGGACAGGCAATTCTAAAATTTATATGGAACCAGGACACCGAACAGCCAAAGCTGTTCTGAGCAAAAAGAACAAAACTGAAGCAATAATGTTACCTGACTCGAGGTTATACTAAGAGCTGTAGTAACCAATACAGCAGGTACTGGCATAAATACAGACACAGACCAGTGTGACGGAATAGAGAAACCAGAGATAAATCCGTACATCTACAGTAAAAACATTTTTTACAAAGGTGCCAAGAACACACACTGGAGAAAAGACACTCTCTTCAATAAATGGTACTGGGAAAACTGGATATCCATATGCAGAAGAATGAAACTAGACCTCTATCTCTCACCACATACAAAAATCAAATCAAAATAAAGTCCTAAATCTAAGAACTCAAATTATGAAACTACTACAAGAGAACATTGGGAAACTCTCCAGGACATCAGTCTGGGCAAACATTTTTTGAGTAATAACCCACAAGCACAGACAACCAAAGCCAAAATGGACACATGGGATCACATCAAGTTAAAATTCTTGTGCGCAGCAAAAGAAACTACAAAAAAAATAAGGAGACAATCCACAGAATAGGAAAAAATATTTTCTTTTTTTTTTGTATGTTCAGTTTCTTTTTTTTTTATTATTATACTTTAAGTTCTAGGGTACATGTGCATAACGTGCAGGTTTGTTACATATGTATACTTGTGCCATGTTGGTATGCTGCACCCATCAACTCGTCAGCACCCATCAACTCGTCATTTACATCAGGTATAACTCCAGTGCAATCCCAAACAGAGATATAGACCAATGGAACAGAACAGAGTCCTCAGAAATAATACCACACATCTACAGCCATCTGATCTTTGATAAACATGAGAAAAACAAGAAATGGGGAAAGGATTCCCTATTTAATAAATGGTGCTGGGAAAATTGGCTAGCCATAAGTAGAAAGCTGAAACTGGATCCTTTCCTTACTCCTTATACGAAAATTAATTCAAGATGGATTAGAGACTTAAATATTAGACCTAATACCATAAAAACCCTAGAAGAAAACCTAGGTAATACCATTCAGGACATAGGCATGGGCAAGGACTTCATGTCTAAAACACCAAAAGCAACGGCAACAAAAGCCAAAATTGACAAATGGGATCTAATTAAACTAAAGAGCTTCTGAACAGCAAAAGAAACTACCATCAGAGTGAACAGGTAACCTACAGGATGGGAGAAAATATTTGCAATCTACTCATCAGACAAAGGGCTAATATCCAGAACCTACAAAGAACTCAAACAAATTTACAAGAAAAAAACAAACAACCCCATCAAAAAGTGGGCAAAGGATATGAACAGACATTTCTCAAAAGAAGACATTCATACAGCCAACAGACACAGGAAAAAATATTTTCAAACTATCCATATGACAACAGATTAATAACCAGAATATATAAAGAGCTCAAACAACACAATAACAAAATAATCTCATAATCCAATTGAAAAATAAGCAAAATATCTGAATAGATTATTTCTCAGTAGAAGACAGTTAAATGGCACATAGCTATATGAAAAGGTGCTCAACGTCATTGATCATCAGAGGAATGCAAAGACTACAATGATATATCATCTCACCCCAGTTAAAATGGCTTATGTCCAAAATGCAGGCAATAACAAATGCTGGTGATGATGTGAAGAAAAAGGAAACCTATGCATTGTTGCTGGGAATATAAAGTCATACAACCAATATGGAGAACAGTTTGGAGGTTTCTCAAAAGACTAAAGACAGAGTTACCACATGTTCTAGTAATACCACTGCTAGGTATCCAAAGGAAGCAAATCAGTATATGGAAGAGATATCTGCACCGGCATGTTTATTGCAGCACTATTAACAATAGCCAAGATTTAGAAGCAAAATAAGTGTCCATCAACAGGTGAATGGATACAGAAAATGTGGTGCATACCACAAAATGTGGTGGAGTACTATTCAGCCATTAAAAAATGAGATCCTATCATTTACAACATGGATGAAAATGGAGGTCATTCTATGAAATGAAATAAGCCAGGAACAGAAAGACAAACTTTGCATGTTTTCAGTTATCTGTGAGAGCTAAAAATTAAAACAATCGAACTCATGGAGATAGGAAGTAGAATGATGGTTACCAGAGGCTGAGATGGGTAGCTGGTAGAGGTGAAGTCGTGGGGATGGTCAATGGGCATAAAAACATACTTAGAATGAATAAGATCTACTATTTTATACCAAAATAGAATGACCAAAGTCAACAATAATTTATTGTACATTAAAAATGACTAAAAAAGTGTAATTGGATTGTTTGTAACACAAAGAATGGATAAATGCTTGAGGTGAAGGACACCCCATTTACCCTGATACGATTACTATGAGCTGCATATACCATGTACTCTATAAATATATAAACCACAATTTTTTTCTTTTTTTTTCTTTCTTTCTTTTTTTTTTTTTTTTTTTTTTAAGACAGAGTCTCATCTGTCACCCAGGCTGGAGTGCAGTGGCATGATCTCGGCTCACTACAACCTCTGCCTCCTGGGTTCAAGCAATTCTCTTGTCTCAGCCTCCCAAGTAGCTGGGACTACAGGTGTGTGCCACCACACCAAACTAATTTTTGTATTTTTTAGTACAGACAGGGTTTCACTATGTTGGCTAGACTGGTCTCAAGCTCCTGCACTCCTGACTTCAGGTGACCCACCCACCTAGGCCTCCCAAAGTGATGGGATTACAGGCATGGCCCACCACACCTGGCCCCTAATAAAAATTTAAAATTAAAAAAAAAATTCCAGCTGAGGTCATCTCAGTTGTTTTGCTGTTCTTGGCTAAGCTTACTTACGCATCTAAGGATAGTTACCTCTTATGACCTATTTAGTTCTTCTGGGGCCCGAATAGTCTAGGATGGCCTCACCCATATGTTGCACAATGGGATCACTGTCACTTGGGATGAAGGGGATGAATGGGCCATGGATCTTAGATTTGACACAAAAGTACGATCTGCATGCAACACAATGCACAACATAAAAATTGTTAAATTTGATTTCAACAATGTTAAAAATTGTTCCTCAAAAATAGTAATAGAATAGAAGGAAAAGTCACAGACTGGAAAAAAAATCTTTTCAAAGCATATATCTGATAAAGAACTTATATTTATAATATATAGAGAGTTATCAAAACTCAACAATAATAAACAACAAAATTAAAAACAGGCAAAGGATTTGAAAACATGTCAAGTAAGCACAGGAAAATATGCTCAATATCATTTGGGAAAATGCAAATTAAAACCAAATAAGAAAACACTACATACCTATTACAAGGTCTACAATTTTAAAAAGCTGACCATACCAAGTGTTATGAGAATGTGGAGGAACTGGAATTCTCATACACTGCCAGTTGAAATGTAAAATTGTACAACCACTTTGCAAAACAATGTTTTCGTTACTTAAAAAGCTAAACATATACCTATCATATGGTCCAGTCATTCTACTACTATGTATTTACCAAAGAATAAAAAATATATATGTCCATGCGCTATGGTTTGAATAAGGTTTGTATGTCCCCACCAAAACTCATGTTGCAATTTGATCCTCAATGTGGCAGCGTTGAGAGGTGGGGACTGGTGGGAGGTGTTTGGGTTGTGGGGACAGATTTTTCATCGATGGCTTGGTGCCATTCTCATGGTAGTGAGTTATTAAAAGACTGAATTAATTCTCTGAGAATGGATTAGTTCTCACAATAGTGTGTTGTTATAAAGCCAGGATGCCACTCGGGTCCTCTCTCATCACATGTGTCTTCTCATTTGACCTTCTCCACCATGTTTTGACCTACACAAAGCCCTCAACAGAAGCCAAGCAGGTGTTCACACCATGCTTCTTGTACTTCCCAGCCTGCGGAATTGTGAGCTAAATAGGCCTCTTTTTTTTTTTTTAACTTTTATTTTAATTCAGGGGTAATGTGCACATTTGTTATACAGGTAAACTTGTGTCATGGGGGTTTGTTGGACAGATTATTTTGTCGCCCAGGTATTAAGTCCAGTAGCAATTAGTTATTTTTCCTGATTCTCTCACTCCTCCCAGCCTCCACCCTCTGATAGGCCCCAGTGTGTGTTTCTCCCCTCTATGTGTTCATGTGTTCTCATTATTTAGTGTCCACTTATAAGTGAGAACATATGGCTATTGGTTTTCTGTTCCTTTGTTAGTTTGCTAAGGATAATGTCCTCCAGCTCCATCCATGTTCCTGCAAAGGACACTATCTTGTCCTTTTTTATGGCTGCATACTATTCCATGGTGCATATGTACACATTTTCTTTTCCCAGTCTACCACTGATGGCCATTTAGGCTGATTGCGTGTCTTTGCTATTGTGAATAGTGCTGAAATAAACATTCACATGTGTGTGCATTTATGGTGGAATGATTTATAATCCTTTGGGTATATACCCAGTAATGGTATTACTGGGTTAAATGGTATTTCAGGTTTTAGGTCTCTGAGGAATCTCTACACTGTCTTCCACAATGGTTCAACTAATGTACACTCCCACCAACAGTGTAGAAATGTTCCTTTTTCTCTGCAACCTTTCCAGCATCTTTTTTTTTTTTTTGACATTTTAATAATAGCCATTCTGACTAATGTGGGATTGTATCTCATTGTGGTTTTGATTTACATTTCTCTAATGATCAGTGATTTTCAGCTTTCTTTCATATGATTGCTGGCCACATGAATGTCTTCTTTTGCAAAGTGTTCATATGCTTTGCCCACTTTTTGATGGGGGTTTTTTTTTTTGTAAATTTGTTTAAATTCCTTATAGATTCTAGATATTAGACTTTTGTCAGATGCATACTTTGCAAAAATTTTCTTGCAATATATCTTTCATTTACATCAGGTATAACTCCCCAATGCAATCCCTCCCCCCTCCCCCCTCCCATGATAGGCCCCAGTGTGTGGTGTTCCCCTTCCAGTGTCCAAGGGGGGGTTGTTTGTTTTTTTCTTGTAAATTCGTTTGAGTTCTTTGTAGGTTCTGGATATTAGCCCTTTGTCAGATGAGTAGATTGCAAAATTTTTCTCCCATTCTGTAGGTTGCCTGTTCACTCTGATGGTAGTTTCTTTTGCTGTGCAGAAGCTCTTTAGTTTAATGAGATCCCATTTGTCAATTTTGGCTTTTGTTGCCATTGCTTTTGGTGTTTTAGACATGAAGTCCTTGCCCATGCCTGTGTCCTGAATGGTATTACCTAGGTTTTCTTCTAGGGTTTTTATGGTTTTAGGTCTAATATTTAAGTCTCTAATCCATCTTGAATTAATTTTCGTATAAGGAGTAAGGAAAGGATCCAGTTTCAGCTTTCTACTTATGGCTAGCCAATTTTCCCAGCACCATTTATTCAATAGGGAATCTTTTCCCCATTTCTTGTTTTTCTCATGTTTATCAAAGATCAGATGGCTGTAGATGTGTGGTATTAATTAGATCCCATTTGTCAATCTTTGCTCTTGTTGCAATTGCTTTTGGCATCTTCCTCAAGAATTTTTGCCTGTTCCTATGTCTAGAATGGTATTGCCTAGGTCGTCTTCCAAAGTTTTTATAGTTTTGGGTTTTACATTTAAGTAATCAATCTTCAATTAAATTTTGTATGTTGTATAAGAAAGGAGTCCAGTTTCAATCCTCTGCATATGGCTAGCCAGCTATCCCAGCACCATTTATTAAATAGGGAATCCTTTCCCCATTGCTTATTTTTGCCAGCTTTGTTGAAGATCAGATAGTTATACCTATGAGGCCTTATTTCTGGGTTCTCTATTCTGTTCCATTTGTCTATGAATCTGTTTTTATACCCGTACCCTGCTGTTTTGGTTACGGTAGCTCTGTAGTATAGTTTGAACTCAGGTAGCATGACACCTCCATCTTTGTTCTTTTTGCTTAGTATTACCTTGGCTATTCGGGCTCCTTTTAGTTCCATATGAATGTTAAAATAGTTTTTTCTAGTTCTGTGAAAAATGTCAATGCTTGTTTAATAGGAATAGCATTGAATCTGTAAATTGCTTTGGACAGTGTGGCCATTTTAGCAAGGAGCATGGAATGTTTTTCCATTTGTTTATGTCATCTGTGATTTATTTGAGGAGTGTTTTGTAGTTCTCCTTGTACAGATCTTTTACCTCCGTGATTAGCTGTATTTCCAGTTATTTTATTCTGTTTGTGACAATTGTGAATGGAACTGCATTCCTGAGTTGCACTCTTCAGCGTGACTGTTGTTTGTGTATAGTAATGCTAGAGATGTTTGCACACTGATTTGGTATCTTGAGACTTTGCTGAAGTTGTTTATCAGTTTATGAAGCTTTGGGCTGCAACTGTGGAGTTTTCTAGATATAGGATCATGTCATCTGCAAACAGGGATAGTTTGACTTCCTCTCTTCCTATTTGGATGCGCTTTATTTTTTTCTCTGATTGCTCTTGCCAAGATTTCCAATACTATGTTGAATAGAAGTGGTGAGAGAGGTCATCTTTGTCTTGTGCCAGTTTTCAAGGGGAATGTTTACAGCTTAGGCCCGTTCAGTATAATGCTGGCTGTGGGTTTGTCATAGATGTCTCTTATTATTTTGAGGTATATTCCTTCAATACCTAGTCTATTGAGAGCTTTTAACAGTAAGGGGTGAATTTTATCAAAAGACTTTTCTGCATCTATTTAGTAATCATGTGATTTTTAAATCTTTAGTTCTGTTTATGTGATGAATCAGATTTATTGATTTGCACATGGTGAACCAACCTTGCATCCCAGGATAAAACCTACTTGATCATACTGGATAAGGTTTTTGATGTGCTGCTGGATTCGATTTTCCAGTTATTGAGAATATTTGCATAAATGTTCACCAAGGATATTGGCCTGAAGTTTTCTTTTTTTATTGTGTCTCTGCCAGGTTTTGGTATCAGGATGATGCTGGCTTCATAGAATGAGTTGAGGAGCAGTCTCCCCTTCTCATATTTTTTTTTCTTGAATACTCACAGTAGGAATGGTACCAGCTCTTCTTTGTACATCTGGTAGAATTTGGCTGTTAACCTGTCTGGTCCTAGGCCTTTTTTGTTGGTAAGCAATTTATTACTACTTCAATTTTAGAGCTCATTTTTGGTCTGTTCAGAAATTCAATTTCTTCCAGGTTCTGTCTTGGGAGGGTGTATGTGTCCAGGAATTTACCCATTTCTTCTAGATTTTTTTACTTTATGTGCATAGAGGTGTTCATAATATGCTCTAGCGGTTCATTGTTTTTCTGTGGGGTCAATGGAAATATCCCTGTTGTCATTTCTGACTGTGTTTATTTGAATCTTCTCTCTTGTTAGCCTAGCTAGTGGTCCATTTTATTAATTTTTTCAAAAAAAAAAAAAAACAGCTCCTGGATTTGATCTTTTGAATGGTTTTTCATGTCTTAATATCCCTCAATTCAGCTCTGATTTTGGTTATTTCTTGTCATCTCCTAGCTTTGGGATTTGTTTGATCTTGGTTCTGCAGTTCTTTTAGTTGTGATGTTAACTTCAGATCTTTCTAACTTTTTGATGTGGGCACTTAGTGCTATAAATTCCTCTCTTAACACTGCCTTCGCTGTGTCCCAAAAATTCTGATATGTTGTATCTTTGTTCTCATTAGTTTCAAAGAACCTCTTTATTGCTGCCTTACTTTCATTATTACCCAAAAGTCATTCAGAAGCAAGTTATTCAATTTCCATGTAATTGTATGGTTTTCAGTGACTTTCTTAGTCTTCATTTCTAATTTAACTGCACTGTGGTCCAAGAGATTGTTATGATTTCAGTTTTTTTTTAAATTTGCTGAAGGGTATTTTATTTCCAGTTATGTGATTGGGATTTTAGAGTATGCGCCATGTGGTGATGAGAGGAATATATATTCTGTTGTTTTCATGTGCAGAATTCTTTAGATATCTGTCAGGTCCATTTGACCTAGTGCTGAATTCAGGGTTCTGAATATCTTTAATTTTCAGTCTCGATGATCTGTGCAATATTGTCAGTGGGGTGTTAAAGCCTCCCAGTATTATTGTGTGGGAGTTTGTCTCTTTGAAGGTCTGTAGTAAATTGCTTTACAAATCTGGGTGCTCCTGTGTTGAGTGCATATATATTTAGGATAGTTAGATATTCTTGTTGAATTGAATCCTTTACCATTAGGTCATGACTTTCTCTGTTTCTGATTTTGTTGGTTTAAACTCTGTTTTGACTGAAACTAGGATTGTAATCCTCGCTTTTTTTCTGTTTTCCATTGCTTGGTAGATTTTTTCTCCATCCCTTTATTTTGAGCCCATGTGTGTCATTGCATGTGACATGGGTGTCTTGAAGACAGTATACCAATGGGTCTTGGTTCTTTATCTACCTTGCCACTCTGGAGCATCTTAATTGGAACAGTTGGCTCATTTACATTTAAGGTTAGTTTTGATATGTGTAAATTTGATCCTATCATGATGTTAGCTGGTTACTTTGCAGACTTGTTTATGTGGTTGCTTTATAGTGTCACTGGTCTGTGTACTTCAGTTTGTTTTTGTAGTGGCTAGTAGTGGTCTTTCCTTTCCATATTTAGTGCTTCCTTCAGGAGCTCTTGTAAGGCAGGTCTGGTGGTAACAAATGCCCTCAGCATTTGTCTAAACATGATCTTATTTTTTCTTCACTTATAAAGCATAGTCTGGGTTGGAGTTTATTTTCTGTAAGATTGTTGAATATTGGCCTGAATCTCTTCTGGCTGGTACATTTTTTTATTTTGACCTTTGAGAATCTGATGATTATGTGTCATGGGGATAACCTTCTTTTGAAATATCTTACTGGGCTTCTCTGCATTTCCTGAGTTTGAATGTCAATCTCTCTAGCTAGGGGAGGTTCTCATGGATGATATCATGAAATATGTTTTCCAAGTTGATTCCATTCTTTCAGGGACACAAATCAGTATAGATTTAGTCTGTTTACATAATCCCATGTATCTCAGAGATTTTGTTCATTCCTTTTCCTTCTTTCTTCTCTATTCTTGTCTGTCTTATTTCATTTTTTAAATTTTATTTTATTTTTTTCAAACAGAGTCTCACTCTCAGTCGGGCTGGAGTGCAGTGGCTCACTGCAACCTCTTCCTCCCAGGTTCAAGCAATTCTCATGCCTCAGCCTCCCAAGTAGCTAGGATTATAGGCATGTACCACCATGCCCAGCTACTTTTTGTATTTTTGGTAGAGACAGGGTTTCACCATGTTGGCAAGGCTCGTCTCAAACTCCTGGCCTCAAGTGATCTACCCACCTCGGCCTACCAAAGTGCTGAGATTAGAGGCATGAGCCACCACACCAGGCCCTTTATTTCAGAAAGCCAGTCATCAAGCTCTGAGATTCTTTCCTTCGCTTGGTCTATTCTGCTATTAATACTTGTGACTGCTTTATGAAATTCTTGTAGTGTGTCTTTCAGCTCTATCAGGTTGGATATGTTCTTTTCTATACTATTTTGTCTGTCAGCTCCTGTTTATCATAATTTTTAGCTTCCTTGGATTGGGTTTCAATGTACTCCTATTGTTCAATTACCTTCATTTCTATTCGTATTTTGAATTCTATTTCTGCCATTTCAGCCATCTCAGCCCAGTTCAGAGCTTTTCCTGGAGAGGTGATGTGGTCATTTGGAGGAAAGAAGGCACTCTGGCTTTTTAAGTTTCCAGGATTCTTGCGCTGATTCTTTCTCATCTTTGTGGGCTTATCTACCTTCAGTCTTTAAGGCTGCTGACCTTTGGTGGGGTATTTTTTTTTTCTTCTTTTATCCTATTTGATGACTCCGAGGGTTTGATTGTAGTATGAGGTGGATTCAGCTGACTGGCTTGGTTTCTGAAAGATTTGACGGGACCAATGCACAGGTCCGAAATCCTGGACTGCCTACGCTAATTCCGGTGGACTCGGATTGGGTCCCGACTTTGTTCTCTGGCTCCTTGAGATTAGGAATACACTGCACTGGGGTGCAAGGTGCAGCAGCTGTGGCAGAGTTCTAGCAAGTGCCAGGGTACCTGCCTCCCTGCAGGCATTCAATACAGTGGCAGAAACAAGGCAGCTGGGGGGGGGGGGGAGGACAGGGAGCTACTGTTGGCAACTGTGTAAGCAGTGTGCTGAAAGTGGTGTTGGCTCAGCAGTGGGGCGCTGCCAGGCACCGGTCTGGATGCTTTCTTTGTATCCTGCAAGCAGGAGTGATCACTCAGGTTGGGAGATGATCTGCTCTTCTCTGTGTAGTGTTAGCACAAGGGTGGGGTGCTCCTGGAGGAAGGGCTAGCTGGCTCTTTGGCCAGGGGTCAGGGGCTGGACTGTACTCCTGCACATTAGCCAGACAAGAAAAGCAAAACTCGCCCATCCAAACCGGTGCCAACAAAGTGATGTGGGGAGTTGCTGTGGTCATGGGGGAAGCTGCTGTATGGGGAGGAAGTAGGTGGGCTGTTGTGTTTCCGTAGGGGCTGCCCTGCTGGAGTTGGAGCTCTCCACCAGTCAGGCATGGTCCACCAGTGCAGAAGCTATTGCATGGGCCCCCACAGCACCCGAGACTGCACGCAAGCAGGAATGGCCAGGCTGGGGTCCCAGGAGAGGCCAGTAAACCAAGGGGTACTCAGGTCGGACCAGCCTTGTCTGATGGGCAAAACCACCCTGCAGAGTTCAGGTCTGACCGTTCCCCTAGGTCTAGAGTCTCCTATAGGAAGCAATTCAAGCTTAGAGTAATAGCCATCTCTGGCGATGCTCTGCTACAGACACTTCCACACCAAACCCTGTGAGCTCCACGTCATCCAGTTTGCTGCCCCTACCACTTCTCTAGTAGCTCTCCCTGCTAACTCCAGTGTCTGTGGTGGTTGAAGGGTCTCCTCCTGCTGGCTTCCAGAGGTCCGTGGTGAAAGTGGGTTGCTCCTTGCCAGTTCAACTTACCCAATTCCCCCCAAGCCATTGTGGGCCAGGAATGAGTCCCAGTGAGGGGTAGCCCCATGTAGGGTTCCCAGCTTTCTCCCCCTTCAGCCCAGCTTTATATAAGTATCTGCCTTTGAGCATTTTATCTTAATGTATTAGTTTGTTCAAATATATAATCTCACATGTATGTATTATAATCAAATAGCCAGTCTCTCTCCTAGAAATCCATTGTTTTTCATCCCAACAAAATGTCAATCCTCTAGCTGTAACCTTTCATCCATCCCTAGCTTATCCCAGATGAATCAGGAAAAGGTGTTGAATTACTGTAGATGCTAGCATCCCTACTTCCTGCCACCACTAACCATTTGTTTCTAGCAGGAACAGAATGGAATTCACACTTCAGTGCAGTGGGGATTTGGGGCTTCAGGGATGAGCAGGGCAGACAAGGACCCTGATTTCAGGGAACTCACAGTCTTCTGGGGGAGGTGGAAGACAAGTGAATAATCTTCAATCGTGATGAATATCCTATGTGATAGACAGAATTCAGCAGGCTCTGATGGCACATGGCAGGAAATTATAACCTTGTTTAGGAGGCACAGTCTCCCAAAGTGAGAGATTAGTAAGTTCGGATGTGAAGGCTGAGTGGCAGTTAGCTGAGTGGAAGGTGGGTGATAAAGTTGTCCAGGCAGAAGAACAGCATGAGGAGGACCTGTGGGTCAGAGAGAACATGGGGCATTCAAGGAACAGGCTTCTTCCCTGGCCCCTGTAGCAGATCACAGAAGATATTGGTTTACCTGGCTTACCTCACTTCAAAACTATGAGAGCACCATCTGCTTAGTGTGAGTAAGTTAAAGAGCACTGGCACAGTGTCATGCCACCTGGGTTCAAATCTCACCACACCCTTTGCCAACAACATGACTTTCAGCACATTACCTGAGATGCTTCAGCAAGTGTTTCTGCTTCTATTGTGAAACTAAGGAAAATCATATCAACTATCTCATGTCAGAGGATACCTCGTAATGGTCCTGTGAGGATTAATTACACGTGAGACAAAAACAGAGCACTTCAATGGAGAAAAGATAGATTTGTCAACAAGTAAATTGCCACATGCAGTTCTAGATGCAAAAAATGAATCCAGACACAGATCTTACATTATTTTATTAGAAGTAACCCATGTAATTGTTCATATGTAAAACACAAAATTATAAATATCCTAGAAGATAACATGAAAAAATCGAGATGACCTTAGGTTTGGTGATATTTTAGATACAATGCCAAATGTACAATCTCTGAAAGAAAAAATTGATTTCAGACTTTATGAAAAATGAAATCTTGTGCTCTACTAAATGCATTCTTAAGAGAATGAAAAATACATACAGAGTGGGAGAAAATCTTTGCAAAACACATATCCAGTTAAGAAAATACACCAAGATCTCTTAAAACTCAACAATAAAAAAACCAAACAACCAATTAAAAATGGGCAAAATATAGGTACAGATATCTCACCAAACAAGCTATACAGATAATCAATAAGCATATAAAAAGATGCCCAATGACATATGTCTTTAGGGAATTGCAAGTAGAAACAACAATAATACAACCACTATAAACTTATTAGAATGGCTACAATTCAAAACACTGCCAAATTCTGGATGTAAAGTAACAGAAATTCGCATTCATTGCTGGTGAGAAGGGAAAGTGTACAGCTACCTTGAAAAATAGTTTGGCAATTTCTTAGAAAACTACACATACTCATACCATACAAACCAGCAATTGAACTCCTAAATGAGATGAAATTATATCCACACAAAAATTTGTACACAAATATTTGTACCAGTTTTATTCATAATTGCCAAAACTTGGAAGTGACTTGTCTTAGTCCATTTGCTGCTGCTTATACAGAATACATAAAACTGGGTAATTTATAAGAAAATAAATTTATTTTTTATAGTTATACAGTCTGAGAAGTCCAAAGTCAAGGGGCCACATCTGGTGAGGGTCTTTTTGCTGATGTGGACTCTGCAGAGTTCCAAAACAGTGCAGGGCATCACATGGCGAGAAAGCTGAGCAGGCTATCTCTGCTCTCTCCTTCTCCTGTTATAAAGCCACCAGCCTCACTTCCATAATAACCCATTTATACATTAATCTATGAATGGATTAATTCATTCACGAGGGTAGAGCACTTATGACCCAATCACCTCTTAAAGACTCCCCGACCCCAGTACTGCTACATTGGGAATTAAATTTCAACATAAGTTTTGGAGGTGACCAATATTCAAATCATAGCACAGCCAAATATTCTTCAACAGATGAATGAATAAACAAATAGTGGTACATCTATACAATGAAATTATATTCAATGATAAAAAGAAATATTAGACCACAAGACATGGAGAAAGCCTAAATGCATATTACTAAGATGAAGAAGCCAATCTGAAAGGGTTATACATGGCATGATTCCAACTACAGGACATGCTATGGAGAGAGCAAAAAGTTCAATGATTGAAGTTTCTGGGGAGGGAGGGAGGGAGAGAGGGAGGGAGGGAAGGGCGAATAGGTGAAGCACAGGTGATCTTTAGGGCAGTGAAACTATTCTGTATGATACTGTAAGGATGAATATATGTAATATATTTGTCAAAAGCCATAGAAGTGTAGAACACAAAGAGAAAACCTTAATATCAATATTGGCTCATCAATTGTAATAAGTGTACCACACTAATACAAATGTTAATAATGGAAGAGGGGAGTGTATGGGGGTATGTGGAAATTCTCTGTACTCTCTGCCTTTTTGTAAGCCTAAAACTCTTCTAAAAATCCTCTATTAATTTTGAGATTAAAAATAATTGGCTTTAATACAGTATCTGCCTTTGAGATATTTGGTGTTGATCAAGTAAACTTTCATGCATTCCACAAATTATGAGCGTCTGCTATATTCCTGGCACCATTCTCTCTGTTTCTAGGTTTCTTCATCTAGAAAATGGGATTATAATAGCAACTATCTCATAAATAATGAGAAGCAGATTAGAAAATTTGAGTTATTAGTGTCCACTGTGTTCTTAGTGTCCACTGTGTTTACTTCTGTTATAGTTCTCCTAATAACTCAGTAATTACCTGTTTATCTCTATATTTTCACTAATCTGAGAAGTCATTGATATATGTGACAGAGCCTCTGTCATATGTGACCTTAGAATTTGGCATAGAGCCTAGAACCAGCAGGTGCTCAATAAATATGTATTGTATGAATGTGAATGATTCCTAATCTGATCACTGCCCAATAAAACATAGCTATTATTTTATGAGCTATTTATTAGTTGGGAAAATTCACGATAAATTAATGAATACAGGCTATTGCTGTCCTCAGATTATCTTTATGTGGAGAATGTTTTTGTAGTTGATCATTGCTGTTTTTAGCAACTTCTAGTACCAGTACATTCTGGACTTGTTAATGAATAATTTCATAATGTTCACAGGGAAATATGTTACCCTTAGCCCCTAAGCTGACCTCACAGTTGGACTTTATTTGGTAATACTCTGAAAATTTATCAAATACAAAATGACTGGTTTTTAATGTAGGATCTCAAACTGGTTTTTAATTTTAATTTTATTTTTAATTGACACATGAAAATTGTATATATATTGAGGGTATGATGTGATGCTTTGATACACATATACATTGTGTAAGGATCAAATCAGAGTAATCAGTATATCATTTCTTTGTGATGAAAACATTTGGCCAAATCCTCTCTTCTAGCTATTTTGAAGTATATACCAATGTTTATATGGCTTTAAAAAAACTGTAGATATTAAATGTATACAATTTAATGTGTTAAGAGACAAGTATGCACCCATGAAATGATCAAAACATTATTACTCTCAATGTCATAACCTTATCATTCACCTCTGAAAGATTCCTATTGCCCCCTTTGCTTTTTTTCCTATTCTTGGTAAGAACATTTAATGAAGATTTACCCTCTTAGCAAACTTGAGTATAAAATAATAGGCCCTGTATTATACACTAGACCTGCAGATCTTATTCATTACACATAACTGAAACTTTGCAACCTTTAACAAACAACTCCCCATTTCTGCCTTCCCTCAGTCCCTGGCCACTACCATTCTACTATCTGCTTGTATATGTCTGACAATTTTAGATTTCACATACAGTACAATTGAGATTATGAAGTATTTGTCTTTCTGTGATCTGACTTATTTCACTTAGCCTAATATCCTCCAGGTACATCTATGTTGTCACAAACAGCAGGATTTCCTTCTTTTTAAAGTTGAATAGTATTTCATCATCAACAGACACTGAGGTTGTTTCCATATCTGGCCTACTGTGAATAATGTTGCAATAAACATGGAAATATAGGCATCTCTTGGAGATCAAGATTTCAATTCCTGTGATTTCTATTCCTATCCAACTTTCTTAACACCATGATCCAAAGAGACCATCTTTCCACATTGTGTAATATTGGCACAAGACATATTTTTTGAGTGCTTTGTTCTGTTCCATCGCTCTATATGTCTTTTATGCCTGTACCATACTGTTTTGATTACTGTAGCTTTGTAACACATCATGGAATCAGGGTGTGTGATACCACCAGCTCTGTACTTGCTCAAAATTGCTTGGATATTTAGGGTCTTTTGTGGTTCCATCTGAATTTTAGGATTGTTTATTCTGTACAAAAATGCCACTGAGATTTTGAGAGAGATTGCATTGAATCTTAGATATCTTTGGGAAGTATGGACATTTAATAATATCAATTCTTCCAATACATGAACAGGAGCTGTGTTTCCATTTATTCCTGCTTTTTAAATTTTTTTGTCAATGTTTTGTAGTTTTTAGTGTACATTTCTACCTCCTTACTTACATTTATTTCTAAGTATTTTATTTGTTATGCAATTGTGAATCAAATTGTTTTATGAAATTTGCTTTTCAGATAGGTCATTCTTGGTTTATACAAGTGCAACCATGGATTTGGGGATCTGTGAGGGTCCTGAAACCAATTCCTCATGAATACTGAGGAATGACTGTATGATGTTGAACAGGAGAGCCAAGAGTTGGCACCCTTGTCTTGTTCGTCATCTTAGGAGTAAATCTTTCAGCTTTTCATCATTGAGCATCAAGTTAATTGTGGGTTTTTCTTATATTGCCTTTATTATGTTGAGGTAATTTCTTTCTATACCTAATTTGTTGAAAATATTTAGCATATAGAGGTGTTGAATTTTGTCAAATGTTTTTACTGAATCTACTGAGATGACCATGTAATTTTTATCCTTCATTCTATTCATGTGACTTATCAATTGATTAATTTGCATATGTGGCACCATTTTGTATCACAGACATAACTTCTACTTGGTCATGGTATATGATTCTTTTAATGCATTTTTGTATTTTGCTTGCTAATAATATTTTGAGGCTTTTTGCATCTATATTTTTCAGAGATATTAGTCTGTAGTTTTCTTTTCTTCTGGTGTCTTGCTCTGGCTTTGGTATCAGGGTGATGCTGGCCTCATAGAATGAGTTGTAAGTACTCCCTATACTTCTGTTGCCTAGAAGACTTTCAGAAAGACTGGTATGAATTTTTAAATGTTTTACATAATTTATCTGTGAAGCCACGTGGTCCTGGATTTTTCTTTGTTGGGACATTTTTTATTATTCTTCTAATGTCATTATTTGTTTTTAATGTCATTTGTGTTTTGGTATGTCTGGGCTATTTTTTATCGATGCAGTCTCAGTAGGTTCTATGTTCCTAGGAATTTCTCAATCTCTTCTGAGTTATCCAATTTATCAGCATTTAATTGTTCATAATAATTCCTATAACTCTCCTTACCCCTAGCCATGGGATGTCTCTTCTTTCATTTCTGATTGTATTAAATATTTTCTTTTTTCTTATTAGTCTAGCTAAGGGTTTGTCCATTTTATTTATCTTTTCAAAAAAAATTCTTCAGGTTTTATTTTATTAAATTGTTTTTCTATTCTCTATTTCATTCACTTCTGCTATAACATTCATTATTACTTCCTGCTGCTAACTTTGACTTTAGTTTGTTTTTCTTTATGTAGTTCCTTGAGGGAGAAAGTTAGTTTACTGGAGATCTTTCCTTTTTTCTTCTTTAATAAACTATTTATTGTTATAAACTTCCTTCTTAGTACTGATTTGGCTGCATCTTATGTTTCACTGTGCTGTGTTTTGGTTTTCCTTTGTCTCAATATATTTTCTAATTTCATCTTCAATTTCTTCCTTGATCCAATAATTGTTTTAAAGTGTGTTATTTAATTTCCATGCACTTGTGAATTTTCTTATTTTCTTCTTATTACTGATTCCTAGTTTCATTCAGTTGTGATCAGAAAAGATACTTGGATTGATTTCAACCTTCTTAAATTTGTTAAGACTTGATATGAGATTCTATTGTGAGATATCTTGGAGAATGTTCCATGTGCATTTGAGAAGAATGATTATTTTTGCTGCTGTTGGGTGGATGTTCCATATATGTGTGTTGGGTCTATTTTGTCTATAACGTTGTTCAGTTCTATATTTCCTTGTTGATCTTCCATCTAGAGGAGAAAGAGGTTCTGACGTTCTAGTGTCCAGTAGGGTGACGATAGTTAATGATAATATATTCTATATTGTAAAATAGCTAGAAGAGAGTATTTTGAATATTCTCAATACAAAAAAATCAATATTTGGTGTGATGTATTTGCTAATTATCCTGATTTGATCATTACACAATGTATACATATATCAAGACATCACATTGCACCCCATAAGTGTGTACAATTATTAAATGCCAACTAAAAATAAAACTTTAAAAAGAAAATCTTATGTCACTTCTAAAAATACAAAACACATAGTATTATGTGCTATGGCAAGAATTTTATAAATTAATTTGATGAAACATAAAAATATAAGTTTAAATATTAAGATTGAAATATAAATAAATTTCATTATTTTTTCTTTCATTAAGAATTCTATAAATGCTATGCTAAGTAATTTTCATAACTGCCTTGTAAATGTTGACCACTCAACTCACCTTGGTCACTACCAGTTGCCTGTTTCCGATTCTGGAAGCACAAAGTTGTGATTAAAATTCTAATACCTGGAATCTATTGCTATCCAACCTTATAAAATATAAAAACCCTAACTACTTTTCATTGCAGTGGATGAAATTAACATGGAAAGCAACTAGCATACCACCTAACAGCAAGCACTCAAAAGTACCAGCTGCTATTATTGTTTAATAAATGAGCTGAGTAACATTAATGTTTTCAGATTTGAGCTTTACACTACATTTGTTACACATGATCTCAGATGTCCGAATCCTTGTTTTCCAAGTAAAAACAGTCTCAAAGTTAAGTGGCTCATTTTCTTGTGGATTCTACTTTCTAATTTCTCACTTCAACTCCCAGTCTATATCCCATTCTAACTCCAGACATAGCAAACTCCTCCAGGTCCTCTGAACTTAGCAACCCTCCTCTCACCTCCATATCCACTCTCTCTCTAAACACACACATGCTGTATAATTTTCTATTTGTTAATCAAGCTTTACTTTCTTTACCATCTTACGTTTTCTGTATCCCCTTATTTTCTGTCTCTGTGCACCAGAATGGAATGTTGATGAGAGGAGGTTATCCATCTGTTGTACTCACTGCTGTATCTCCAGAACCTGTAAGGCCTATAGTAAGTGATCAATAAATAGTTGTTGAATTAATTACTGAACACTTGAACCAGTCTTGCATACATAGTTTGGCACATATGGGACTCCCATTTGAACTCTGGGAAACATGGAAATCGGACAAGTTAATCTTACTGGGAAGGCTCAGCATCCAGACAGACCAATACACCAAAGCTACTAGAGTCAGATCAGGACTGAATTCTACCTCACTCTCTCTCTTACTATAATGGTGTATAACTTTGGGCATGCTTCCTTACTTCTCTGGGTCTCAGTTTCCTTCTCTCGTTAATTATCCTCATGAGATATTTGAAATTATTCAATACTTTCATTCATCCATTCAGCAAACGTTTATTGAATGTCTCTTATCTGACAGGCACCATTTCAGGCATTGGGGTAAGTTGGTAAATAAGTCACATCTATCAGCTCTCAGTCTAATGGAGGACACAGACAAATAATTGTTTATACAACAGTGGATTTGCCACTATGATAGGGGAAATACAGGGTTCTGGTAGCAGGGGTTATAGGAGTAGTTGCTGCTCTTCACTTAATCTTTTTGGTTTCCTCATGAATACTGGTGAAGTCCCACCAGTCATGAAGGCCCAAGGCCTGCCTGCTTCTGGAATCATTCCTCCATATTTGTACTTTCACAAGCTCTGTGATTCTGTGGATCTCACTTTGGCTTGACAAGGCTAGAAGTGTCAACTTGAAATTTTTCCCAGGGCAAAACTTATTCACTGACAAGAGTATTTGATAGTAACAAAATGATGATAAAATAGCTACCACTTATTTTCAAATGGCCTTATGCATTCTGGTTTTATTCACTGGGTCACAACCTGTTATTATTATTACTCATTCTCATGTTCAAATGGTCAAATTACAAAAATTACTTTTGTGCAATGTACTTTGCTAAATGCTTTCAATAACTTATTTTGAAGCTCACAACATACCTAGACAAAAATCCTATTTTTACGTGCATTTACATATTGGGTAAATAGAATTAAGGAAAGTTTGGAGGGTTTCAAAGTCATATTGCCAGTAGATAGGTGATTTAGAGTGCAGACTTGCTTGTAAAAATCATTCCACACTAAAACAAACAGAAGCGCTTTAGAGAAATGTCTGACTCAAGGGCTGGAACAGGGAAAGTACAAACAGCCAGGAACATCTTGTTGCACTAGAAAGTAAAGAAAGTGTTCCAGCTAAGATAGAGATAGGACAAAAACACAGAGGAAGTTTCAAGGAGCTTCGACTAGCCCAATCTGGGCCAATTGGAATATTGAAATAAATTTTGATGATAATCTATTATTACCCAGTGATTAAATATATACCCATGAGCCCATAATGATGTAAGTAAATACATAAATAAGTTAATAAATGAGAAAGATGTGTGTGATGGTTAATATTGAGTGTGAACCTGATTGGATTGAAGGATGCAAAGTATTGATCCTGGGTGTGTCTGTGAGGGTGTTGCCAAAGGAGATCAACATTTGAGTCAGTGGGCTGGGAAAGGCAGAACCAATCTCAATGTGGGTGTGCACCATCTAGTCAGCTGCCAGTATGACTATAATAAAGCAAGCAGGAGAGATGGAAGAGCAGACTTGCTGAGTCTTCCGGCCTTCATCTTCTCTTGTGCTGGAAGCTTTCTGCCCTTGAACGTCAAACTCTAAGTTCTTCAGCTTTTGGACTCTTGGACTTACACCAGTCGTCTGCCAGGGGCTCTCCAGCCTTTGGCCACAGACTGAAGGCTGCACTGTTGGCTTCCCTACCTTTGAGGTTTTGGGACTCAGACTGATCCACCAGTGGCCTCTTTGCTCAAGTTGCAGACGGCCCATCATGGGACTTTACATTGTGATCGTGTGAGTCAATTCTCCTTATAAACTCCCTTTCATATAGGCATATATCCTATTAGTTCTGTCCCTCTAGAGAACCCTAATACAATCGGAAAGCTCTTCATGACAGTACAATGCCAACTTATTAAGTGTTGAAAGGCTCTTGTCACTCCCATGTTCATCGCAATACTATTGAAAACAGTTAAGATATGGAATCAAACTAAGTGTCCATCAGCAGATGAATGAATTAAGAAAATGTAGGAGATAATGGAATTCTATTGAGTCTTAAAAAGAAGGAAATCCTGCCTGAGCACAGTGATGCATGCAGTAGTCCCAGCACTTTGGGAGGCTGAGGCGGGAGGACTGCTTGACACCAGGAATTTGAGACCAGTCTGGGCCACATAGTGAGACCCCGTCTCTACAAAAAAGTAAAAATTAATGTGGCATGGTGGCACATGCCTGTGGTCCCAGCTACTCAGGAGGTTGAATTGGGACAATCCCTTGGGTCCCAGAGGTCAAGGATGCAGTGAGCCATGATCGCATTACCGCCCTCCAGCCTGGGTGACAGAGTGAGACCCTGTCTCTAAAAAACAAAAACAAAGACATCCTGTCATTTGCGACAACCTGGATGACATTGTGTAAATGGAAGTAACCCAGGCAGGGAAATACAAAGACTGCAGGATCTTACTCATGTATAGGATCTAAAAAGGTTGAACTCATGGAAGGAGAGAGTAGAATCCTAACTACAAGGAAATTGAAAGGAGGTGGTTGGTGAGCAGTTCATCAAAGATCCAAAATTTCAGTTAGATAGGAAGAATAAGTTCAAGAGACCCACTGTACGTTATGGTGACTATGGTTAATAACACTGTATTGTATTCTCGAAAATCACTGAAAGGAGACTTTGTGTTTTCCCCACAAGAAATGTTAAGTATGAGAGGTAATAATGTACATGTTAATGAGCTTGATTTAGCCATTCCACAATACATACTTCAAAAAATGTTATACATGATCTATATATACAATTTTTATTTGTTAATTAAATTAATAAAGTAGGAAATGAAGGAGTTATTACAGAAAAGCATCATTTTTCAACCATCATACATTAGTGGACTCAGGCGGAATTATCAATAAATGACAAAATGGGATATATCCACAGTCTCCAATTATCTCACCACGGAATCCTTAATTTTTAAAGAAAATATAGTAACTTCACATAACCTGCTTAATACAACCTTAATCAAGTGATTAAATTTTACATCACCAGTTATGGAATAAATAAGTATTCTTTGCCAACAGATATAATGCATTGAGAAGAAAATACTATCATTTTGTGGTATTTCACACAAAAATGTATAAATTGAATCTAATCATGAGGAAAGAAAGCCAGGCAAACCCAAATTAAAGGACACTCTAGTAAATAGCCCATACTTTCAAAAACTGTTATGCCATGAAAGACAAAATCTGAGGACTTGTACAAAACAAAAGAAAACTATAGTGAGTTAAAATTATAAAAAATAAAAATAAAAAAGACTAAAGTGAAGTAACAACTACATAAAATGCATGATACTAGAGGGATCACACATCAGAAAATTAGCAAATTCTGTAAATGAAATTATTGGGATAATTGGTCACTTTTGAATAAAATTTGTACTTGAGATAGATAATAGTATTTTTTCAATGTTAATAAAGATAACATTTTGATAATTATACTGTTTATATAAGACAATGTCCTTATTCTTAGGAAGAAACAGTGAAGTATCTAGGGGTAAAAGGACATTTCTAACTCATGCTCAAATGGTTTAGAATACATATATACGAAAATGTGTCTGTGTTTATGCATCTGTGTATTGAGACAGACAGAGAGTGAGTGTAAAAATATGTAAAATGTTAACAGTGGAGGTATTAGGGAGAAGTACACATGGGGGTTGTCTCTTTCTTGCAACTTTTTGTAAGTAAGTTTGAAATTATCTCAGAAAAAATACCTCCCTCAAGAAAAGTAATGTGAGCTCTGAATACCAGCTAGGATAAATTGTGGCTACTTCATTTATCAGCTGTGTGATAGCAGAAAAGTTATGAATAATTTCTGAATTCAAAAGTTTTTGACCTGTAAGAAAGGATAATCATTGAGCTTGCCTACCTCCTAGGGCCATGGTAAGGAGTAAACGAGATGATGCACATATGTTTTCAGCAATATCTCGGACAGGGTGAGTACACAAAAGTTAACTCACATTGATTTTTTTTATTCTTTTTTGTTTTTAGAGGACAGCATTTGATTACACAATTCTGGTTCCAAGGACTCAGATCTAACCATGTCTCTGAGGTGCCTACCAGACATAAGATCCTAAGTTTTGAGAGTCATATAATACTCAACAAAGGATACCTTTCATCCTTATTAAAATTATTGGCCGAAACATTTCTGATCTTAATATCTAGTCTCTTACCATTCCACTTAGCTGCCTATGTGTGTTTCTGGAGCCAAATATCCTCACTTTAACATCTAGTGTGTACTGAGGTACCTAGGCTTCTATATGTGCTACCTATATGTTCAGTGGGAATGTAACTATTTTCAGCCTTCCTTCTGACTAGCCCAATGTACCACAGTAAAAATACCTGCCATTCATTTAGAGCCTAAATACACCATGCACAAAAATTCTGGGGAGCAGATTTTAAATCTACCTCCTTTTTCAAAGTGAATACACAGACTCAGAGAGGTGGGAAGACTTTCCCAGAGACCCAGAGCCAATAAGAGGTGGTACATGGAATGCCTCACTGCAATACCCAAGACTTTGCTGCATAACTGAGCTGTATTCAGTTCTAACACTGTACACTATTATTAGGCACTATCTTCTCAACTAGATTCTAATCTCAGTGAAGGTAGACAGCACAATTTAGCTCTCATGGATACCCCGGTACATTCTTCAACTTCTAAGCACACAGTAGGTACCCAAGGAATATCTGTTGTCCCTTTAATGTGGAAAGAGGGTTTGCTTTTAAACATTTCTAAAAGCCTCGATAACCAAGTTAAATAGGTTATTTAAATGTACTCTAAAAACTGAGCAGAGATGTGATTCCGTAAAAATTGCTACAAACTAAACAAGGTAGTTTAGAGTTACTTACACAGGTGGGAAAGCTATAATGAGCAGCAACGTAGAGATTCTGAACAATGAGCAGGATGGTGGGAACATCCTTTGAGGAGACAGACAGTTGTGGCAGGGAAAGGGACATATGGGGTTCTAGGGTTTTACTGATATTTCATTTCACTTTTTTGGGGTGTGGTTACACAGGTTTTGCTTATAACTATTCATTATTTACCTCTGTATATCTGTTTCATGCACTTTAAGCTGAAACCAAGAAAAAAGAATAAGACTGATTCCGGTCATAGAAACACCAAGATTTGAATAAAGGTATTTATATGGCTACATGAAGAATGTATCAGTCAGGAGGGGGTTTGTCAGTCATTCATGAAAGGAAATACTGGAAACGCCCCTATAGGCATTGTGTGGGAAAAACAAGCCTCTACATGATTTCTGGTCCCACTGTCAAAGCCCTACCTTGTATGAGATGGAAATATTGAATGATGCTAGCCTCATACCATTAACAGACAAAATGTATCTATGCAAGATGTCAGCTCTTTTCCCATCTTACTTTCCTTAATTAAACCGATTAATAACCTTAATGTATTTCTTTTCATTTTGTAATATTTGTGTACCAGAAATTAGCTCTTTTTCAGGCTCATAGACACATACACACAAACACACACACATCCAATCACACCAGGGCATGATGTATTTCAGTGGACATTGTCATTGACTCCCCAACATCCATTCTGTCTCCTGTTTATCTAAGCCAGTCATGGCAATTCCAATACTCTTGACATTCACTGGTTTTGAAACAGGCATGTGACCTAATTCAGTCCCATATGTTGGAGTTGATTGTGGGGATATCTTCTGGAAAGTACTATGTCACGGGTCTTGTCTCTTGAAAGGCCACACTGGAAGATATATTCCTTTCTGCCTGTAAACATTACCATGTCCAAATCAGAGGCCTAAAAGTGCTTCAGCACATTGAGACCAGTACGTTAAGGGCACTGAGAGTGGCACAGAAGAGAGGGAAAAAAATCTGAACTCTTCAAGGCATCCTTGAGCTGGAGTCCCCATGTATGGAATCCACCTACTTTTGACTTCAGGTCTATTTTGGAAATAGACCAAACATTTAATGAAGAATAACTAACTGCCAGGTACTATGTGGGCTCTAAAGATACTACAGCAAACAAAGCAGACAACTGTGTCTGGCCTCATGGAACTCATATTTTCATGTAATTATACAAACAGTAAATAAAACAAATAATTAAATCCTGTGTATGTCATAAGATTATAATGGTATGGAAAAAATTAGAGGAAGTTAAGAAAGATTTGGAAGGCTGAGAGGTTGGATAGGGCTGAGAAGTTGGAGAGCATAGGGCTCTCTCACAATGTGATATTTGAGCAAAATCTAATGAAGTTGATGGAACGAGCTATTAAGTATGTGGAGGAAGAATATCAGGCAGAGAGAACAGCCAGTAAAAAGCCTTTAGTTGAAAGTATGACTACTATAGGTAGGGTTGATGTAGTGGGATCTAGTGGGGGAGTTGTTAGATTTTAGAGAAGTAACAGAATATTAGATCACACAGGAACTTTCAGCTCATGTAAATGCTTTGATAATTTTTTTTATCTCAATGAGATGGAGAACAATGACAGAGGAGTGGCATGATCTGACCCAGGTTTCAAAGGGATACCTCTGGCTGCTGGGATGAGACTAATCATTAGAAAAAAGGTATAGGGAAATGAATCAGTAAAAATGTTATTGCCATAATCCAGGCAAGAAATTCTAGTGGCTTACAATGAAGTGGTATAGTGGAGGGGGGCAAAATTGCTCACATTCTCAATATATTTAGAATGCAGTCCCAACAGTATTTCTGGATGAATTTAATGCCAAGATTGATACCACTGTTTCTAAGCGAGCATCTAAAAAGATAAGGTTAACATTAACTGAGATGAAGAAGAATGAAAGTAGATGAAATCAGGAGAAGGAAATAAGAAATCCAATTTTTACAGAGTTAAAATCAAAATGTTTATTTAAGAAGCATGTGGACTTGCCAAGTGGGCAATTGGAAATAGACTGTGGAGTCTAGGTCAGCTATATAAACTGGACAGAGATGCGAGCTAGGACACCACAATACTGGAAAAGATCACCAAGGTAATGAGTGCAGGCAGAGAAGAGAAGGAGACTCAAGTTTGACTTCTGAGGCACTTCAATGTCAAGAGATCACAAGGAAAGGAGGAGAATCAGCCAAGGAGACTCAGGAGTTACAGCTAATGAGGTCACAGAAAAACCAAGAGAGTATTGTACCGGAACTCAGGAAAGAAAGGACTTCTGGGTAGAGGGATTGATCAATTCTATCCAATATGTATTTTATGTGTGTATGATATATTTGAGATGGGGTTTCACTCTTGTTGCCCAGGCTGGAGTGCAATGGTGCAGTCTCCACTCGCTGCAACCTCCACTTCCTGGGTTCAAGTGATTTTCCTGCCTCAGTCTCCTGAGTAGCTGGGATTACAGGCCTGTGCCACCACACCCAGCTGATTTTTGTATTTCTAGTAGAGACAGGGTTTTCCCATGTTGGCCAGGCTGGTCTCGAACTCCTGACCTCAGGTGATCCACTCTCCTTGGCCTCCCAAAGCACTGAGATTACAGGCACGAGCCACCATGCCCACACGAACTCTATCCAAAAGTATAAATAGGTCAATTAAAGAGAAGACTGTGAAATAGCCATTTGATTTAGAAATATTGGTGTCATGGTTACCTTGACAACAACAGTTTGTTTAGTGGAAGGTGCGTAGGCCTGGCTGAAGTATGATTAAGACAGAATAGGAGGAGAGAAATGGGACACAGTGACCATAGACAACGCTCTGTGGGAAGCTTGCAATTGGGGAACAGATAAATGGCACTAAGCAAGTAAAAGGAGTGAAGTAAACAGGTTTTTGGTGTTTGCATTTTGTTAACATGGGAAAAATAACACCAGTATGTATGCTGACAGGAATAACATAGTAGACGGAGAAAAAGTCATGTCATGAGGATGTTACAAATGCTGTAAGATTATGAACTTGCTTTGTGATTTAGCCAGTCTAAGTAAGATTTTTTTTTGTTATGTGTAAGCAAAAAAAACTGTCACAGACTTAGTGAGCAATGGCTTGATATGTCTGACTTTTTTCTCTTATGCCAACTGGGGAGGCATAATTTTAATATTGCTCTCTTTCACGTGTTTGAATGATAAATTATATGATCACCATAATTGGATAGGAAGACTGGTTCTACAGTCATAGATTCCAATCCTGGGCCTGCCACTTATAAGATGTCATTTAGGATAAATTACTTAGCTTCTGTGTGTCATATGAAATGTCTTCCTATGAACATAGGGATAATAAAGGTACCTATGAATCAAATGAGGTAAAGCATTTAAAGAGCTTGTAGAAGAACTTGCTATGTGGTAAAAATTTCATAACTATTAAAAGTCTGCATACCACATGATAAAAGTTCCCTTTTGCAGTAAAGAAGGTAAACTGCCTGATTAACTGTTTTGCCTATTCACACATATAACCTTAAAATTAATAAACATGCAACTAACAAAGTAAAACTATTCACAGCTCCATTTTATAGGTATGAAAACAGGGAAACAGATCATTTAACTAAGATAAAAAGGGAATTAAAATATAATGGTTAATTTACAAGCTGTGTCAAGACACTTGTTGTTAATTTTATGTGTCAACATGACTGAGCCACGGGGTGCCCAGACATTTGAGCAAACGTGATCCTGGGTGTGTCTGTGAGAGTGACAAGTTGATTTTAGCCTTGCAAGGTCCTAAATGGAGAACACAGTTGATCCACGGCAGACTTATGGAAACTGTGAAATGATAAATGTGTGCTGTTTTAAGCCACTAAGTGTGTGGTAATTTTTTATGAAGCAATAGAAAACTAATATACAGGTATTTACGTTATGACTATA
Organism: Trachypithecus francoisi; assembly: GCF_009764315.1. Taxonomy (NCBI): domain Eukaryota; kingdom Metazoa; phylum Chordata; class Mammalia; order Primates; family Cercopithecidae; genus Trachypithecus; species Trachypithecus francoisi. The sequence goes on from NW_022681471.1 coordinate 90,202,580, forward strand.
TGGAATCTCTTGTGGCTAAAGTGATGCACTGCATTATCTAAACCACTGCAGAGGATGAAGACTAATATCTGGCTCAGTCATAACCTGTATAGCTCTAAGGTGCAAATTAAAGCAGGTACAGCTAAACGCCAAGGGCCAAGAATGCTAAATGTTATGTAGTGAAGACTGATTGCAATATAGTTCTGAGTAACAGGCAGCTTGAGGTGTGACAGCAACAATGGAGGACACTTCCAGGTAAGATGGTGTCATTCTCAGTGCGAAGGGCTCAGATGCTGGGGCTGCCCCTTCTGTTCCTCCCTTTTAAATGAGGCAGACTTCAGTTTCAGGGTTCTCTTGTGGGGCCAAAACAGACAAGCAAAGCCAGAGGAATGGCAGGCAGTGGCTCTGAATTAAACTAAGTAACTTACTATGGAAAACTCGTGTGATAGACATTCCTTGAGGCTTTAGAGTCTCCAACACCAGCTAGCTCTGTGATCCAATCAGCATTCCAGGATTCTAATTTATAAGAGGTGTGTGTGTGTGTGTGTGTGCGCGCACACGCATGTGTGGGTGTGTGAGTGTAAAACACCTCTCAGATAAGTACCTGCGACAAATTTTTACAGACCACCGGCACTGGGGTTAGGATATGCCCGCATGATTTTCTGCATGAGACACCTGCAAAGTTCTTAAATGTCCCTGACAAACCCAGAGCCTACCACAGTGCATGAAACACGGGGACTTTCTTTTAACCTAGCTCCTGTTTGTCAATAGCTTCTAGTACCAGTGTAATGCTGAATTCCTGGCTTCATAATTGATGTTGGCCTTTCTAATAATCTCTCAGTTTCTGAAATGTTCTCACAGTGAGATTAACTTAGAAATTCCCCTAGGCTTTACAAGTGATTGTTTAAAAATAAATTAACTGCAGAGATTAATGAATGAATATAAGATTGCTAATCTAATTATTTAAGTGTTTAGGTGGAAGGCATAAACATGCAGGAATATGAAATCATGCCTCTGAACTCACAAATAACAGCATTTTCAAGCACAGACATGCATGTTCATTGTCACAAGGATTCAGTCTGCCAGATGTGAGTCCTGCTCCTATTTCCTCTACTCTTTCTCCGTCAAATTTCTTGTCTCCTCTCCCTCTTTTCCCCTCTTTCACAGCAAATACACCCTGTGCAGACTATAATTGAGAATTTACATTCTTTTTTGCTTTGTTTTCCTAGGAGATGGTTATGAACAAGGACCAGTTTCTACTTGGTCTTTACATATGCTCTATCAGTCAGTTACACTGCATGAAACATACAGGCATTGCAGAGGTTTTGCTGAATGAATACATTTCATACTGAAACATTGATAGCGAAAACACCCACTTCCAAACTGGAGGCAGTACACTGGTTACTTTCCACATAGGTACCCTATGAGTGGCTTTTGTGTATCAGGAGCCATGCAAAGTCTTCTAGAAGCTGGTAGGTGTCATAGGGAGAGAAAGCAAATTTATTAGTCCATGGGCCTCTACACAGTGCATAGCATAGCTTTCAGCACACAAAAAGGGGTAAATCAACATTACTTAACTTATTTATATATACATTTTCAAAGCTGCCACCCCCAAATATATTGTTGTAAACTAAACTAAATATTTCACAGGAAAGGAAAAATACCATTTGTCATAAGTCAAACTCTAAAATAGATGGATGACATAACAGCAGTACGGAATTTTAAAACTTACATTAGTGGCTTTCAGAGACACAGGGATTACTTTCCAAGACTATGTAAAATGTAGGGATACTGCTGACCAATGTAAGCAATGGATTGTGACGCATGCCTTTTAAATCCCAGCTCTGCACCTCCTAGCTGTGTGAACAGGGACAAGTAATCTATCGTTCTGAGGCTAAATTTCCTCATCTGTGAAACTGGAAGAAAGATTCTTACGTCACAGGGATTTTATGAAAACTGTCAGTAAGATATATAAAACACCTGATACATGGTGGGCCCTGAAACAGCAATTATTATGTATTCTGATATTGCAGGAAAGCAATACCATTTCCCCCAATATAATTTCTTTATTAGAATTTTGTGAATTCCACACAATGAGAAGTTCATCTGACACAAAAATGAAGGATGCTTCCTTCTGAGATGTAGGCTGGTAGTAAAAGCTATTTGATCAATGCTAAAGCAAAAGAATCTAAGAATGTGATGGCTGTTCACTCATAGGATATACTATTGTAGTGTAGGAAAACTGCTAACAGAACTATGGATTTTCAGACTTGCTTTGAAATAAATAACCTGGAAAAAGATTGAAAAGAGGAAAAGGGAAACCTCGTATTTTTCCATCTTCCACTCCCAGAGAATGGCTGGCTCAGAGCCCACAGTCAGAAACGCTCTATCATGGTGGAAATCTCTCCAGAACTGGCTGAGTTCACTGGTGGTATGCTACGTTTTACCATGGAACAGGGAATGCAGCCATCTTCCTGATCACAATTTTGATACCAAATATGCATGTGTCTTGTTATCTTTCTCTAATTAATCAGTGAAGCTTAGAACAGCTTGGTGACCCTGGAAAGCCTGTTCTGCTTCTGACGAAACTGGCCTGAGCCTGTGGGTACACAGTGTCATTGATAAGTAAACTATCTTCCTCGTGGGCTGGCCTGATGTCTTTGTGGAGGGGAAGGCGTCCTTCCAAGACCAAAATTCTCTCATGCAGGGACTAGCTGTGCATAAAAGATCCTCCTCCAGATCCAGCTTCATCAAGACCTTGAAGCAGCTGTAAGTACCAATCATTTTATCCCTTCACGAGGACTTGAAACAAACTCCATTCCTCTACCTCTGCAGAAATTAGTGTTGAATTTTCCAGCATTTGGCCAAAGGAGCAGGAGAACAACCTCTAGGATGAGGAGCTTCTGAAAGTGTTAGGAGATGGGAGGAAAATGTTGCAGAGATGTGTGCATGAGAAATGCGGAGGGAAGCAGAGAGAACTCCAGGGGCAAGTTAAGTGGTGGGGGTCTGCCTATACTGCCGTCTTTGTGGGGTGTTCTCATCAATGAGCCTGGAAAATTCTACCTCACTCAGATAACTCCTAGCTGTCAGATACTGGGCAAGTTACATAAGGCCTTAGATCTCAATCTTCTCCCTTGTGAAAATGGGAATGACAACATTGTGATTGAAGGGTTTTCATTAGGGTTCAATAAAAAAGGTACATGAAGTGCCTAGTGTAGCCCATCCATTGTTATGTGTCCTATTACAAAACAATAGCTTCCACTTTGATTTCAAATTTTTCATAACATCGTTCTGCTTTGTGTTTAATTATATAATCGTGTTTCTTTCTGAAAGCCACTGTCTTGTGAAAATAAAATGCAATATGTAAATCATAGTATATGTCCTGTCCAGATAAAACCAAAACAATTTAGGTGATGAATGACCGAGATCTGAAAACACCACCTCAAGTCATGCTGTGTGGAAGGAACTGTGCCGCCCTGTGAAGATGCCATGGAAAACGAATCAGACTTCTGGCCTTCAGGTATCCCATGGCTGTCTTTCTATGGCATTTGGTACCGATATGGTGCCAGATTCTGCCTATGGCATCTAGTACCTATATGGTGCCGAAACAAATGGCAACTACTGGAATAGCTGCAGATTGCAAAGAGAATGTTTTCCCTATCAGTGTCATTTTCAAAAGATTAATTAATTCAAAGACTATTCACTAGAGTCCTTCTGGTTGTATCAGAGAGTGTGGATGGTGGGTTCACAAAGACCAACAACACATGGCCCTTTCCCTCACAAGTCTCCCATCTAGCACAGGAGACAAGCACATTCATTATATCCATAGATATTTTCTGAGTGACTCCAATGTATGCTCAGCAGAGTTCTGGGCTGCTTGGGATACACTGGTGAGCATCCCTGCTCACCATTCCTACCATCAGGAGCTAATACTCTAGCAGGAGCCATCATCGGCTAAGAGAGAGAACCGCAATAAACATCAGTAAGTAATTACATAGTCTGTTAGATGCAAAATGCTATAACAGAAAGGACACTTGAGCTAAAGAAAAGGGGATCAGAAGTATCAGCGACAGGGTGGCAAGGAGAGTGGGTTTAGCAATCCATCATAAGGTGGCCTTGGTAGGCCTCATCCAGAAGGTGAGAAGTGATCAAGGCCTCAGGGTGGGTGAGGAAGTTATCTTTGTAGACAAGGGAAAGGAGAAATCCAAACAGAGGGAATGGCTAGAGCAAACGCCCTGAGGAGGGAAGGAGCCTGCCTGACACAACCCAGAAGCTGCAGAGTCCAGGTCCACTAGAGATATGTGGCCCATGGGGAGTGGTAGGGACAAAGTCAAAGAGGAAATGGGCCAGATATTGTAGGGCCTCGTAGGTTTTGGAAGCATTTAACATTTTACTCTGATGCATAAACACAGGGCCACTAGAAAGGGTTTGCTTTCTGAATTAGAAGTCTGTGCAGGGTAAAGGGAAAAGGGGGGTGATAGCAGTGAGGCAGGATCCAGTAGTGAGCAAAGAAGTGGGAGAAATCAAGGTGTGCTGCATCTTTATGAGGGGGGCAGCACTCGCCTGGACTTCACAATTCCATGGATCACTGGGGCCACATCCATGATCTGTGCACATCTATACCATTACTCACAAAATCACAAAAGTAGCAGTTCTGTGTGCATCCCGTCATTTGTCCAGGAAACAAAACAATGAGGGAGGTTATTTTGTATTCCATTCATTTTGTATTGAAGATATTTGTAGGGAACTAGCTAGTACAGACCCAAAATGAAACCACTTTTGCGTTTGAACAAGAGTGTCCTAGGTACATGAAGGAAGAAAACATTGTGGAACATATGAAGGTTGATGTGAAAGACACAACTTACTCCGCTTTCCCCAGTCCTAGGTTCATTCATATTTCATTTAATATCGCTATTAAATAGTTAACAGGTAAAATAACAACTATCCTTTGTGATCCATGTAGATCCTGTCATCACTTCTCATTCAATCAATATGTTTTAAATCCCTATCGGACACCAGATCCCAGGCACTGTGTTGACTCAGAGGGGAACAGACATGTTTCAGGTTGGTTCCCAGTCCTAAAATTTATCACAGCATTGCAGACAGATCATTACAGAGCTCCTTAATTAGAGCTACGATAGAATTAAAGTCAAGAAAGCCTGGAAAAACAGAGGGGGGTACCTTAATCCCTGTGTAAAGGTTGGGCCAGCACATGGTCAGGAAAGCTTTCTTGGAGAGGTGAAGTTCTAAGTAGGTAGTCCTATTATACCCCTTTGCCCCTGAGAAATATTAAGGTCAAAGATATTAACTCGCCTAAGGCTGCATAGCTACTGAGAGCAGGATTTAAATTTTAGTTCATTTGCATTTTAAAACACCATTTTTTTTTTCTCATGGACTACTACCAAAATCGCTTCCTCTGGCTCTGCATCCCTTAAGTATTCTGAAAGTTTCTCAGGTATGTCATAGTCCCTCTCCTGATAGCTGGGTCCAGCTGTGAGTAGAGTCAGGCTCTTAGAAGGTCTTTAACATTCCCGACCCCAGGTAATAGCTGTTTCTGGAGAGCTCCTCTCTTAGGACTGTACTACACTTAAGACTCAATTAGAGATGTCAGCTGGCATGGCTTTCTCACTAAGTAAAGCATCCAGCTTCCCTGAGGATGCTTCTACTATTCCTGTCAATTGACCATCTGCCTGCCCCTTCCTAACTCTGAAAAAAAAAAAAAAAGGCAGAAATATGTATCCTAGACTTGTTGGTTTCAGGGTAGATCCTCTCCGCTTTCATCCTAGGGATTCTGGAAATTTACATGGAAGCTCCATTCTCATGAGTGCCTGGATCTTCCAGGCAGAAAAACACTAGAAAGGAGGAAGGCCATACCAAAAGGAATCACAAGCACTGTCTATGTCAGCAACTCTTAACATAAGGGAAACGTGCCATAGTGAATGCAAGACGATTACCTTTGGACTCAAGACAGACCAGGGTGTGGATCCCAGCTCTGCCACTTCCCAGCTTGCTCACTGTAACCCATCTCAGCCTGTTAATCTGTTAAAGGGGATTTTGATACCTTTTAGGTTTGTTTATACAAAAATATTAAGGGCATATAAGAAATCAGACTATCCATAAATCAACATCATGGCCTAGTGTGATGACAGCATAGAATGTCTTCTTTTCTGTATCACTTCATTGCATTTTATCTTGCAGGGGAAATCAAAGCTTCAAGTCGTGAAGTGACATGTGGAGGTGACACAACTATTATTTGCTGGGAGTGAGAGAGGTACTCACATGCTCTTTTCACATATTGTCCAGAAGAAGAACATCATGATGAAAGATAACTTTCACTGGAGTCAGTGACTCTTAGCTACTGAATATCTTACCCAAGAGGTCAGTGCTGAATGTCATCAACAAAGGCCATAACAAACCATAGCTGTGGATAATAATAATCCTTCTTATAGGACATGTTGATGTTGTGAGTGTGCAGGGTATGGAGACACAAGCCTTGAGCTCAAATACAAACTCCACTCTAAATCCTCATTTTCTCGTCTATAAAACGGACATATGAACTGCCTCCCTCCCTAAGAGTTAATGGGATAACAGTTAAACAGGATGCAGGGCATAACACAGGACCTCTCACAGGGACTGTACTCAACACATGTTAGATGTCTTAACTTCATCCCTTTCTTTCTGACTCCGGGGAAAGTGAAATGCCAGCATCTTTAAGTAGACGTTACATTTCTACAACGAACAACCTTTTCTTTCTCTGATTGTTTTTGGTGGATTTTGATGGATGGTGTCAATGGCTGGAGCTGCTAGTTTTTAATGCATAACAAAGCACTCCCAAATTTTATGCTTTAGACAACAGTAAATTATTTTGTTCACAATTCTGCAGGTCAGTAATTTCAGCTGATCTCATGTGACTGTTTTTTTTTTTCTTTTTGCTGTTCATGGCTAGGCTTAGTTATGCATCTTCGTCTAGTGTACTGCTATGACCTAAGTAGTTCTGCTAGGAGCTGAATGATCTAGGATGGCCTCACCCATATGTTGGGCAATAGGTTCACTTTCAGCTGGGGTGAAGGGGAAGAATCTGCCACGGGTATCTCATCATCCTGCTAGCCCCACCTTCTTCATATTGCTGTCACAATGTTTTAAGCGCAAAATGAGGGGGGACACCCCAGTGTGAAAGCACTTTTCAGTTCTCTGCTGGCTTCTGTTCGCATTTGCTATTGTCCCACTGGACACAACAGATTACATGGCCAAGACCAGAGACATTGACAATGTGGAAGGAGATACAGGCTTCCATGAACAAATTGCAGTTTCACTGTAACAGTCTACTACTACAGTGATTCCTGAATTACGCTGTTCATCATTGGAGAAATACTTAAATATGCAAAACCAGACAGTGGAATGCTGTTCTCTTAAAAAGGATCTTTACTCTTGTTACAAAAGTCTTAGCTTTTCTTGCCCTATTACTATAATATTACAGATTAATAATAAAGTTATTAGGCTGTTCTTGCATTGCTATGAAGAAATACCTGAGACTGGGTAATTTATAAAGAAAAGAGGTTTAATTGGCTCATGGTTCTGTAGGTTTTACAGGAAGCATGGTGTCAACAGCCGCTCAGCTTCTGGGGTGGCCTCAGGAAGCTTACAATGGTGGCAGAAGGCAGAGGGGGAGAAGGTGAGTCACATGGTGAAAGCATGAACAAGACAGGGGAAGGTGCCAAGCACTTTTAAGTGACCAGATCTTGTGAGCACTCACTATCACACAGACAGCACCAAGCCATAAGGGATCCGCCCTCGTGATCCAAACATTTCTCACCAGGCCCCACTTCCACCATTGGGGATTACAATTTAACATGAGATTTGGGCGAGGATAAGGATCCAAACTATGTCAGCTGTGAAAGTTTGGGTAAAAGGTAATTTAAAAATTCCCTTGCTATTGTATAAGCCTGTTTTAAGTTGTGGATCTCCATATCCAGACTTTTCCAGTAGGGTTTCAGTCTGTGTCTCTTTCCGTGTTATAATGTCTATTCCTCTTCCCTGCCACAAGTATGCCCCCGGAAGGGACCTATTACACAGGCACAGTGTGATGTAGAACTGATACTGATGGAATAGACTAGAAAATGGCACCTCTTTCTTGTGAGACAAAGGAGATAGTACCTGGCAATTGTGAAGCAGCCCTGCCCTGTGGCCAGAGCCTGGATTGGCCGTTCCCGCCCTCAGACACCACACCAGTCTGCTAGCTTTGCTAGAGTGACTTGTGATTTATTCAAATCATGTTTCAAAGCTCTGAGTAGAAGTTCAAACATTTTGTATTACCAAGTCCTAACTATATTTTTTAGGACCCCTTGCTATTTTATTTGTTTTGTGGTGGTTGATAGTGCCAAGTTGGATGTCATCATTTTCCATTTTAATTCCTACATGATTATTGGTGGTATGCATGAAAGCTCTTGATATTTTAAATCATAATATTTCATTTTTCTACTTACAGGGATTTATTTTCACATTTTTTCTTAGGTGTTTCCCAAGAAGATATCCATATCTACAAACAATGACAACTTTGTGTTTTTACCAATATATCAGACTTTTTACTCTTTACAACTCATCCCACTAGAAAGAACTTGTAAGACAATATTTAATAGTATTTTTGATAGTAGGCAGATTTGTCTTGCTCCTTATTGTAATGCAGTTTTCCCTAGTTGTTAACATAATTTGTGTGTTTGTGAATTTGAGAACCCTGAGAAATATTGCCTGTTAAGTATACTTTCTTAGTTTTTTGTTTGTTTGTTTTTTGAGATGGAGTTTCGCTCTTGTTACCCAGGCTGGAGTGCAATGGCACGATCTCGGCTCACTACAACCTCCGCCACCTGGGTTCAAGTGATTCTCCTGCCTCAGCCTCCCGAGTAGCTGGGATTACAGGCATGTGCCACCACGCCCGGCTAACTTTGTATTTTTAGTAGAGATGGGGTTTCTCCATGTTGGTCAGGCTGGTCCCGATCTTCTGACCTCAGGTGATCTGCCTGCCTCGGCCTCCCAAAGTGTTGGGATTACAGGCGTGAGCCATGGCGCCCAGCCTCTTAGTTTTTTAATCCCAAGTGTTCAGTTCCTTCAAATGTTCTTCCATCGTCCATCCATCTTTAAAATATGGTCAGGAGCAGCAGTGTCTCTATCGAGGTCACTCTTTTTATGTCTGTATTTTATAATTTTGTTCATATATGACCCACAGCATTTTGTCATATTACGGTCTAGGTAGTGCAGATATTGTTTGCGCTTGGGAATAGGATCATTTTTATTTGTGATTCTGGGTATAACTGGAGTTGAACAGATCCTGGGAAAGTGAACTAAATTGTTATTTGAAAATTGGACTGCATATCTCACGACTACTCTCCATTTCCATATGAGTCCATTTCCCCTAGATAAAGGAATTATTTCATCAACAAAGCAGGCTTTCATGATCCCCCCCTTGGCTGATGCCAACAGAGTGCCAGTAAGAGAGAGACAAAGGTGCAATCAAAATCAGGGGACAATCAGAGGTCTTCTCTCTACGGCTACTATGACATGAGGAAACACCAAGAATAAATGAGAAGGAAGGCTCTAGGTTGTTAAATTTTTGGCGATAGGATGCCATTTCCTGGCCAAGAGGACAGGAGGACCAGAGAGAGAGGTGAGAGAGCAGCAAGTGACCTTGCTGGAGTCTCACGCCGGGAGTCTTTTAAAAATCAAAGTGGAATAGGAAGGGATCTCCACGTGTATGGTTTCCCAACCCCCAAGTGGTGCTTATCAAAGAGAAAGAGAAGGGTGGAGTGTGGGGGGAAAGAGAGAATGTCTTGGGCTTTAACGCAGGACTACTAGATGGGTGGTGCTCTGGTCTTTAAGGTGTACGTGCATCGAAGTGCAAATGGCTGCAACAAGGAGGTGAGGAGTGTACCCATGAGGAAACTGAGACACAAAGGGGTCAAGCGGGTTGTGAACAGGAGTTTAAGAAAAGCGTTAAATTACTAGCTGCGCCAAGATGCTCAGCAAGGTGGGAACCTGTTGAAGAAATAAAACTGCATCATGTGACTCAGCAAGGATGCGCGGCTACTCTGCCAAAAATCCCGTGGGTCGTTTTGACAACACCAGGGCCCATGTCCCATGAGTAAGCCAGAATGGTTCATCGTGGGGGAGGATGATGACGACGATGCCCTTGCCTCTGTCGTGTGTAAAACGGCTGCGTGTGGGTTTCGCGCAGCGCGGTGGGGAGGGAAAGGAGAAACGTCCTGCCGCGCTACAGTCGCGTTTGGGTCAAAGGCACACGTGGAGGCAATCGGCCAAAGTCACAATGCGGTGAATTTCACGGTGCGGGAAGGAGGTTCCCGGCCCCCAGGGTTGCGGGGCGCCTGCGCAGTGGGCCCCAGGCGTCGCGCGCAGCGGGAGCCAGGAGACCCCCCCCCCGCCCCCGCCCCTCGCCCTCCGTTGCGAACGCGCACGTGAACGGGAGCGCGGACGCGTCCGTGAATGCGCCTCACCTCGCTCAAACCCTCCCCGGCCGCCGAGGGGGTGAGACGCGCCCCCGAGAAGCGGGTGGGCTCTGTGGAGAGTCGCGGGCTCGTGGGCGGCGGCGCCTCCTCCACTCCGGCGGTCCTGGGTCCGGCCGGCCGCCCATCGGACTGGCGGACTGGCTGACTGACACGCCTCGCTGCCCCCGCCTCCACCCGCGCCCCGCCCAGCTTCATCTCTCTCTCCGCTCCCAGGGCTCGCAGGCAGACGGAGGCTCCTCTCTCTCCCTGCCCCTCGCCTCGGCCCTTTCTCTTCCCAGCACCTCGGCTGCTCCCCTGCCAGCAGCAGTGGGGTCAGCGGCCCACACAGCAGGGAGCAGCGAGGAGGCTGCCTCGAGGATGAAGTGCAAACCCAACCAGACGCGGACCTACGACCCCGAGGGGTTCAAGAAGCGAGCGGCGTGCCTGTGCTTCCGGAGCGAGCGCGAGGACGAGGTCCTGTTAGTGAGTAGCAGCCGGTACCCGGACCGCTGGATCGTGCCGGGCGGGGGCATGGAGCCCGAGGAGGAGCCGGGCGGTGCGGCGGTCCGAGAGGTGTACGAAGAGGCGGGAGTCAAGGGGAAGTTAGGCCGGCTCCTGGGCGTCTTCGAACAGAACCAGGACCGCAAGCACAGAACGTACGTGTATGTACTGACTGTCACGGAGCTGCTGGAGGATTGGGAAGATTCGGTTAGCATTGGGAGGAAGCGAGAGTGGTTCAAAGTCGAAGATGCCATCAAGGTTCTCCAGTGCCACAAGCCCGTGCACGCCGAATATCTGGAGAAACTAAAGCTGGGCGGTTCCCCAACCAATGGAAACTCCATGGCCCCATCCTCGCCAGATAGCGATCCCTAGTATGTACCGCTCGCGCCCACACAGACTTCTGTTTGTCTGCCTCGCTTAAAATGCATCCCGCCTGGAGCACCTCTTGTGCTATGTGCAGTCTCACGGGGAGGAGGGAGGCTTTTGTTTCCTTGGCATACCCTCTGAATCACGCTTGCAGACTGTTGCCAGGCCCTGTTTTCAGTTTGCACGTTTTTCAGTTGCTTTCAAAATCGCTTCTTGGTTACACTGTAAAATATTTCGGAGAAGCCTATGCGCTTGGGGTTTTAGGTGCCTTAACTGTTCACCCTGCTTTTGGGGGCTGTTTTGGGGGGGGGGCAAGGGGTGGGTGGGGAGCGTGTGGGGAGTGTTGTGTGTCTGCCTGTGCGCCCTGTGATGTTTTGGTTTTACATTTCACACATAGTCGTGGGTGAGCGTGCGTGCGCATTTTTGATACCAGCCTTGTGGTTTGTTTGGTAGTGGAGGCCTTTAAAGTCTGACCAGCTTGGTTGTGTGGTCATCTTTTAGTATTTTTTTCCCTTGAATTGTTTTCTCCTTCACAGCATTCGCCCTTGTCAGGGAGCCTTTCTGTGGTGGGAGCTGGTTTAAAAAATCAGTTCTGAATTTGTAAAAACATTAGGAAATTCTACATCTTGTGCTCTTTCTGCACTCGACAGTCACTTTAGCCTCAGAAATGGGATCTCATTTGCCCTTTCAAAAATTTCTTTTTCTATTTCTATGTGGATCATTTGGTTTTCAAAAAATTTTCACAAGTAATTTTTCACTGCTGACTTCAAATCGCTATTTCCCATGTAGATTAACCTTATTGAATAGATGCTGCTGGGGATCTGCTAGCCAAGCACATCTTACCAGAAAAACTGTATTCACAGAATTTGATTTCCCATGCTCAACTTCCAACTCCCATTGCCCCTTACTGGATACCGTAGAAGAACCATGGTTCTCTGGATTTAAGTTTGTTTTTGAAAGAAAGTGGTCTCCCTCCCATATTTGAATGTAGTGACATTCCGCTTAAGCCTCCCTGACTCTCAGTAACCACAGGAATGGAATCTTTTATGGCGATTACATCCCAGCTGAGTTAGCTCTAGTGATGTTCAGCTGGTACAGATTTGTCTAACTATTAGGATACCTGAACAACCTCTCAATGATACAGAGTAATTGTTTTGTCTCACAGGACAACCTTTTCTGGGTGCCAAATTAAAAGCTCTCACGTTTGCCTCAATACTTGCTTGAAGTCAGGAATCCCATCTAGAATACCTAAATCTCTCTTCTGGACCTTCCTCTGTTCCCCCAGCCATGTCTGAAATTAGGTAGAAGGAAAGCGTACTTTGTGAAGAGGGTATTCGAATGAAAAGATCATTCCTAATTTCTAGAGCAACCTAGACTATGTCATATCTCTTAAACATTATTGACAGGTATTTGGGGTTCCTTTTTTTTTTTGAGACAGAGTCTTGTTCTATGGGTCACTGTTACGCACTTTCTATTAAGAAATTTTGGGTTTCGCTATGTAAATTCAAGGTTCCTCGTCTAGATCTCATCTCCCATGACAGTTGAGGAAAAGCCTAGTTTTTGAAGAGAGTATGGGTGGGGGCGGGGGCTGGGCTCGGTGGCTCACACCTGTAATCCCAGCACTTTGGAAGGCCGAGGCGGGCAGATCACCAAGTCGGGAGATCGAGACCAGCCTGGCCAGCATGGTGAAACCCCCGTCTCTACTAAAAATACAAAAACTAGCTGGGCATGGTGGTGCGCACCTGTAATCCCAGTTACTCGGGAGGCTGAGGTAGGATAATCGCTTGATCCCGGGAGGTGGAGGTTGCAGCAAGCCGAGATCGCCCTACTGCACTCCAGTCTGGGCGATCGTCTCAAAAAAAAAAAAAAAAGACTGACTTTCCCCTCGTGCCCCACTGGACAAGTATCTACTTTTTCTTATTCTAAAAAAATTTTGAAGATAACATGTTGGAGTAAAGGTAAGTTTGGTTGCTTGATACAGAATTTGCTCTGGATGGTTAACATATTTTCTAAGAAACCTATGTTCTGTTGATCAGGTCACCTTTGAAAGAAGTAACCCTGAAAGGGGTGAAAGGTGGCTATAAATATTTTTAGGTCCTGTATATAGTTTCATTTGACAGAATCATTGTAAAGATGTCAACATTTTTGTATTTAGAAAATCGATAAAAATTGAAGTGTGTATATGTAAGAGCTTGTAAAGAAACAGCAACATTAGGGGGCCCTTGTGGACAGATGCTTTAAAGGGCTCTGATGCTGGAGCTGCTCCTTGTCTCACTTGCTTTAAGTGGAGTTCAATTGTAAGAAAAAGCATTTCTTCCCTCCATAGTTGTTGACTGGGAAAAGGGAGGTTAGAGCTTACAGTACTAACAGCTGGCCAGAGTTTTCTTTTTCAGAGTTCCTTTTGTGGAAGCACCAGTCAAAACAAATATTCTCAGCATCATTCTCGCATTGCAATCATCTTTCTGAATGACTGTTGGCCTATTAGAATATGAACTTTTCGAGGACTAGGACCCAGACTGAATCCCCCCCCCATATCCTCAGAACCTAGAACACTGCCTGGAATTTGGAGATATTTGTCATTGATCCACAGATTAGAAATGTCTACTACAAGTGTATTCCCGATTTCTCAGCTTCATAATGTACCTGGGACAATCTGTTATTCCCTCAGGCTCTCATCTGGCCTCACAGGGAAACTGCGTTGGATAATTAACTGGAGGCTTTTCCAATTCAAAATGGTTGATGAGCCATAGTAGGAGCTCAATAAATATTTGTTGATTAGAGGAATTGATGAACCAATGAAACCCTATTAATAAGATTTTTTTTTAGGTGAATGGCATAGATGTTGTTCAGATTTACTTTGAAAGGATCAAGTATGTGAATGGATGAATGGAATTGTGAAGCACAGATGAGCTCTTTCGCACTCCAAGGACACAGCTCATCCTATGCTTCTGGACACTTCTTCCCTGTTATTACAATGACTATTCTCCAGGTTGTTGCACTACTGCTGTATCTGTACAGAATTCTAACTTGGCACCTGTGGCCTTTTTTGTGCTTTTATGATTATGTGTCTGTATTTCCCACCAGATTATATGCCCTTGAATCCAAGGAACTTGTTTCTTTAGTCTTTTTTATATATCTAGCATATAAGATATTGCTTAGAATATGGTAGACATCACTGAAGATGTTTAAATAGTTCATATTTGTAATGATACTGAATGGTTAAACAATCCCTTTCTAATCTGTCTAGCATATATGTGACTTTTGTTTATCAAGTGTCACACAACTGCTTCAAGGCAGCTGTGAGATACTAGAAAGCAAAAATTCTTACTCCTATGTCTGTGTCATCCCAGACATGTGCCTCCAGATGGCAGTATTCTACACCATCTATAAAACATATTTGCAAAGCCAGGCACAGTGTTAAGCATCTGCCTCAGGAGGCTGAGGCAGAAGAATAGGTTGCGCCCAGGAGCTTTAGTCTAGCCTGAGCAATATAATGAGACTCCGTCCCTTAAAATATTTGCCCAAACATTGAACCTAAATTTGACCACGTCCCTAGAAATAATTCCTAATCTTTAGAAAATAGGGCAGAGAAACATTATTTTACACCATGGAGATGAGATCAGCAGAATCCAGACTATAAGAAACTACAGGACACATGACTCAGTTTCTTCTGTAAATAACTTACAAGGATGAAAGAGATGGAGGATGAACCTATAGATTTAAAGAGACTTAAGAGACATATTAACCAATTGTATGGATCTTATTTGAATTGTGATTTGACCGAACTGTAAAACAAATATATTTATGAGACAATCGGGGTAATTTGAACATTGGTGGGGTATTTGGTATTAGGATAATGGTTTTATCATTATGTTAGAAAGAAGGGTCCTCATCTACATTCTCAAACATTTGTGGCTGATATGATATGATTCTTGGAATTTGCTTCAAAATAGTAAGTCTGAATGTTAAGTGCATTGCAAAGATGGATGAAACGAAACTGGCCTTGATAATTGTTGAAGCTGGGTGATGGCTAAAATGAGGTTCATTATATATGTTCATCTCTATTTTTGTATGTTTGGCATTTTCCGTAATAAAGTTTATAAAAATAATTACTGGAGTTCTTCTTATTAAGCCTAATATATAAGGTAGAAAAAAAAGGAAAACATTTAGATTGTTTAAAAAATGTTGGCTGTGGCATACTGCTTCTGGCCCAAGAGGTCAAATGCCCAAAAAGAGAAGGGAGAAATACCCTGGAGTGGCTAGCAGTTCCCTTGCTGTAGACCAATGTTAGCAGTTTTTTCTTTTAATTTGGCCCATTGAAATAGGAAAAGCTAAATTCTTATTTATTCATACTGGAAAGTAAGAATGGATTCTTATATGCTGGTGAGCAGGGGTTTTGATAACACCTACATACCAGTTCATACAAATGTGAAAAATCAAAGAGGTGGAGTCTCCAAGGAGAAAGTTTGTGGAATTTTATAAAAACCTATATAAGCCACTTTTTAAATGGTTTTTAGGGAAACAATAGCTATAGACTTGTTAGTTGCACATAATTAAGTTTAAAGTTGTATTTGAAGGTAGGTAAAACAGGAAATTAAGCAGTTAACATTCCTGACTTCAGTGAACCATTTTGCATTTCACAGATTGCAGATACTCCTTCAGTTCTGGACTGTGCTTAAAATTCTGTAAAGGCCAAAATTCTGTAAAGGCCGGTGCTTACATCAACAAATGTGGAGTCTGCCCTGATGTTTTTGTGAGTCAAGAAGGAACAGGCAGAAAGTGAGAAGAGTATAAGAGGTCCCTCCTAGGGGAGATGAATTCCTTCCTAAGTGTGAAGTACTGAAGCTGAAGCTGCCCCTTCTACTTCTGTTCCTTAAGTGTGTTCTAATCCCAAGTGCAAGCAGCTCCCCAGAACCAACTGTTACTGGGAAAAGGGGAGGTGAAAAGTTACCTTAGAGTCTTTTACCAGTCATAGCTGGACAGAGCTTTCAGTTCCAAGATTCCCCGGTGAGAAGGCACCATGATATACCAGAAAAACTTTCATCAAGTTTTCCCTGGAAACTGTTTTCTAATTTGATCTACTCTGATTGTAGCAGATTTTTTTAAAGTTTGGAGGCGAGCAGAGCCAGGGAAGCTGTAGTTTGGTGGGTGTAAACTAAAACAATTTATTGATTTGGAATCCAACAAGCTATGGCTCAAAACTGTCTTGACTAGAGGCTGTATGGCCTCTGCCAGATTAGTTTACCTCTCTTTCAATTTTCTCATCTGTAAATTTGCAGTAATTACAGTCCCTACTTTTGTAAATCACTGCTTCTGAGAAGCCCTTCTTGATATTTTTTGAAAAAGTTCTTTTTTCATAGAGATGGGATCTTGCTGTATTGCCCTGACAGGAGTACAGTGGCATGATCATAGCTCATTGCAGCTTAAGCAATCCTGCTGCCTTAGCCTCTCGAGTAACTGGGACTACAGGTGTATACCACCACACTTGGCCATTTTTTTAGT
The DNA here is from genome assembly GCF_009764315.1 of Trachypithecus francoisi. Taxonomy (NCBI): domain Eukaryota; kingdom Metazoa; phylum Chordata; class Mammalia; order Primates; family Cercopithecidae; genus Trachypithecus; species Trachypithecus francoisi. Next base: position 90,219,421 of record NW_022681471.1, read on the forward strand.
GTTTGTAGAGATGGAGTCTCACTATGTTGCCCAAGCTGGTCTGAAACTCTGGGGCTCTAGCAATCTGCTTGGCTTGGCCTCCCAAAGTGCTGGGATTACAGATATGAGCTACCATGCCCAGCCCTGTTTTGTCATAGTTCTTATCAAAATATACTTAGTAGCCTGAATATCTCTCTCTTCTTAATTCTGAGGTCCACTGGCTCTGAGACCCAGACTGGGTTGTCTCTGTGTCCTGAGTCAGGCACAGAGCCTGGAATATGGCATCCCACAGATGTTCCTAACATGTTTATTATATAAATGGTTGTCACACCTTCTACTTGTGAAAGATACATAGCTGTTATTTTGCCAGGTATTTGTTTACCTGAAAATATGAAAAATGAGATACCATAAGACTGTCATCTCTGATCAAGTTCCTCTTTTTTTTAAGTTTCCTTTAATTGGGAAGAATATTTCATCTATAAACCATGCCTTTATTTTTCAGGATTTTCCAGTACCAATATATTCCTGACTTCTTAGCTTCATAAAGTACTGTGTGCTTTAGCACCTTTAGGTGTTAAATTGGCACCACAGCTGCATTTGATAATTCACTGAAGGCTTAGGCTTCCCAAATACAAATGAGTTAAAAACATGGTAATCCTTCAGTATTTATTTAATGTAAGAACCTTTGAATGAACACAAATATCCTAATTATTTTAATTTACAGGTAAAAGACATAAGACAGCAATTAGGATTATATGGTAACAAGCTCATATAGACAAGGCCAAGGCCTGGCTGATTTGACTGGTAAAGATACAAGGAAACACTTTTAGATTGAGACAGTTTAGTACTTACATAAACAGTGCAAAGAATGAACCAAAGAGGCCAACTCCCCGGGTCCTTGTCTCATATACCTAAAAGACAACAAAGAAACAAAAGGGGCTAGATGACTATAATGCAAGTTGAGGGATACTCCCTGGCTGAGGAGCCAAATCTATACTGTGGCTGAGTGGTTATATATTCTGCAGCTCTATTCCAAAGGGCACAGGACAGAAAGTTCCGTATCTCATCAGAATCTGGTAAGTGATGAGAAATTCATTCAAGACAGCCTCTCAGGAGAGAGGGGAAGCGACTGAGAGAAGGCCTTATAGCAGCTCCTTACAGCCGCTGATCTTCTCATGTTCTGGGAGAATCACAAGGCATTTAACCAAAACTCAGATTAGCTGCAGTTCAAGCCTATATGGATACATGCAAGGGTGCCAGGTCATCATGGAGGAGCCATTCCCCTACAACTCCACTCTCCTTTTATATATCCACCTAAGGATTCTTTTTACAAACATAAGCCACCTGTTATGGCCACTCTAAAGACACAGAATGGACCCCATGCAAAATTTGGTTTAGATATCGAGAGCAATAATGCTGTATACACATCAACAGGGTATTCAAAAGTTTATTACTCGCATAATGAGGCTCTTTTGGGAGAGCAAGGCAGGCTTCCAAAGCTGATCCGAAAATGTCTTGATAGAGCTAGGAAAGGAGACTAGCTTACAGTTTTTATGGTGGTTAGGGGTGCTGGGGTGAGGGTTCCAGTGTGCAGCTGGGGACTTGCATGGTTTGAAACTCCTTTCAACAACAAAGGAGAGAGCACGCAGGAATTTCATTAGCTTGTCCAAATGCAGGGCTTATGGAGAACCGAGGTGGAGGCTTAGACGCCGTCAGCAAACATCCAAAAAAAACAAAAAACAAAAAAAGAGACAGCTTCCTTATTACAATTTACTCCTGATGTTCGAGAAATAAAACGTACTATGTTTTTGTAATTGAATGTAAACAGATTTAAATAATCCATTATGGTGCTCTATGAGGTCTGTAGCCTGATACCTATAAGAAAGATGAAAGTTCCATCAACTGTCTCATTCTAGAGCTCAGCATTGTGTATTCTGAAAAGTGAAATGAGTGTCTTGGTTGTAATAAATGACGTCTGGAACTCTGACAGCAATAAGGAGTGTCTTAATGAGGCCTTGTATTATAGTTTTATTATATGTAAAGGCATGTGTGGTATTGACTTATAGTTTGGTATCTGTGAGGCAAGAGATTCCCGGAGTTCCATACCCCAAAAGATACACTGGATAAGGAATTTATATTGCTGCCATTGTCCAAACCAGACAACCATATAATTGGCAATGACTTAAGGGTCTAAATATTTACAGAGGGGGTCAATTAGTGACCCAGGCATCCACTGCTAAGATAATAGCCTGAAGGTTGGCCAATTGTACTGATCCTTGGGTCCAGTTCTTTATCAGAGACATCCTAACTAAGGGATAAAAAAAAAAAAAAACCCAGCAACAATCCACTGAGTTCCATTACGTGTGATTATGACAGTGCATCCATAAAGTGGACAAACTCCCATTATTCTTCATTCAGTTGATTCTACAGGGGTCTCCAAGTAGCCAAAGGGTCTGGTAAAGGGGTAGCCTCATCCAGCACCATGGCATCTGGCAAAGGACTGAGGACAGGGGAGGCCATCCCCACCTGTAAGTGTGATATGCCAGAGGGCCCAGGTTTGGTTCCCTCCTGTAACAAAGAGACTTTAGTGGCTGTGATGAGTTTGTAGGGTGCTGCTTCCAAGACCCAAGGCATAATTAGCTGGAAATGGAAGGTAATGAGCTGAGTGGCTATGAGAGCCTCTATTTCTAGGAGACTCCAGTACGTATCCAGCGTTGCCACTCTAACAATATACAGCATAAGACCTACGAAGGCAGTTTCTTGCATCAGAAGCTCATGGGCAACTCATAGCCATCATGGATGGTACAAAGACTCCAAGAAGCATTAGAGGAGGATGCTAAAGCCTCTACAGTGAAGAAGTCTCAGGGTGGGAGTGGCACTAATATGGTTGAAAAAATTCTAGAGTGTTTTGCTGGGAGGGAGTCCCACTCAAGGTGGGCCTATTTTGCAAGTAATGGCATAAATGGGCCAAAGTAAAATTTGTAAGTGAGGAAAATGTTGCCTCCAGAACCCACAAAGGCCTAAATATTTCGGCATGCTTTAATATTGACCGGGATGGAACAGCCCTCAGTTTACCAATAATTTTCAGGAATTCAACAAGGTGGCAAGACTTCGTGCCCTGTATGGGGCAGTGGTCCATCCCCTTTTTGTGGGCTCCTTCTTAGAATATTTGTATGTCCTGAATGAGTGTTCTAAAGAATTCTCTTAGAAAAGAATGTTATCAATGTGGTGTCATATCTGTGCTCCTGGAGAAAGTTAGATGCAATTAAGGTCTTGCCTCCAAAGACTGTGTGAGATAGCAGAGCTGTTGAGGTACCCTCTAAGTAGCCAGGTAAAGGTGTACCATTTCACTTTGGAGGGGAAGGAAGAGAGGCTACTGAAGTATGCACTAAACAGAATGTATAGCCAAATATACAATAGCAAAACATTATCAGTTGCTGATTGGATGGAGTCAATAATTTCCATTGTAATAATAATTAGTTGGTCTAATTGCTGGGACCACAGCATAAAGGCTGTGGTAATTCATCAAGAAGTCTCATTCATTCTTTCCAAGTTTAGGAACGGGCCAAATTAAGCTGTTAAATGGAGAAGCAGTGGATATAATCACCCTCCCTCTTATCTAAATAGGCCTTGTAAAATGGGTTGCAATCCTTTGAAGGCTCTATCTTGAGCTAAGAGCCATTGTCTTGTTAATGTCTAATTGGCACTAGGCTCTCTTAGCTCTGTATATTGCTGGGGAGTTTTTCATGGAGGCTCATTTCTTCAAGTCAGTTTGTAAATGCCAAAGACTCAATCTAATTTTGATTTATTATTTGATGAGTCTGAGAGTCCATGTCCACTACTGGATATTTTAGGGCCATGGATGCTATAGCCATGGGGAATTTAGTCAAGACAATAATTATGAAGGTTAAATGGAGGCATACATGTTTGTCCTCTATTCTATATTCAGTAACTACCCTAAGATTATAGGGTTACCCTGTGTATTAGGGTTCTCCACGGAAACAGAACCAAGAGGATGTGTATACATATATCGAAGCACATCTATTATAAGGACTTGGTTCATGAAATTATGGTGGCTGGGGTGAGTCCCAAATCTGCTATGTGGACTGGCAGCCTTGAGACCCAGGAGAGTTCATGGTACAGATGAAGTCCAAAGGCAGTCTGTTAGAGTATTTCCCCTTGCTCAGGGAGGTCAGCCATTTTATTCTATTCGGGCCTTCAGTTGATTGGCTGAGGCCTACTCATATTGTGGAGAGCCATCTGCTTAGTCAAAGTTCACTGATTTAAACATTAATCTCATCCCAAAACACCCTCCAAGTTGACATATAACATTAACCATCACAAGGTCCAACACTCGTCAAATTGGCACCCATACATCTCTTAAACCATACTTTATCCCCCCAAAAAGACAATAACAAGGCTATACTTCTACTTAACATGATACAACTCTCCTGCATGCAGTGGAAAGTGAATAACCTTTTCCCCAGGAGAAGATGTGAAGTCTTTGCATTTAATCTCTTTGATATATCATAAGTTAAATACTATGATAAAAAGTTCATACATCTTGTGTTACGTGAAAAGGAGATAAGATAGAGAAGAAAAAGATATTTGCTACACACTCACACACACACATACACATGCAAACACAAACATATAACAAAATAAGGTGGAAATACTCATAGTGACTGCTGTCTTCATTTCTGTAACTGGTCACATAGTAGTAGCTGGTATTTATAATTACCTTCTTCCACTACTGATTATGTATTCCCTTTGCCTTCAGCAAACACCTCACCTAGTCATAGTTCTTTATCTGGTAGGGTGACCCAAACCTTCATTCCTAAGGACATTAGTAGTCTTACTTGAATTAGGTTGTAATAGTTTACTACTGATTTTAATTACAGGACATGGTAATACTAAGAGGGCCCTGGCGGATCCTCCTACATTGCAGACATACTCTTCCTTACCTCCATTGAGGAGTAGCAATCTGATTTCCTTAGTAATCAGAATTACTCCAACTATCAGAGTAAGTCCTTTCTTTACCTGTTGATTCAAAGGCATGAGGATCCCAAAGTGGCCAGGTGGCAATCTTAACTTCCAGATCAATGGAATAATTGTATCTTCTGGTGGAAGCACTCCTCCCTTTGGGCATGAGACCTCTAGGCCAGCAGAGTATAAGGCTGTGGGGAAAGGAAGCAAAAATTTTGCTAGTGGGTCACAAGGCTTGTTACTGAGTGGTGTCACTTCCATTTCCCTTCCTTGATTACTGGACCTGTGAATCCTGGCTACTGGAGAAACAGCACCATATATTGGACTCTGATTCAGTGCATATATATCCTCCTGGAGAACCTTGCTCTAGCCCTGCAAGGTATTGTCACTTAGCTTGCAATCTTTAAAAGGTCACTCCACTGTTCTGTCAAGCCAGATACTTCAAGATGATGGGGAACTTGGTAAGAGCAGTGAATTTCATGAGCATGAGCTCATTTCAGCACTGCATTTGCTGTGAACTTAGTTTCTTGATTAGAAGCAATACTGTATGGAATGCCATGACAGTGGATAAGGCATCCTGTAAGTCCATGGATGGTAGTTTTGCAGAAGCATTGTACGTAGTGAAGACAAACCAGTACCCAGAGTAAATGTTTATTCCAGTAATAAAATTCTGCCTTTTTATAATGGAAGTTGCTATGGTTTCAATGTCTTTCCAAAATTAATGTTGAAACTTAATCCCTAATGTGGCAGTATTGAGAGATGAGGCCTTTAAAAGACAGAGCCCTCATGAATGGATAATTTTTCATTCGTGGATTAATGGATTAATAGGTTATCATGAGAATAAAACTGGCAGCTTTATAGAAGGGGAAGAAAGACCTGAGCTCCATGTGAGCATACTCCTCAGCTGCCTCAACATGTGATGCCCTGCACCACCTTGGGCATACAAAAACAATCTCTATGAGGGTCCTCACCAGAAAGAAGACTTGTACCAGATGCAACCCCTTAACTTCTCAGCCTCCATAACTGTAAGAAATAAATTTCTTTTCTTTATATATTACCAAGTTTTGGGTATTCTGTTGTAAACAACAAAAAAATAGTCTAACACAGAAGTAGTCCAATGTAATCAACCTGCCATCAGGTAGACAGCTGATCACCCTGGGAAATAGTGCCATATTGGCAACTTGGTGTTAGTCTCTGATGCTGGTAGTTTGGGCACTCAGCAGCAGCTGTAGCCAGGTCAGCCTTGGTGAGTGGAAATCCATTTTGCTGAGCCCATGCATAACCTCGATCCCTGCCACCATGGCCACTTTTTTCATCAAGCCCATTGCATGATGACGGAGTGACTGGGAAAAAAAGGCTGACTGGTATTCACAGAACATGTCATCTTATCCAATTGATTATGAAGATCCTTCTATACTAAGGTCACCTTTTGTGAGCATTCACATGAGATGAAATATCTTCACATTTTTCACCCAGACAAGTCTATCCACATAGCTCTTTCCCAACCTTGCTTATCACCAGTTTTCCACTCATGTTCCCTCCAAGTCCCTGACCATCTGGCCAAAGCATTGGCTACGACCTGTGAATCAGGATGTAATCCCATGTTTGGACATTTCTCCTTCCAAGAAAAGTGAGAAAAAGTTGTATTCCTTGTAGTTCTGCCCACTGGATAATTTTCTTTCACTAATGTCCTTCAGGGATGTTCCAGGAAGGGGATGTAGCACTATAGCTGTCCATGTTTGGGTGATGCCTGCATATCACGCATAATCACCTGTAAACCAGGTCCGAGTCTTCTCTTCCTCTGCCAACTGATCATAGGGTATTTGTGTCTCCAGGGCCTGGTTGGGCATGATTTTATGTATACACACACACAAACACACACACACACACAACCACTTCCACTTCATGGAGTGCTGCTGTGCACACCCAACTTGATAACCTCATGGATCAATAACACTCATTTTATGAATAGCAGTTCAGGTCCCATGGTAACTTGGGGGCCCATGGTTACCATGGTTAATTGTTCAGTCTCTACTAAGGCCCAGTAGCAGGCCAAGAGCTATTTCTCAAAAGGAGAGTAGTTAAATGCAGCGCATGGCAGGGATCCCCTCCAAAATCCTAAGGGCCTGCACTGTGATTCACCTATAGGGGCCTGCCAAGGGCTCTGTAGTAGTCCATTTTCATGCTGCTAATAAAGACATACCTGAGACTGCACAATTTACAAAAGACAGAGGTTTATTGGACTTACAATTCCATATGGCTGGGGAGGCCTTAAAATCATGGTGGAAGGTGAAAGGCACACCTCACATGGTGGCAGACAAGAGAGCTTGTGAAGAGAGACTTCCATTTTAAAAACCATCAGATCTCGTGAGACTTATTCACTATCATGAGAACAGCAAGGGAAAGACCTGTCCCCATGATTCAGTTACCTCCTACCGGGCCCTTCCCACAACACATGGGACTACAAGATGAGATTTGGGTAGGGACACAGCCAAACCATATCAGGCTCCAAACAGCATCTCTCTCTGCCACTGTCACTTCAAGCACCACTGGATCTGCTGGATCATATGGCCCAAGTGACAGAGTAGCTTGCAGAGCAGCCTGGACTTGTTGTAGAACCCTGAGTTCCACAGTCAAGCAAATTAACATGCTTATCATCTCAATTTTGTTGTTGTTGTAATAAAGGTACCTAAAATCTGCTTCCTTCGCAAATTACCAGTATATGATACAATATTATTAACTATAGTCCTCATGTTGTACACTAGATGTGTAGACATTCATCCCACATACCATAACTTTCTATTCTTTGACCCACATCTTCTCTATGTTCCTCTTGTTTCATTGCAGGAGGGGCCAGATGCAACAACTTATCCTTCACCTTAGAAGGGATATCTTGACATGTTCCACACCACTGGACCCCTAGTTTCTTTCACTAAAGAAGGCAGCCCCTGAATTTTTGTCAGATTTATTTCACACACCCTGGCATGGTAATATGTTACCAATAAGTCTAGAATGGTTGCTACTTCTCATGCACTAGGTCCAATCAGCATAATATAGTCAATGTAATGTACCAGCATGATTTCTTGTGGAAGGGAAAGATGATCAAGATCCCCACAAACTAAATTACGACACAGGGTAGGACAGTTGATATACCCCTGACGTAGAACAGTGAAAGTATATTCCTGGCCTTGACAGCTGAAAGAAAACTGCTTCTGGTGGGCCTTATGGACAGGTATGAAGAAAAAGGCATGTGCCAGATCAATAGCTGCATACCAGATGAGATGTGTTAATTTGCTCAAACAATGAAACCACACTGAAACAGCAGCTGCAATTGGAGTCACCACCTGATTAAGCTTATGATAATCCACTGCCATTCTCCAAATTCCATCTGTCTTCTGCACAGGTAAGATATTTGAGTTGAATGGGGATGTGGTGAGAATCACCATCCCTGTATTTTTTCAAGTCCTTGATGGTGGCACTAATCTCTGCAATCCTTCCAGGAACATGGTATTGCTTTTGGTTTACTATTTTCCTAGTGTATTAGTCCATTCTCATGCTGCCCAAGCGTGAACTGCCCAAGACTGGGTAATTTATAAGGAAAGACGTTTAATTGACTCATAGTTCCACACGGCTGGGGAGGCCTCAGGAAACTTACAATCATGGCAGAAGGGGAAGCAAACACGCCCTTCCTCACATGGTGGCAGGAAACAGAAGTGCCAGCAGGGGATATGCCAGATGCTTATAAAACCATCAGATCTTGTGAGAACTATCACGAGAACAGCATGGGGGAAACCATCCCCATGATCCAATCGCTTTCCACTAGGTCCCTCCATGATATGTGGGGATTATGGGAACTACAATTCAAGATGAGATTTGGGTGGGGGCATAGCCAAACCATATCACCTAGGTAAAGGAAGTTCTAGTAGCTTCCACTTGTCCTTTTTCACCATAATAGCCCTCACTGCAAAAGTCATTCTTTGGGATTCTGCCAGTTGCTGAGTATATCTACACTAATTATTCATTCTTAAAATAAAATAATCATAGGATGGACTCAGGGACTCACTGGGCCCACTGTGAGGTGGACCTGAGCTAAAACTCCGTTGATCACCTGACCTCCATAAAACCTTACTCTGACAGTGATGTTTTAGGCCTCTTGGAATTAATATCAGAACCAATAGTAGTCCCTGAAAGGTTTATTTTCTTTTCTCCTATGCACAGTTACCCTGGCATAAGGCTTTAGGTTCCTTTGGGAAACGTTGGGAGATAGATTAATAATATCCATTTTTGGCAGTGTTTCAGGGTCCTTGCTCAAGGGGATCTGGCCTCCTTTTCAATTCAAGAGTTTCTGTGTCTGTGAACTGGTTCACATCTGAGAATTGATTGAGGAGCTGTGACACTATTTTTATGATTGTGAATTTTACCTAAAGTTTTCTGCTTATACAGATCAAACATAACTTTAGTAGACTTCTTTGTCCACTCAGACTGCTCTAATAAAATACCATAGACTGGGTTGTTTTAACAACAGACATTTATTTTTCATAATTCTGGAGTCAGACTCTTTATTATATGACCCTATCAGATATCCCAATTACTTCTACTCATTATACCAGATCTGTTCTGTTTGTCTTAGGCAACATTGGAGTAGAGTGACCATGACTATAACTCGTAGTAGGATAATTGAACCCATCTGCAGGATAGACTTCAGCCACTTGTAGTCAAGGCAGTTAAATATATAAAAGCATAAAAAAGAGCCCAACAATAACAAGATGAGGCTAAAGGGAATCATATCAGTGTCCAAAATATTAATCTTATTATTGTTTCAAGTGGAGGCTAGTTCTGGAGTCAGTGGATGTTAGGAGGTTTCTGAGAATTCTTAGATTGGGATTTCTTCTTGGCCAGAAATTAAGTTGTGAATGGCGGGAACATGAAATTGGCCAGATGCCCTGTGAACAAGGGCTGAGAGAGAGATTAATGGTCTCCCTTCCAACTCTTGACCATTCAGGGTCAACGGTGTTTTCTCCTCACTATCCATGGTTGTTCTCTTTCCACAGCCACAAGACTGATGTGACTTGTTTCTGCAGCAGTCACTTCACTGTTTTTCCAGTCTTCCCAATGTCTTACCCACTCCATATCTCTGACCTCATCCCTATGTGGTTTGGAAGTTTCTTCTTCGTATTTCTTGTACCATCTAGATTATCTCACACTCCCTGACATGTGGGTCATGCCAAGATCACCTTAGAAGCGGTGATTTCATATTTATGATCAGTATCATCAATGTCCATAATTGCCCAAATATAGCCAGATGGCAAAAGAAGCATTAGGTTAATCTCCCACCCCCACAGCTTACAAGTTTTAGTAGTTTGATTTCCCAGGAGTAGGTGTAGGAGTGAAAAAGGTAGAGTGAGAGGAGAAAATTATGGTTTGTATCTTCTTACAGCCAGCCTGGACTTCCTTTCCCACTCTTCAGTCTCATATTAAACATTTTATTTAAATAGGAGTTACCCTTCTGAAGAATCACCACATTTAGAGCCCAAACTGCCTGTCTTAAGTGTGTGCTCTACTGGGATCTGAGCCTTGGTTAACCAGTTGCCTTTTTCATTTTCTCCTTTAAGAGTCCACTTTATCTTTCAGTGGCACCTGCTGCCTGGAAATTATATGGGGCATAAAATATCCAGAGAATATCTATACGGCTGCCCACTGTTTGTTACTTTTTGCTATAAAGGCAGTACCAGATGTGTTCAGGGAATCCAAACATGTAACACAGCCCATCTTAGAGTCACTGAATAGTATGGCCCCCATTTGCTAAGTTGATAAGAATAGCAATGCCATGCCTGAAAAGTTGTCTATGAAAGTCAATGTCCAGGGGTAGCCTCAAGAGGAGGATAGGATGTATATATTTTCCAGGATTGGCCAGGTCTGGTACCTCTGGCTATGTGCCCCAAAGGTCCCTTTGCCACTTGGTTGCATAGCTTTCAGTTTGAACACATCTGCCAGGCTTCAAATCTCATGTTCTGGAATCATTAGGTCTTGTTTGTTTGTTGCTGTTTGTTTTTGTTTTTGCCCAGTCCTGAATTGTAAATAGATTACTGTACTCCATGTGATGTTATATTCAGGTGGATGCCCTACTCAGGTGTCCTTTTATGGGTAGTACAGATTTGATCATCTTGCTGTTGCCATTGATGTTCATCTTCAAAAGGTCCTTTGTCATGGGCATCCATGTTAGTCATTAACAGAGGTTGTGGTCCTGTGCAATTTGCTGCTATGTTGTTGTCTCTGCCGGGACTGAGACTTGATAATCCAGTCATCCTACTGCCAGTTACTACACTGCCAGACTCTTGACTCCTGCTCGTAAGTCAATGAAAAATATAACAGGGTGCATTTTGGGGATGTTTTCCAGGGAAAACAGCATGAAAATATATCACTAAACAGACATCCCTTTTCCATGAGCAGTTACAGTATACAGTTTTCTTTGGAGATGCAATGCAGCAGTGACCAGCACATCTCACTGGTTTTGAACTTAGCTGATCCATCTGTAAACCAGGCCCAGATGTCCTCAGGAACCTCAGTTTACTGAAGCACTCAAGAAGCTGAAGGTGCTGGCACAGACCCCACATCTAAGACAGCCTCATCTAAAACATGACGAGCCAATATTTCATGTAACTGTGAGACTCCATAATGCCCAGCTTACTTTTTCCTGGATATACAACTTCCACTTAATAATGGATGCTTGCACCCATCTGATCTTTGACAAACCTGAGAGAAACAAGAAATGGGGAAAGGATTCCCTATTCAATAAATGGTGCTGGGAAAATTGGCTAACCATAAGTAGAAAGCTGAAACTGGATCCTTTCCTTACCCCTTATACGAAGATTAATTCAAGATGGATTAGAGACTTAAATTAGACCTAATACCATAAAAACCCTAGAAGAAAATCTAGGTAGTACCATTCAGGACATAGGCATGGGCAAGGACTTCATGTCTAAAACACCAAAAGCAACGGCAGCAAAAGCCAAAATCAACAAATGGGATCTAATTAAACTAAAGAGCTTTTGCACAGCAAAAGAAACTACCATCAGAGTGAACAGGCAACCTACAGAATGGGACAAAATTTTGCAACCTACTCATCTGACAAAGGGCTAATATCCAGAATCTACAAAGAACTCAAACAATATACAAGAAAAAAACAAAACACCCCATCAAAAAGTGGGGAAAGGATATGAACAGACATTTCTCAAAAGAAGACATCCATACAGCCAACAGACACATGAAAAAATGCTATCATCACTCGCCATCAGAGAAATGCAAATCAAAACCACAATGAGATACCATCTCACACCAGTTAGAATGGCAATCATTAAGAAGTCAGGAAACAACAGGTGTTGGAGAGGATGTGGAGAAATAGGAACACTTTTACACTGTTGGTGGGATTGTAAACTAGTTCAACCATTATGGAAAACAGTATGGCGATTCCTCAAGGATCTAGAACTAGATGTACCATATGACCAGCCATCCCACTACTGGGTAATACCCAAAGGATTATAAATTACTCTACTACAAAGCACATGCACACGTATGTTATTGCGGCACTATTCACAATAGCAAAGACTTGGAATCAACCCAAATGTCCATCTGTGACAGACTGGATTAAGAAAATGTGGCACATATACACCATGGAATACTATGCAGCCATAAAAAAGGATGAGTTTGCGTCCTTTGTAGGGACATGGATGCAGCTGGAAACCATCATTCTTAGCAAACTATCACAAGAAGAGGAAACCAAACACCGCATGTTCTCACATAGGTGGGAACTGAACAATGAGATCACTTGGACTCGGGAAGGGGAACATCACACACTGGGGCCTATCATGGGAGGGGGGAGGAGGAGGGATTGCACTGGGGAGTTATACATGATATAAATGATGAATTGATGGGTGCTAACGAGTTGATGGGTGCAGCACACCAACAGGGCATAAGTATACATGTAACAAACCTGCACGTATGCACATGTACCCTAGAACTTAAAGTATAATAAAAAATAAAAATAAATAAAAATAAATAAAAAAATAATGGATGCTTGTTGAGTGCTATAGTTGGAATGTTTTTGTCCCCTTCAAATTTCATATTAAAACTTAATCTGCAATGCAACAGTATTGGAGATGTGGCCTTTGGGGGTGATTGAGTCATGAGGGTAGAGCTGTTAAAGGATTAGGTGCCATTAGAAAGGGCTAGATGGAGGGAGCTCATCCCTTTTTTGCACTTCCACCTTTTGCCATGTAAAGACATAGGGTTCCTCCCCTTCAGAGGAGGCAGCACTTACCAGACAACCAAACATGCCACCACCTAGATGTTGGACTTTCCAGCCTCCAGAACTGTGACAGAATAAATTTCTATACCTTATGAATTACCCAGTCTATGGTATTTTGTTATAACAGCACAAACGAAGACATTGGGCAACATCTACTTTGTTGATGTTCTCCTTTCTGACCCACCTCATAGTAGAAATGTCAGGGTGTCAAAACACCTGCTGCTGCTTTGTTAGATTCTCAGAGTCCACCAGCAACCAATAACAACCAGTAATAGGCTGACAAATGGACTATGCCAGGTGGTCATGCCAGCCAAGTGCTGTGTCCAAAACCCAGGAAGCACCATTGCCTAGTGTATTAGTCTGTTCTCATGCTGCTGATAAACACATACCCAAGATTGGGCATTTATGAAGAAAGAGGTTTTAATGGACTCACAGTTCCACATGACTGGGGAGGCCTCACAATCATGGCAGAAGTCAAGAAGGAGCAAGTCATATCTTACATGGATGGCAGCAGGCAAAAAGAGAACTTGTGCAGGGGAACTCCTCTTTATGAAACTGTCATATCTTGTGAAATTTATTCACTATCATGGAACAGCATGGGAAAGACTTGCCCCCACGATTCAGTTACCTCCCACCAGGTCCCTCCCATAACACATGGGAATTCAAGATGAGATTTGGGTAGGAAGACAGCAAAACCATATCACCTAGTGACCACACGGTTTTCTCATAAGCTCCAGTCTGTGTAACTGTCAATTACTGATATTTGTAGCTCAAAGAGCTTTTTAGGACTGACTGGCCCGAGTGGTAAGTCTGTACAGATTCACAGGACAGGTATAAAATTACGTAGTTTCTTGAGTCACTTCTGCCTCCATTAGTCCTTGGTTAGTATAGTGATATCCATTTCCCACCCCAATATCTTTATTGCTTTGCAGTTACTACATGACTAGACTGGGAAAGTCTGGAAGTCCGGCAGGCTTCCGGTTGTACACTCACACTACTAGCACTGTTCTAATTGTGTCATTTCCCCTCAGGGTATATCCATTGCAACCATGAAATGTTACAACCACTTGAGTGTATACTGGTCTCAAATGACCCATATATAAGATTTTATAAGTTCATTGTCCAATCTGAGATTTCCACATCTAGTTAAAGTAATTTTGAAGCTATGTTAATTTCCTATTGCTGCTACAACAAATTAGTACAAACTCAGTGGCTCAAAAAATATATACATTTGTTCTATTACAATTCTGGAGATCAGGAGCCTAAAATTAAGGTGTTTGTACGGCTGCATTTCTTCTGGAGGCTTCTGGAATAATCTATTTCCCTGCTTTTTCAATCTTCTAGAGGCCACCTGCATTATTTTCCCATCTCAAAATTTGTAACATAATCACATCTACTAAGTTCCTTTTGCCATGTAACATATTCATAGTTTCTGGGGATTAGGATGTGAACATTTTTGGGGGGGACAGCATCATTCCACCTGTCAGACTAGCCATGTCTATGGATGCTACCCAGCATCACAGTGACTTGTATCCCAGTGTTCAAAAGAGTTGAAAAGGTTGGCAACCTGGTTGCTGTCAAGTCAGCAACACGCCTTGACCAGTGTTTAAGGCCTCCAGTCCCACTTAGAGAAGTAGGGACGTTGGCCTCTGCCCTAGCTGTTTTTTCTTGAAGCAGGGCAGGACCTGGGTTAAGAGGTAGTGTTGAAGGTGTTGGGTCAACATTAGCTTGAACAGCACAAAGTTCATCAAGGATTCTAGGTCCTTTTGGTGCTCCTCCTGTTTGTCCACAGGAAATACCAAAGCTAGCTAAGGATTCTTCCCTCCTACAGCCAGGATCTTTAAATTGTGTTGTCCTCTTGGGGCCTGATAGTGAGAGAGAACTTCCCTCGTGGGAATATTATCAATCTCTTGGGGGACCCTGGCATAACAGCCAGGTCTACAAGGTACTATTGTCTGGATCTTCAGTTGGTTTATTTCTCTCCTCCTTAGCCTGAAGGACATTTTCCTAGTCCTGTGTTCTATAGCATTTTGTTTCCCAGGAACTGAGGAGCTTTCCAGAGGCTATGTCTGGGACACAAGAGAAGATTTTTATTGCCGCTGATAGCCTGGTGGTGCCAACTGAACAAACCAGTGAATCTGACCCTGTATGACTATCTCATCACCTAAGAACTCTTGTTCTCCATTATAAATCCAGCCTCAGGTTATTTTAGCTCTAAGTGAAGTTATAGCTGCCCCTGCTCTCACCCATAGGTGTTTATCAAATGACAGAAATTCATCTCAGGTTGGTCACTGTTTCATTATGAATGTAAATATCTACTGCAACAATTCCTCACTGGTTTCAACATACTCTTCTATGTCAACGTTATCAGCCAATGTGTATGTGGCCAGGCTGGCTTGGAGCATGGGGCCAGTCTTTAGATGACTGAGTGATTTCCATTCCTTCTCATTTACAAAAACTGGAATGGCTATCTCATCTGCTAGTCAGATAAGCCAAGCCCCTGTACTCTTACTGGAATCTGTTCAAAGCTTTCTCCAATTTACCTAATTTCTAGCTCATTGTAAGAGTGGACCGCGGCACATGTATGAGTAACTGACTGCCCTTGATTATCAGGGCACATGTTATCTGCGGTTATGGTCACGGATTAGAGGAAAACAGTTTTGCTTTCCCAATGGGACAGAAGGGTGGATAATAACCATGGAATACTTCTTTTTGGCTTTATGGAGTCCCTATCTCTTAACTCTAACTATCAATGCAAGTCATCAGGGGTCTCAGGGATTATGGTCAAGGACCACTTGTCCCCCTTTATTGCCAAACGCTTCAGTAACCAGGTCTGCGCTACTGCTCACCAATGTTCCACACCTGGCTACCCAGTTTATGGGGTCACAGCTGTCTTTTTTTCCCAAAAAAGGCATTGTGACTTTATAGGCCTCCAGGAAGAGAGGATTAAAAATTAGAATGGAGTCAATCTGTCAGGGTAAGGCCAAAGTCCCCTATAGTGTGGCCTCTTTTACTATATACAAATGGCCAAACTTTGTAGGAGTTACAGTTTTTCTATCAGGAACATACCGTTATTTAGTTTTCAAAACACAGTAGTATTTCTTTGATGGCAGAGGGATTCAGTGTTGTGAAGCTACCTACATTGTTTCAAGAAATTTTATTTGATAAGCAGGCCTTGAATTTTGGGGGAGCTTATCAGTTTTTCCTGTAGCTGGGCAGCCAAGGGCTGATAATGAAACCTTTCATTTGTCAACCAACAAGACATCATTTATACAGTGAAAACTTTGGACATCAGAGGAATTTCATAACACCGTATAAACATTTAAGATTCAAGTATGTAACCTATCTTAAACCAATTACACATTTTTACAACTATATACACAATGAATCTTCTCAAGCCTCACTCAAGTTACTTTTTTCTGTCTCCATAGTAAGTTTTGCCCAAATTCTACCAGGCTTTTTTTTTTTTTTTTTTTAACAGAAACATAGAACAAGAGGCACCTCCATTACAGGGTAGCTGGAAGCTCAGAGAATGGGGGAATAGGGTGGCACATAAGTGCATCTTTGCACTTACTTTTGTGGTTGTAAGTGGTCATTCACTGGGCTTCAACAAATGTACTCTTAATAACATCAAAGCATCAATTGAACAGCTGGTTTCAATCTTACTTCTAGCCACCTGACCTCCAAGTGTTTATCAGCAGGTAACATGGTAATACTATGGGATCCCTGGGAGTCCTGTCCCTTAACAGGGCTCATACAGACCCCGTGCGAGGACCCTTACTTCTCCTCCCTCACCTACCTCTTAGGCAAGGACTACGTTACCAGATCCTGGGAGTCTTATCCTTCCTAATGTGGCCTATGTAATCCCTTAATAGAAGGAGCTTCCTCCACCTTTTTCCCATCACATAGGCAAAAGCATGTGCAACCAGATGCCAAGGAATCTATCTTTTTACTTAACCAGGACTATGCAGCTTCATGTTTTCTAAAAGGACACTATAAATTTACTGGCTTCACATTGACACAAAATTAGGCTCACAAATAATGATAAGGCAAAGCCAAGGCCTGACTGATTTGACTAGTAAAAATTCAACAAGCTGTTTTTAGATTTAGGCAGTTTAGTACTTACATAGACAGTGAAAGAAAGATCAGCCAAAGGTGCCAGATCCCTGTGATCCTTGTCTCACACACCAAAAAGGATGACACCAAAACAAAAGGGACTAGGAGATTACAACACAACTTGTACAGCACTTTGTTACTGATGAGCTAAATCTAGACAGCAGTTAAGTGATATTTTGCAGCCCTATTTTGAAGAGGATGGGACAGAAAGCCTCTTATCTCCTCAGAACCAGGAAGTAGATGGGAAACTGTCTCATGACAGCCTCCTGGAGAGCTAGGAAGGTAAGAGATCGTCTTATAGCAGCTTCTTTTTTTTTTTTTTTTTTTAATTAATTTATTTATTTTATTTATTTATTTATTTATTTATTTTTATTATACTTTAAGTTCTAGGGTACATGTGCATGACGTTTATATCATGTATAACTCCCCAATGCATTCCCTCCCTCCTCCCCCCTCCCCCTGATAGGCCCCAGTGTGTGATGTTCCCCTTCCCGAGTCCAAGTGATCTCATTGTTCAGTTCCCACCTATGAGGGAGAACATGCGGTGTTTGGTTTTCTCTTCTTGTGATAGTTTGCTAAGAATGATGGTTTCCAGCTGCATCCATGTCCCTACAAAGGATGCAAACTCATCCTTTTTGATGGCTGCATAGTATTCCATGGTGTGTATGTGCCACATTTTCTTAATCCAGTCTGTCACAGATGGACATTTGGGTTGATTCCAAGTCTTTGCTATTGTGAATAGTGCCGCAATAAACATACGTGTGCATGTGTCTTTGTAGTAGAGTAATTTATAATCCTTTGGGTATATACCCAGTAGTGGGATGGCTGGGTCATATGGTACATCTAGTTCTAGATCCTTGAGGAATCGCCATACTGTTTTCCATAATGGTTGAACTAGTTTACAATCCCACCAACAGTGTAAAAGTGTTCCTATTTCTCCACATCCTCTCCAACACCTGTTGTTTCCTGACTTCTTAATGATTGCCATTCTAACTGGTGTGAGATGGTATCTCATTGTGGTTTTGATTTGCATTTCTCTGATGGCGAGTGATGATGAGCATTTTTTCATGTGTCTGTTGGCTGTATGGATGTCTTCTTTTGAGAAATGTCTGTTCATATCCTTTCCCCACTTTTTGATGGGGTTGTTTGTTTTTTTCTTGTATATTTGTTTGAGTTCTTTGTAGATTCTGGATATTAGCCCTTTGTCAGATGAGTAGGTTGCAAATTATAGCAGCTTCTTATATGCTTCCCGTTCTCTTGTGTTCCAGGAGGATCATAAGGCACTCTTCTAAAACCCAGGTTAGCTGTGGTTCAAGCCTTTGCCAATGTGGACACAAACAGGGCACAAGGGCACCATGACAGAACCATTCCCCTATGGGCGAAAACCATAGATGTGAACCCAGTGATACATAGAATTACTAAGTCTGTTTAGGCCTTTCACGTTTATAATGAGGGATATCTCATTTTCCTTCTCCTCATTTAGCCATTCATTCTCAGTCTACTTTGCTGTCTCTTCTATTTTTCCCCTCCGTGCTTAACATTTTACTCTATACAAACTGTAAATTCAGAATCTATACTCCTTTAGTCTACTTTTGTTTGTGTTTGCTCCCTGTCTAGATTCTGAAACGTTTGTAGGGAAATATTCCATTTCATTGCCTTTTCCATATCCAGTAGATATCACACTGAATGAAATATGGTAGACTATGTGTTGAATTAAAATTAATTTTAGCATTGACACTAATTGGAAAAAGATCCCATCCAATCTGGATTAATAGATGATTTCTCTGTATGTGCTGTATGTGTCTTGTTTGTGATTTTAGTGTATCAGGTGCTATATAAATTCTGTTAGGCGGCCGGGCGCGGTGGCTCAAGCCTGTAATCCCAGCACTTTGGGAGGCCGAGACGGGCGGATCACGAGGTCAGGAGATCGAGACCATCCTGGCTAATATGGTGAAACCCCGTCTCTACTAAAAATACAAAAACTAGCTGGGCGAGGTGGCGGGCGCCTGTAGTCCCAGCTACTCCGGAGGCTGAGACAGGAGAATGGCGGAAACCCGGGAGGCGGAGCTTGCAGTGAGCTGAGATCCGGCCACTGCGCTCCAGTCTGGGCGACAGAGCGAGACTCCGCCTCAAAAAAAAAAAAAAAAAAAAAAAATTCTGTTAGGCAAGTGAGGTATTTGAGGACTAGAAATTGGACTCAATTTTCTGTGTCTGTCCTCACAGTGACTAGCTCAGTTCTCAATACAAAATATGTTAAGCATCATTTCTATCACTTTAGTAACTCATGTCATCCCTATGGTTTTTGTCTCATCTACATGTGGCCTGTACTTAATATTTTAAAATTAAATTAACTCCAAAAATGAATCCTCTGGATACTGAACAATATTATTAAATAAAAATAAATTTAAATGTTAATATACCCACAGATACTCCCATCCTTAGAATCCCCTCCCAGAATATATCCTCTATTCTTATGGATGCTTCAAGGGTTCACCTACCAGTTCCAGGGTTGGTATTTCCAGTCACAGAACCTCCTTAGGTGATGCAATGACCCTGAGTTAGGGCCACCATAGAAACCAGAGAAAGAACTGTTCCTGAAGCTAGAGAAAAGGAAAGTACTTACAATCTGAACCCAGAGGATTTTGTACTTCCTATATCATGATCTCAGAACTTTTTTGGGCCAGTGAGGCAGAGCAGAAGGCAGACCAGAAAGAAAAAAAAAATGAGCTCACCTTGGCTTACTCTCCTTGAGGGGGAAGATATTCTAGCTTCATGTCTCTAAGGTTCTAGGAGAGATCACAGCCTCAGAGCCGTGCCTAGAAAAAGAGGCACCTGCACATCAAACAACTCTGAAGAAAATCTGCCCAATTCCAAACTTTCCCTCTCCCACACGTTCCCCAGAGAAACTCCCCAACAAGGCCCTCAATAATAAAGTGGTAACACCAAGAGGATATATGTCAAAAGAAATACAGATCCAAGATTATTTTCTAGGTTCTAAGAAAGACAATGGCAACAAAACCCAAAATAGACAAATGTGATCTAATTAAACTAAAGAGCTTCTGCACAGCAAAAGAAACGATCATCAGAGTGAACAGGCAACCTACAGAATGGGAGAAAAATTTTGCAATCTACCCATCTGACAAAGGGCTAATATCCAGAATCTACAAAGAACTTAAATTACAAGACAAAAACAAATGACCCCATCAAAAAGTGGGCAAAAGATATGAACAGACACTTCTCAAAAGAAGACATTTATGTAGCCAACACACATATGAAAAAAATGCTCATCATCACTGGTCATCAGAGAAATGCAAATCAAAACCACAATGAGATATCATCTCACGCCAGTTAGAATGGCAGTCATTAAAAAGTCAGGAAACAACAGATGCTGGAGAGGATGTGGAGAAACAAGAACATTTTTACACTGTTGCTGGGAGTGTAAATTAGTCCAACCATCGTGGAAGACAGTGTGGCGATTCCTCAAGGATCTAGAACTTGAAATACCATTTGACCCAGCAATCCCATTACTGGGGATATACCCAAAGGATTATAATTCATGCTACTATAAAGACACATGCACACGTATGTTTTTGTGGCACTATTCACAATAGCAAAGACTTGGAACCAACCCAAATGTCCATCAATGATAGACTGGATTAAGAAAATGTGGCACATATACACCAGGGAATACTATGCAGCCATAAAAAAGGATAAGTTCATGTCCTTTGCAGGGACACGGATGAAGCTGGAAACCATCATTCTAAGCAAACTATCAGAAGGACAGAAAACCAAACACCAGATGTTCTCGCTCATAGGTGGGAGTTGAACAATGAGAACACGTGGACATAGGGCAGGGAACATCACACACCAGGGCCTGTCAGGGGGTTGGGGGTCAGGGGAGGGATAGCATTAGGAGAAATACCTAATGTAAATAATGAGTTGATGGGTGCAGCAAACCAACATGGCACATGTATACCTATGTAACAAACCTGCACATTGTGCACATGTACCCTAGAACTTAAAGTATAATAATAATTTTAAAAAACGGTATCTAAAAACCTAACATTAACAGGAGGAGGACTGGAGACCATGAGAAAGAAGAAATCTTAGGGGTAGAACATGAATCAGATAATAGAGACCTTTCTTTGTCTTTTATAAATATGAAAATAGGGCTCATCAATCTAAAATAATCAAAAAGATGAGAATCTAGTTGAAAGAGTTTTATTCATGAGCAAAAGTTGAGGACAGGCTGCCCAGGAAAGCACAAGCTCCAAAGAATGGAAGTCAGTATTCCAAAGTGTAGAAGTTTGGGATCGTTTATATAGACAAAGTTCAGGAAAGTTTCACAGAATTTCAGTATCTTTCTATGTAAAACTTAAGGCACAGTTACAATGATTGGATTAGTTAAGGAGGTCCTTTTATTTCATGAAAGGTGTATTTAACATTCCACAGTGAAGATGAAACTGTCATGGGGTTCCTATTCAGGTGCCATCTTGTCTGAGTTAGGTACAGGACAATAAAGGAAGCAGTTAATCTGTAACAAAGTTCAGTGATTGGAGGGGAAGGTCTCCTCTCTGGTCTTTCCTAGTCATTTGCAGAAAAATAACAATGAGGACAAGAGTTAAGCTATAATCTGTCTGTGAAGTAGAATTATAATCATGCTATGTGACTCAGATTACGGTCACATCTCGCTCAAGGCTTAAAATGTTTTGGGGGTTCCAGTGGTTTTTAAAAAATTCCAATGGCTTTTAAATCTTACTCATTTTCAAATTTCCCCCTTTTTAATCAAGATCTTTCAAAGATTAGAAGGAGTGAGATTACGTGTAAAAAAAAAAAAAGATATTTCAAAGAAAGCATCATAGATGATCACAACAATAGCTTTGCTTCCTTTTATGTTCAGGAGTTTAGTCCCATGTCACTAGGAAGGTTCCTTCGTAGAATGTTATATGCCACGAAAAAGGGAAATTGGACAAGCCATAAAGTTGATGTGTATAGGCCAAATTTAAAGAAACATGAGAAAAAATGATTTTGTGACCTGTGTTAAGCTAAACAGATGCATCTTCAATTAATGCAGTTCTTTGGGCAATCATTATTCTAATCTTTTTAGTCATGTATCAACTCCATTGCCAACAAATGCCATAACAGCAGTGTAGACAAAAACAGGCCAAAACACAACATATGATTATAATTCCCAGGATAAATAACAGCTTTTGCCATCAAATTCCCCAAAATCCAAACAAGCTGCTTAGCCAATTGCTTCGAGAGGGTTTTGGATCTGAAAGGTTGGTTAGTTGGGTTTTCATGTCATTATTTAATTTAGTGATGCTATTTGATTCATCTGGGATATAGACACAACGTTCAGTTTTTATGATAGTGCATCTTCCCCCGTGGGCAGCACTGAATATGCTTAAAGTCATACAGGTCTATAATATACCATTTCTCACAAGAGTAATTTCATTATTTAATAACAAAATACCCATGCAGCTATCATTTAGTGTCTTTTGTGTATAATTGGTTAGGGTCTCTACATGGCAAAATGACATGCTCAATACCTAATTGTGGTATGAAGATGGAAGCTAAATGGGCATACCAATGGGACACAACAAATCCAACAAGATTGTAAATGAAAATTTGAAGGTTTTGACAAGGTATGCACTACTTAACCTTGTACCCAACCATAACCAAGGGAACACTGTCCTAACCTTCCTGGGGATAAACATGGCCACAGGTTAGCGCCACATCGCCAAGACAGTCTATTTGGAGCTAACCAATAAATACATGGTCATTGTGCCTATTCAGTGTTATGTCAATCAGTACTTTTAAACATAATGTTGTCGATACAATATTCTTTGGGTATCCATCCCATATCTCTAGTGTTACTGGGCCAGGTATCTTTAGTATGATTTCTCTGTTCCCAACATAAAGGGCCCACCTGGCTAAGCTGACCAAAGGAGGGGTTAAACCAGATAAAATGATCCCAAATTTGTTATACCATCCAGAAATGGTATTGTCTTAGGTTTTAATTGGGGCAGTGTTGTTGTTTCATATATCAATTAGGGTAGTGGCAGCATTAAAACAAATGAACTAAATTTTTTACTGAGAAGCTTTTCCCAAGCCTTTTTCTGTAAAATACTAACAGACCAATGATGAACATTATCCTTAATTACACTACTGTCAAGCACTAATGACTGGTTTTGAGAAAAGATGGATATATTTCTGATGTTTTATCTATCCAGTCTTGCCTGAAGGGAAGAGATACTCACCACAGAAGGCTAGAAATACCAGAAAGGGGCATGAGACTACACACCCATCAAGCACCTTTTTGTTACCTACTACATAGTCCTGGGCTCACTGCAGAAAGAGGTTTGCTTCATAAGCAACAGCTGGTGATAGTAGTGCCACCATGGGAGAAACAAGGACAAAAGGAAAGAAGTTTAGTGGAAGTTTATAAAGGAAAATGTTCCCCATCTGTTAATAATTGTTAATTATTAAGTATTCATTTAGGTAGAGGCCTAACCCAGAGTCTTGTGTTTTAGCTGTCTATATCAGAAGTCACCTTCTTCTTGAACTGGCATCAACTTATTTTAAGTTGGAGGTCACTTTCTGGGGAAACAGTCTACTCAGGAGATGGAACATTCTTTAGAAGAGAACCTGGATCTTTGTGTCTATTCCTTCTAATTTAACAGTACAAGGGTTACTAAGAAGCACATGATAAGGGGCCCTCAACTTTGGTTGGAAAGAGTCTTTTAAATGATGCTGGGGAGGGGGCGGGGTGAAGATTGCCTGCTAGAAGCAGTGGTGTTTAGAGGCTCCCATGGAAACAACAACCACCCAAAAAAAAAAAAAAAAAAAACCATAATAAGCGTGTGAATCCTTTACCAGCAGCCAAGGTATCCAGGTTCTATCATCAAAATTGACTAGAAGACTGGCACGACCCACGGAGAGAAAGAAGAGCAATGTGGTGCAATGGCCCACCTGAGAGGCACAAGAGCCACACAGGGAAGGGGAACCCCCTCCCGCCAGCCAAGAGAGGTGGTAGTAGGTAAGCGTGCTACCCAGTCCGGGAAACTGTGCTTTTCCCACGTAACTGTGCTACCCACGGATCGGAATATCCCACTGGTGAATCCATGCCACCGGGGCCTAGTGTCCCAACCCCAGAACACACAGATTCTTACAGCCTCTCAGCTAGAATCTGCTTAAGCCTACAGAACTCCTGTGGGGAGGGGCGACCAGCACTGGCTGCTGCTGCCTGCTGTCTAAACCCTTTGAGCTCTTTGGGGGTTGGGCAGCAGCCATCAATGGGACTCGCAAATGCCTAACATACTAAGCTCCCTGGGCAGGGGAAGGGCAGCACCCATCTCTATAGCCCCAGGCTGCGCTTTTCCCCTGCTGGAGCCAGGGAGGCTGGACGGCTTGGTCCCAAGACTTGTCCCCAACAGCTCAACACACAGGCTGTGGTAGTCTGAGGCCAGAGGGCCTCTTCAGGCCGGAATCTGACCTATCCTTCCTCATTGGGTGTGGCTTCCCTGCAGGAACTCCAATAACTCCAGCCAGAGGCTCAGGGACAGAACCCAGATCTCCCTGGGCCTGAGTCCCTAGGGGGAGAGGTAGCCCCAGTCTCTGTGGACCAACAAACTTAGCCTTTCCTCCTGGTAGTTCTGAGGAATCTGGGCAGCCCAGATGAGTGGGTTTTCCCCCAGCGAGGCACACCCCCCTCCACCAAGGGACAAAGTGCTTTGTTACACGGGTCCGGTCCCCCATGCCACCCAACTGGGTGAGACCCTCCAACAGAGGTTGTCAGATACCCTATACAGGAGTGATCCTACTGGCATCAGGTTGGTGCCCCTTGAGGTAAGAGGTCACAGAAAAAGAAGCAGGCACCCATGCCATCTGTGCTGTTCTCCAGCCTCCCTGAGTGACACCTCCAGGCGTGGGAGTGAATCAGATGAAAGGGTCTGAAGTGAACCCCCAGCAAATGGCAGCAGCCCTACAGAAGAGGGACCTGACCACTGACTGAAAAACAAACAAGTGGAAAGCAACAACAACAGCATCAACAACAACAACAAAAAGCCCCCATAAAAACCCCATCCAAGGGTCAGAGCAAAGAGTAAAGCTAGACAAACTCACGAACATGAGAAAGAATCAATGAAAAAACGCTGAAAACCCAAAAGGCCAAAGTGCCTCTTCTCTTCCAAATGGTCTCAATGTCTCTCCATCAAGGGCACAGAACCGCAGAGGATCAGATGGACAAATTGACAGAAGTAGGTTTCAGAAGATGGGTAACAAAAAACAAAGATGTGCTAAAGGAACATGTTCTAATCTAATGCAAAGACGCTAAGAACGTTAATAAAAAGGTTAGAGAAATAGGCCAGGCACAGTGGCTCAGGTCTGTAAGCCCAGCACTCTGGGAGGCTGAGGCAGGCAGATCACAAGGTCAAGAGATCGAGATCATCCTGGCTAACACGGTGAAATCCCGTCTCTACTAAAAATACACACACACACAAAAATTAGCCGGGCGTGGTGGCGGGCGCCTGTAGTCCCAGCTACTCAGGAGGCTGAGGCAGAAGAATGGCGTGAACCCGGGAGGTGGAGCTTGCAGTGAGCTGAGATCATGCCACTGCATTCCCTGATGGAGCTGAAAAACACAGCATGAGAACTTCATGAAGCATACACAAGTATCAACAGCTGAATCAACCGAGTGGAAGAAAGGATATAAGAGTTTGAAGATCACCTTACTGAAATAAGCCATGCAAACAACTTGAGAAAAAAAAATGAAAAGGAATGAACAAAGCCTCCAAGAAATATAGGACTTCATAAAAACACCAAACCTACCATTGATTGTAGTACCAGAAACAGATGGGGAGAATGGAAACAAGCTGGAAAATACACAAGATATTATCCAGGAGAACTTCCCCAACTTAGCAAGACAGGCCAACATGCAAATTCAGGAAATACAGAGAACACCATTAAGATACTCAATGAGAAGATCAACCTCAAGACAAATAGTCATCAGATTCTTCAAGGTTGGAATGAAGAAAAAAATGTTAAGGGCAGTGAGAGAGAAAGACCAGGCCACCTACAAAGGAAAGCCTATCAGACTAACAGCAGAACTCTCACCAGAAACTCTACAAGCCAGAAGAGACTGGGGACCAATATTCAACATTCTTAAAGGAAAGAATTTCCAACCCAGAATCTCATCTAGCAAAGCTAACCTTTGTAAGCGAAGGAGAAATAAAATTATTTCCAGACAAGCAAATGCTGACGGATATTGTTACCACCAGGCCTGCCCTGCAAAAGCTCCTGAAAGAAGCACTAAATATGGAAAGGAAACACCAGTATCACCCACTGCAAAAACACACCAAAATATAAAGACCAATGACAGTACAAAGAAACTGCATCAACTAGGTGTGCAAAATAACCAAATAGCATCATGATGACAGGATCAATTCACACATACGAATACTAACCTTAAATGTAAATGGCCCAAATGCCACAATTAAAATACACAGACTGAAAGATTGGATATGGAGTCAAGACCCATGGGTGTGCTATATTCAGGAGACCCATCTTACATGCAAAGACACACACAGGCTCAAAATAAAGGGATGAAGGAAAATTACCAAGCACATGGAAAGCAAAAAAGAAAAAGCAGGGGTTGCAATCCTACTCTCTGACAAAACAGACTTTAAACCAGCAAAGATCAAAAAAGTCAAAGAATGGCGGCGTTACATAATGGTAAACGGAACAATTCAACAAGAAGAGCTAACTATTCTGAATATATATGCACCCAATACAGGAGCACCCAGATTCAAACACAAGTTCTTAGAGACCTACAAAGAAACTAGGAATCCCACACAATAATAGTGGGAGACTTTGACACCCCACTGTCAGTATTCGACATATCAACAAGACAAAATTTAACAAGGATATTCAGGACTTGAACTTAGCTCTTGATCAAGTAGACCTAATAGATATCTACAGAAATCTCCTCCCCAAATCAATAGACTGTACAGTATTCTCAGTGCCACATGGCACTTATTCTAAAATTGACCACATAAGTGGAAGTAAAACACTCCTTAGCAAATGCAAAAGAACTGACATCATAACAGTCTCTTAGGCCACAGTGCCATCAAATTAGAACTCAGGATCAAGAAACTCACTCAAAACCACACAATTTCATGGAGATTGAACAACCTGCTCCTGAATGACTCCTGGGTAAATAATAAAATTAAGGCAGAAATCAAGAAGTTATTTGAAACCAATGAGAACAAAGAGACAACGTACCAGAATCTCTGGGACACAACTAAAGCAGTGTTAAGAGGGAGATTTATAGCACTAAATGCCCATATCAGAAAGCTAGAAAGATCTCAAATCAGCACCCTAACATCACAATTAAAAGAGCTAGAGAGGCAAGAGCAAACTAATCAAAAGCCAGCAGAAGACAAGAAATAACTAAGAGCAGAGAAGAACTAAAGGAGACGGAGACACAAAAAACCCTCCAAAAAAAAAAAAAAAAAAAAAAAAATCAATGAATCCAGGAGCTGGTTTTCTGAAAAAATTAACAAAATAGATAGACTTCTAGCTAGACTAATAAAGAAGGAGAGAGAGAAGAATCATATAGACACATTTAAAAAATGATTAAGGGGATATCAGCACTGACCCCACAGAAATACAAACTACCATCAGAGAATACTATAAACAATTCTACACAAATAAACTAGAAAATCTAGAAGAAATGAATAAATTCCTGGATGCATACACCCTACCAAGACTAAACCAGGAAGAAGTTGAATCACTGTATAGACCAATAACAAGTTCTGAAATTGAGGCAATAATTAATAACCTACCAACCAAAAATAAAAAAAAATAAAATAAATTAAAAAAAAAAAGCCCAGGACTAAATAGATGGATTCACAGCTGAATTCTACCAGAAATACATAGAGGTGCTGGTACCATTCCTTCTGAAATTATTCCAAGCAATTGAAAAGGAGGGACTCCTCCCTAACTTATTTTATGAAGCCAGCTCCATCCCGATACCAAAACTGGGAAGAAACAACAAAAAAAGAAAACTTCAGGTCAATATCCCTGATGAACACTGATGTGAAAACCTTCAATAAAATACTGGCAAACCAAATCCAGCAGCACATCAAAAAGCTTATTCACCACAATCAAGTTGCCTTCACCTCTGGGATGCAAGGCTGGTTCAACATACGCAAATCAATAAATATAATCCATCACACAAACAGAACCAAAGAGAAAAACTACATGATTATCTCAATAGATGCAGAAAAGGCCTTTGATAAAATTCAACATCGCTTCATGTTAAAAACTCTCAATAAACTAGGTATTGATGGAACATATCTCAAAATAATAAGAGCTATTTATGACAAATCACAGCCAATATCATATTGAATGGGCAAAAGCTGGAAGCATTCCCTTTGAAAACTGGTACAAGACAAGGATGCCCTCTCTCACCACTCCTATTCAACATTGTATTGCAAGTTCTGGCAAGGGCAATCAGGCAAGAGAAAGAAATAAAGGGTATTCAAATAGGAAGAGAGGAAGTCAAGTTGTTTCTGTTTCCAGATGACATGATTTTACGTTAAGAAAACCCAATCATCTTGGCCCAAAAACTTCTTGAACTGATAAGCAACTTCAGCAAAGTCAGAGGATACAAAATCAATGTGGAAAAATCACAAGCCTTCCTTTATACCAACAATAGGCAAGCATAGAGCCAAATCATTAATGAACTCTGATTCACAATCACTACAAAGAGAATAAAATACCTAAGAATACAGCTAACAAGGGATGTGAAGAACCTCTTCAAGGAGAACTACAAACCATTGCTCAAGGAAATAAGAGAGAACACAAACAAATGGAAAAGCATTCCATCCTCACGGACAGGAAGAAACATCGTGAAAATGGCCATACAGCCCAAAGAAATTATAGATTCAATGTTATTCCCAAACTACCACTGACATTCTTCACAGGATTAGAAAAAAACTATTTTAAATTTAATATCGAATCAAAGACAACCCTGTATAGACAAGACAATTCTAAGCAAAAAGAACAAAGCTGGAGACATCATGCTGCCTGACTTCAAACTATACTACAAGGCTACAGCAACCAAAACAGCATGGTACTGGCACCAAAACAGACATATAGACCAATAGAGCAGAACAGAGACCTCAGAAATAATACCACACATCTACAACCATATTATCTTCAACAAACCCGACAAAAACAAGCAATGGGGAAAGGATGTCCTATTCAGTAAATGGTGCTGGGAAAACTGGCTAGCCACATGCAGAAAACTGAACCTGGACCCCTTCCTTACACCTTATTCAAAAATTAACTCAAGATGAATGTAGACTTAAATGTAAAACCCAAAACCATAAAAACCCTAGAAGAAAACCTAGGCAATGTCATTCAGGACATAGGCATGGGCAAAGACTTGAAGAGATAAACACCAAAAGCAATGGCAACAAAAGCCAAATTTGACAAATGGGATTTAATTAAACTAAAGAGCTTCTGCACAGCAAAAGAAATTATCATCAGAGTGAACAGGCAACCTACAGAATGAGAGAAAATTTTGGCAGTCTACCGATCTGACAAAGTTCTAATAGCCAGAATTGACAAGGAACTTAAACATATTAGCAAGAAAAAAACAACTCCATCAAAAAGTGGGCAAAGGATACGAACAGACACTTCTCAAAAGAAGACATTTATGTGGCCAACAAATATCTAAAAAAAAAAAAAAGCTCAACTTCACTGATCATCAGAGAAATGCAAATTAAAACCACAATGACATACCATCTCACACCAGTCAGAATGACAATTATTAAAAAGTCAAGAACAATAGATGCTGCAAGGCTGTGGAGAAACTGGAACACTTTTACACTGTTGGTGGGAATATGAATTAGTTCAACCATTGTGGAAGACAGTATGGCAATTCCTAAAGGGTCTAGAACCAGAAATACCATTTGACCCAATAATCCCGTTACTGGGTATATACCCAAAGGAATAAAAATCATTCTACTATAAAGTAACATGCACACGTATGCTTACTGCAGCACTATTTACAACAGTAAAGACATGGAACTAACCCAAACACCCATCAATGATAGACTAAAGAAAATGTGGTACACGTACGCCATGGAATACTATGCAGCCATAAAAAAGGAATGAGATCACACCTTTTGCAGGGACATGGATGAAGCTGGAAGCCATCATCCTTAGCAAACTAACTCAGTAACAGAAAACGGAACAGCATATGTTCTCCCTCATAAGTGGGAATTGAACACTGAGAACACATGGACACAGACAGGGGACACACCAGGGCTTGTTAGGGGGCAGGGGGCGAGGGGAGGGAATTTAGAGGATCAGTCAACAGGTGCAGCAAACCACCATGGCACACATATACCTTTGTAACAAATCTGCACGTTCTGCACATGTATCCCCCCCTCTTTTTTTAGAAGAAATTTTTTTAAAAAATGCTGGGGAGAAGGTGGAGCAAGACGGCTGAACAGACAGCTGCCTGATTCCTCCCCCACCTTACCCTCCACCACCAGCAAGGACACAAGGCTAACAACTATTTACACAGGGGGGAAAAAAAACAAAAAAACCCTTCATAAGAATTGAAAATCAGGTGAGTACACATAGTACCTTGTTTTAACTTCATATCACTGAAAGAGGCACTGAAGAGATAGCAAAAGCAGTCCTGAATCGCCAACACCACCCCTCCCCTACCCCAGCAGTGGCAAAGTGCTGCAGAGCTTCTCTGGGTGCTAGAAGAGAAACAGCACAAAAATTGAGGCATTGAACTCAGTGCTGTCCTGTTAGAGCAGAATGGAAAATTAGACCAAATAGAGCTGATGCCTCTCCATGAAGGGAGTATTTAAACCCGCCCTGGTTTACGGGAGCAAGATGGCCGAATAGGAACAGCTCCAGCCTCCAGCTCCCAACACCAACCACACAGAAGACAGGTGATTTCTGCATTTTCAATTGAGGTACTGGGTTCATCTCACTGGGGAATGCCAGACAATCGGTGCTGGTCAGCTGGTGCAGCCCGACCAGCGAGAGCTGAAGCAGGGCAAGGCATAGCCTCACCTGGGAAGCACAAGGGGGAAGGGAATCCCTTTTCCTAGCCATGGGAAACTGAGACAAACAACACATGGAAAATCGGGTAACTCCCACCCTAATACTGTGCTTTACCAAGGGTCTTAGTAAACAGCACATCAGGAGATTATATCCCACACCTGGCCTGGAGGGTCTCACGCCCACAGAGCCTCCCTCATTGCTAGCACAGCAGTCTGAGATCTAACTGCAAGGCAGCGAGGCTGGGGGAGGGGCACCCGCCATTGCTGAGGCTTAAGTAGGTAAACAAAGCCTCCAGAAAGCTCCAACTGGGTGGAGCCCACCGCAGCTCAAGGAGGCCTGCCTGTCTCTGTAGACTCCACCTCTGGGTGGAGTCTGACAGCTGACTGACAGCTTTGAAGAGAGCAGTGGATCTTCCAGCACAGAGGATGAGATCTGAGATCGGACAGACTACCTGCTCAAGTGGGTCCCTGAGCCCTGAGTAGCCTAACTGGGAGACATCCCCCACTAGGTGCAGACTGACACCTCACACCTCACATGGCAGGGTACACCCCTGAGACGAAGCTTCCAGAGCAAGAATCAGACAGCAGCACTCGCTGTTCAGCAATATTCTATCTTCTGCAGCCTCTGCTGCTGATACCCAGGAAAACAGGGTCTGGAGTGGACCTCAAGCAATCTCCAACAGACCTACAGCTGAATGTCCTGACTGTTAGAAGGAAAACTAACAAAGAGAAAGGACACCCACACCAAAACCCCATGAGTACGTCACCAGCATCAAAGACCAAAGGCAGATAAAACCACAAAGATGGGGAAAAAGCAGGGCAGAAAAGCTGGAAATTCAGAAAATCAGAGCACATCTCCCCCTCCAAAGGAACGCAGCTCATCACCAGCAATGGATCAAAGCCGGACGGAGAATGACTTTGACGAGTGGAGAGGAGAAGGCTTCAGTCGATCAAACTTCTCAGAGCTAAAGGAGGAACTACGTACCCAGTGCAAAGAAACTAAAAATCTTGAAAAAAGAATGGAAGAATGGATAACTAGAATAATCAATGCAGAGAAGGCCATAAACGAACCGACAGAGATAAAAACCATGACAAGAGAAATACGTGACAAATGCACAAGCTTAAGTAACCGACTCATCAACTGGAAGAATGAGTATCAATGATTGAAGATGAAATGAATGAAATGAAGTGAGAAGAGAAGTCTAGAGAAAAAAGGAAAAAGAAATGAACAAAGCCTCCAAGAAATACAGGATTATGTGAAAAGACCAAATCTACATCTGATTGGGGTGCCTGAAAGTGAGGGGGAAAATGGAACCAAGTTGGAAAACACTCTTCAGGATATCATCCAGGAGAACTTCCCCAACCTAGTAAGGCAGGCCAACATTCAAATTCAGGAAATAAAAAGAACACCACAAAGATACTCCTTGAGAAGAGCAACTCCAAGACACATAATTGTCAGATTCAACAAAGTTGAAATGAAGGAAAAAATGTTAAGGGCAGCCAGAGAGAAAGGTCGGGTTACCCACAAAGGGAAGCCCATCAGACTAACAGCAGATCTCTCGGCAGAAACTCTCCAAGCCAGAAGAGAGTGGGGGCCAATATTCAACATTCTTAAAGAAAAGAATTTTCAACCCAGAATTTCATATCCAGCCAAACTAAGTTTCATAAGTGGAGAAATAAAATCCTTTACAGACAAGCAAATACTTAGAGATTTTGTCACCACCAGGCCTGCCCCACAAGAGATCCTGAAGGAAGCACTAAACATGGAAAGGAACAACCAGTAGCAGCCATTGCAAACACATGCCAAAATGTAAAGACCATCGAGGCTAGGAAGAAATTGCATCAACTAACGAGCAAAATAACCAGCTAACATCACAATGACAGGATCAAGTTTACACATAACAATATTAACCTTAAATGTAAATGGACTAAATGCTCCAATTAAAAGACACAGACTGGCAAACTGGATAAAGAGTCAAGACCCATCAGTCTGCTGTATTCAGGAGACCCATCTCACATGCAGAGAAACACATAGGCTCAAAATAAAGGGAAGGAGGAAGTTCTACCAAGCAAATGGAGAACAAAAAAAAAGCAGGGGTTGCAATCCTAGTCTCTGATAAAACAGACTTTAAACCATCAAAGATCAAAAGAGACAAAGTAGGCCATTACATAATGGTAAAGGGATCAATTCAACAGGAAGAGCTAACTATCCTAAATATATATGCGCCCAATACAGGAGCACCCAGATTCATAAAGCAAGTCCTTAGAGACTTACAAAGAGGCTTAGACTCCCATACAACAATAATGGGAGACTGCAACACCCCACTGTCAACCTTAGACAGATCAACGAGACAGAAAGTTAACAAGGATATCCAGGAATTGAACTCAACTTTGCACCAAGCGGACCTAACAGACATGTACAGAACTCTCCACCCCAAATCAACAGAATATACATTCTTCTCAGCACCACATCGCACTTATTCCAAAATTGACCACATAGTAGGAAGTAAAGCACTCCTCAGCAAATGTAAAAGAACAGAAATTATAACAAACTGTCTCTCAGACCACAGTGCAATCGAACTAGAACTCAGGACTAAGAAAATCAATCAAAACCGCTCAACTACATGGAAACTGAACAACCTGCTCCATTTAAAGCAGTGTGTAGAGGGAAATTTATAGCACTAAATGCCCACAAGAGAAAGCTGGAAAGATCTAAAATTGACACCCTAACAACACAATTAAAAGAACTAGAGAAGCAAGAGCAAACACATTCAAAAGCTAGCAGAAGGCAAGAAATAACTAAGATCAGAGCAGAACTGAAGGAGATAGAGACACAAAACACCCTCCAAAAAATCAATGAATCCAGAAGCTGGTTTGTTGAAAAGGTCACCAAATTGATAGACCGCTAGCAAGACTAATAAAGAAG
This sequence comes from Trachypithecus francoisi, assembly GCF_009764315.1. Lineage (NCBI taxonomy): Eukaryota > Metazoa > Chordata > Mammalia > Primates > Cercopithecidae > Trachypithecus > Trachypithecus francoisi. The sequence goes on from NW_022681471.1 coordinate 90,253,832, forward strand.
AAAAGAGAGAAGAATCAAATAGACGCAATAAAAAATGATAAAGGGGATATCACCACCAACCCCACAGAAATACAAACTACCATCAGAGAATACCATAAACACCTCTATGCAAATAAACTAGAAAATGTAGAAGAAATGGATAATTTCCTGGACATTTACACTCTCACAAGACTAAACCAGGAAGAAGTTGAATCCCTGAATAGACCAATAGCAGGCTCTGAAATTGAGGCAATAATTAATAGCCTACCAACCAAAAAAAGGCCAGGACCAGATGGATTCACAGTCAAATTCTACCGGAGGTACAAGGAGGAGCTGGTACCATTCCTTCTGAAACTATTCCAATCAATAGAAAAAGAGGGAATCCTCCCTAACTCATTTTATGAGGCCAACATCATCCTGATACCAAAGCCTGGCAGAGACACAACAAAAAAAGAAAATTTTAGACCAATATCCCTGATGAACATCGATGCAAAAATCCTCAATAAAATACTGGCAAACCGGATTCAGCAGCACATCAAAAAGCTTATCCACCATGATCAAGTGGGCTTCATCCCTGGGATGCAAGGCTGGTTCAACATTCGCAAATCAATAAACGTAATCCAGCATATAAACAGAACCAAAGACAAGAACCACATGATTATCTCAATAGATGCAGAAAAGGCCTTTGACAAAATTCAACAGCCCTTCATGCTAAAAACTCTCAATAAACTCGGTATTGATGGAACATATCTCAAAATAATAAGAGCTATTTATGACAAACCCACAGCTAATATCATACTGAATGGGCAAAAACTGGAAGCATTCTCTTTGAAAACTGGCACAAGACAGGGATGCCCTCTCTCACCACTCCTATTCAACATAGTGTTGGAAGCTCTGGCTAGGGCAATCAGGCAAGAGAAAGAAATCAAGGGTATCCAGTTAGGAAAAGAAGAAGACAAATTGTCTCTGTTTGCAGATGACGTGATTGCATATTTAGAAAACCCCATTGTCCCAGCCCCAAATCTCCTTAAGCTGATAAGAAACTTCAGCAATGTCTCAGGATACAAAATCAATGTGCAAAAATCATAAGGATTCTTATACACCAGTAACAGATAAACAAAGAGCCAAATCATGAATGAACTCCCATTCAAAATTGCTTCCAAGAGAATAAAATATCTAGGAATCCAACTTACAAGGGATGTCAAGGACCTCTTCAAGGAGAACTACAAACCACTGCTCAGTGAAATAAAAGAGGACACTAACAAATGGAAGAACATACCATGCTCATGGATAGGAAGAGTCAATATTGTGAAAATGGCCATACTGCCCAAGGTTATTTATAGATTCAATGCCATCCCCATTAAGCTACCAATGACTTTCTTCACAGAATTGGAAAAAACTGCTTTAAAGTTCATATGGAACCAAAAAAGAGCCCGCATTGCCAAGACAATCCTAAGTCAAAAGACCAAGCTGGAGGCATCACACTACCTGACTTCAAACTATACTACAAGGTACAGTAACCAAAACAGCATGGTACTGGCACCAAAACAGAGATATAGACCAATGGAACAGAACAGAGTCCTCAGAAATAATACCACACATCTACAGACATCTGATCTTTGACAAACCTGACAAAAACAAGAAATGGGGAAAGGATTCCCTATTTAATAAATGGTGCTAGGAAAATTGTCTAGCCATAAGTAGAAAGCTGAAACTGGATCCTTTCCTTACTCCTTATATGAAAATTAATTCAAGATGGATTGGAGACTTAAATGTTAGACCTAAAACCATAAAAACCCTAGAAGAAAACCTAGGCAATACCATTCAGGACACAGGCATGGGCAAGGACTTCATGTCTAAAACACCAAAAGCAACGGCAGCAAAAGCCAAAATTGACAAATAGGATCTAATTAAACTAAAGAGCTTCTGCACAGTAAAAGACACTACCATCAGAGTGAACAGGCAACCTACAGAATGGGAGAAAAATTTTGCAATCTACTCATCTGACAAAGGGCTAATATCCAGAACCTACAAAGAACTCAATCAAATTTACAAGAAAAAAACAACCCCATCAAAAAGTGGGCAAAGGATATGAACAGACATTTCTCAAAAGAAGACATTCATACAGCCAACAGACACATGAAAAAATACCCATCATCACTCGCCATCAGAGAAATGCAAATCAAAACCACAATGAGATACCATCTCACACCAGTTAGAATGGAAATCATTAAAAAGTCAAGAAACAACAGGTGCTGGAGAGGATGTGGAGAAATAGGAACACTTTTACACTGTTGGTGGGATTGTAAACTGATTCAACCATTGTGGAAAACAGTATGGGGATTCCTCAAGGATCTAGAACTAGAAGTACCATATGACCCAGCCATCCCATACTGGGTATGTACCCAAAGGATTATAAATCATGCTGCTATAAAGACATGTGCACACGTATGTTTACTGCAGCACTATTCACAATAGCAAAGACTTGTAATCAACCCAAATGTCCATCAGTAACAGACTGGATTAAGAAAATGTGGCACATATACACCATGGAATACTATGCAGCCATAAGAAAGGATGAGTTCGTGTCCTTTGTCGGGACATGGATGCAGCTGGAAACCATCATTCTCAGCAAACTATCTCAAGAACAGAAAACCAAACACCGCATGTTCTCACTCATAGGTGGGAATTTAACAATGAGATCACTTGGACTCTGGAAGGGGAACATCACATACCGGGGCCTACTATGTGGAGGCGAGAGGGGAGAGGGATGGCATTGGGAGTTATACCTGATGTAATTGATGAGTTGATGGGTGCTGATGAGTTGATGGGTGCAGCACACCAACATGGCACAAGTATACATATGTAACAACCCCGCAGTTGTGCACATGTACCCTAGAACTTAAAGTACAAAAAAAATCCCAGCCCTAACCAGAGGGGAATCACCCATCCCAGAAGTCTGAACTTGAGTGCCTACAGACCTCACCACCAAGCTCTATACCACTCTGTGTCTCCAGGTAAATGTGAAAAGCACTCTAGACCATAAGAAGTGAAACTCTTAGGGGAGAGGCCAGTCCTAGGGCTGAACTAGGCCCAGAAACAGTGGACTAGGCAGTGGGGGTGGGAGGACTCGACCTACTGAGACACCAAGAGTTAGGGCAGCCAAGGAGTGCTGACATCACCCCTCCCCTAATCCCAAGCTGCACAGCTCCAAAACAGACTCCTTCCTTCATTTGAGAAGAGGAGAGGGAAGCGTGGGGAGGACTTCGTCTTGGATCTGGGATACCAGCTCAGTCACAGAAGTACAGTGCAACAGTCAGAGCTGTGAGGCCCCCATTCCAGACCCTAGCTCCCGGAGAACATTTATAGACACACCCTGGGCCAGTAAAGAACCCATTGCCTTGAAGAAAAGGACCTAGTCTTGGCAGGATTCATCACCTACTAACTGAAGAGACCTTGGGCCATGAATAACCAGTAGTGATACCCAGGTACCACACCAAAGGCCTTGGGTGAACCTCTGACATCTGCTGGCTCCAAGTACCAGTGCAGCCACAGTGGGGTAGAGCACCAAGTCGGCTCTTGATGTCCCTGATTCCAGGACTTGATGCTTAAATGGCATTTCTAGACCTGCCTGAGCCAGAATGTAGCTCACTTCCCTGAAGGGTGAGTTCCAGGCCAGGCAGCATTCACAACATGCTCACTTACAAGACCTCGGGCCTTAGGAGGACATCAGTGGTAGTCTGGCAGTACTCCTCATGGCCGGGGGTTGTGGTGGCTACAGGGTAAGGCTCCTCCAAGGGAAGAAAGGGAAGGATTGCATCTTGTGGTTGAAGTGCCAGCTCAGCTGCAATATAATAGAATACCAGGTAGATGTCTAAGGTTTTTGACTCTAGTCTCCGACTCCCTGACATCATTTATGTACCCTCCCAAAGCCTGGGGGACTTTGATGTCCTGAAGGGAAGGACACACCACATGCCTGGCTGGCCTTGCCACTTCCTGATTGTAGAGCCCCAGGGCCTTGAATGAACAGAGGCAGTAGTCAGGGAGTGGTTACAGTAGGCCTTGAGCAAGACCTAGAACTTTGCTGGCTTCAGGTCTCACCCAGTACAGTCCTAGTGGTAGTGGCCACAGGGTGCCTGGGTCACTCCACCCCCAGCTTTAGGTGGCACAGAACAGAGAGAGAATCTGTATGTTTGGGAGAGATTAATGGAAGAGAACAGGAGTCTCTGCCTGGTAATCCAGAGAATTCACTTGGATCTTGTGTAAAACCATCAAGGTGATACTTCTATGAGTCTGCAAGAACCACAGTGTTATTGGTCTTGGCATGCCCCCACTAAAGCAGATACAGCTTAGATCACATTAACCAAGTCCTTTCAAATATCCAAGAAGGATGGCTACAAATAAGCCCAAACAGTTAAGATTATGATAAATACCTACTCTTCAATGCCCAGACACTGAAGAACCTTTACTAGCATCAACACCATCCAGGAAAACATGATCTCACCAAATGAACTAAATAAGGCACCAGGGAGCAGTCCTAGAGTAAAAGACATATGTGTCCTTTCAAGAAGATAATTCAAAATGGCTGTTTGGAGGAAACTTCAAGAAATTCAGATAACACAAAGAATTAATTCAGAATTCTATCTGATACATTTGACAAAGATATTGAAATAATTAAAAAGCAGCAGAAATTCTGGAGCTGAAAAAAATGCCATTGTCATACTGAAAAATGTATCAGAATCCTTTAATAGAATGGATCAAGCAGAAGAAAGAATTAATGAGCTTGAAGATAGGCTATTTCAAAATACATAGAGGAGACAATAGAAAAAAAAACAAACAATGAAGCATGCCTACAAAATCTAGAAAATAGCATCAAAAGGGAAAATCTAAGAGATATTGGCCCTACAGCAGAGGTAGAGAAAGAATAGGGGTGGAAAGTTTATTCAAAGAGATAAAACTTCCCAAACCTAGGGAAACATATCAATATCCAAGTACAAGAAGGTTATAGAACATCAAGCAGATGTAATCCAAAGAAGACTACCTTAAGGCATTTAACAATCGGAATCCCAAAGGTCAAGGAAAAAGAAAGAATGGTAAAAGAAGCAAGAGAAAGGAAACAAGTAACACACAATGGAGGTCCAATACATCTGGCAGCAGACTTTTCAGTGGAAACCTTACAGGCCAGGAGAGAGTGACATGCCATATTTAAAGTGCTGAAGAAAAAAATCTTTTACCCTAGAATAGTATACCTGACAAAAATATCTTTGAAGCATGAAGGAGAAATAAAGACTTTCCTGGACAAACAAAAGCTGAGGGATTTCATGAACACCAGACCTGTCCTATAAGAAATGCTAAAGCGAGGACTTTAATCAGAAAGAACAGAATATTAATGAGCAATAATCACCTGAAGCTACAAAACTCACTGGTAACAGTAAGTACACAGAAAAACACAGAATATTATAACATTGTAACTATGGTGTATAAACTACTCTTATCCTAAGTAGAAAGACTAAACAATAAACCAATTAAAATAGTAACTACAACAAAGTTTTTCAAGACATAGGAAGTACAATACGATATAAATAGAAACAACAAAAAGTTAAACAGCAGAGGAACAAAGTTAAGGTGTAAAGTTTTATTAGTTTTTGTTTGATTGTTTATGCAAATAGTGTTAAGTTTTTATCAGGTTAAAATAATGGGTTATAAGATAGTATTTGCAAGCCTCATGGTAACCTCAAACCAAAAAACATACAATGGATACACCAAAAATAAAAAGCAAGAAACTAAATCAAATCACCAGAGAAAATCACCTTCACTAGAGGAAGACAGGAAGGAAAGAAGGAAGAAAAGGCCAGAAAACAAATAGCAAAATGGCAGAAGTCTTTACTTATTAATAATAACATTGAATATAAATGGACTAAACTCTCACATCAAAAGACAGACTGGTTGAATGGATGAAAAACAAGACCCATTGATTTGCTATCCTCAAAAAACATACTTCACCTATAAAAACACACATAGACTGACAATAAAGTTAGAGAAAAGATATTCCATGCCAAAGGAAAACAAGAGCAGGAATAGCTATATTTATATCAGGCAAAATAGATTTCAAAACTATTAGAAAAGACAAAGAGATCAGTGTGTAATGACAAAGAGGTCAATTCAGCAAGAGAATATGACAGTGTTAAATATATATGCCCCCAACACTGGAACATCCAGATATATAAAGGAAAATCTATTAGAGCTAAAGAGAGAGTTCAGCCCCAATGCAATCATAGCTAGAGACTTCAGCAACCCACTTTCGGCATTAAACAGATCTTCCAGACAGCAAATCAACAAAGAAACATCAGACTCAATCTGCACTGTAGACCAAATGGGTCTAATATATATTTACAGAACATTTTATCCAAGAGTTGCAGATCTAATATATATTTATAGAACATTTCATCCAAGAGCTGGAGAATACACCTTCTTTTCCTCAGAACATGGAATATTCTCAAGAATAAACCATATGATAGGTCACAAAACAAGTCTTAAAACATTCAAAAATTGGAAAATATCAAGCATCTTATCTTACCACAATTGAATAAAACTAGAAATTAATAATAGAGAAATTTTGGAAACTATATGAATACATGGAAATTAAACAATATGCTCCTCAATGACTAATGGGTCAATAAAGAAATTAAGAAGGAAATTGAAAAATATCTTGAAACAAATGTTAATGGAAATACAACATACCAAAACCTATGGGATGCAGCAAAAGCAGTAGTAAGAAGGAAGTTCATAGCTATAAGGGCTACATCAAAAAAGAAGAAAATCTTCAAATGAACAATTTAACAATGCATCTTAGAAAATCTAGAAAAGAGCAAACCAAACCCAAAATTAATACAAGAAAATAAATCAAAACATCTGAGCAGCAATAAATGAAATTGAAATGAAGAAAACAAGACAAAAGATCAATTAAACAAAAGTTGGTTTTTTGGAAAGTTAAACAAAATTGGCAAACCTTTAGCCAGACAAAGAAATAAATAATATACTAATAATAAAACAAAAAATGAAAAAGAAGACATTATAACTGATACTACAGAAATTAAAGGATCATTAGTGGCCACTATGAATGACTATACACACCAATAAGTTGGAAAATCTAGAAAAAATGGACAAATTCCTAGATACATACAACCTACCAAGATTGAATCAGGAAGAAATCCAAAACCTGAACAGACCAATAACAAGCAATGAGATAAAAGCTGTAATAAAAAGTCTCCCAGAAAAGAAAAACCCAGGAGCTGCTGGCTTGACTGCTGAATCCAACATTAATACAAATCCTACTTAAACTTTTCTGAAAAATAGAAGATGATGGAACACTTCCAAACTCATTCCACGAAGCCAGTATTACCCTGACACCAAAACCAGACAAAGACACATTGAAAAAAGAAAACTACAGGACAACATCTCTGAGGAATATTGATGCAAAAATCTCAACAAAATACTAGCAAACTGAATTCAACAAACATTAGAAAGATCATTCATCGTGATCAAGTGGGATTTATCCCGGGGATGCAAGGATGGTTCAACATATGCAAATCAATCAATGCAATACATCATATCAACAAAATGAAGAACAAAAACCATATGATCATTTCAATTGATGCTGAAAAAGCATTTGATAAAATCCAACATCCCTTCATGATAAAAACCCTCAAAAAACTGGTTGTAGAAGGAACATGTATCAACATAGTAAAAGCCATATATGAACGACCCACAGCTAGTATCATACTGAATGGGGAAAAACTGAAAGCCTTTCCTCTAAGATCTGGAACACAATAAGGATGCTCAGTGTCACTGCTGTTATTCAACATAGTACTGGAAGTCCTACCTAGAGTAATCAGACAAGAGAAATAAAGGGCACACGGTTGAAAAGAAAAAAAATCAAATTACCTTTGTTTACAGATTATATGAGCTTATATTTGGAAATACCTAAATACTCCACAAGAAAACTGTTAGAACTGATAAACAAATTCAGTAAAGTTGTAGGATACAATATCAACATGCAAAATCAGTAGCATTTCCATATACCCAGAGTGAACAATGTGAAAAAGAAATTTAAAAACATCCCATTTACAATAGCCACACATAAAATTAAAAAGCTAGGAATTAAACAGAGAAGAGAAAGATCTCTTTAAAGAAAAGTATGAAACACTGATGAAAGAAATTGAAGAAGTCACCAGAAAATGGAAAAATATTTCATGTTCATAGATTGGAAAAAGTAATATTGTTATTGGAAGAATTAATATTGTCCATGCCACTAAAGCAATCTACAGACTCAATGCAATCCCTATCAAACTACCCATGACATTCTTCACAGGAATAGAAAAAGCATTCCTAAAATTTATATGGAATCATAAAAGACCCAGAATAGCCAAAGCTATCCTAAGCAAAAAGAACAAAACTGGAGGAAACACATTATCTTACTTCAAATTATACTACAGAGATACAGTAACCAAAAAAACCTGGTACTAGCATAAAGACAGACACACAGACCAATGGAACAGAATAGAGAACCCAGAAACAAATCCACACACCTACAATGAACTCAGTTTTGACAAAGGTGTCGAGAACATACACTGGGGAAAACACAGTCTCTTCAATAAATGGTTCTGGGAAAACTGGATTTCCATATGCACAAGAATGAAACTAGACCCTATCTCTCTCTCTCCATATACAAAAATCAAGTCAAGATGGATTGAAGACTTAAATCTAAGATCTGAAACTGTGAAACTACTACAAGAAAACATTGGGGAAAGTCTCCAAGATATTGGTCTGGGCAAAAATTTCTTGAACAATACCCCACAAGCACAGGCAACTAAAGCAAAAATGGACAAACAGGATCACATCAAGTTAAAAAGCTTCTGCACAGCAAATGATACAATCAACAGTGTTAAAAGACAACCTGCAGAGTGGGCGAAAATATTTGCAAACTACCCATCTAACAAGGGATTAATAATCCTATCAAAAATGGGCAAAAGATTTGAATAGACACTTCTCAAAAGAAGACATACAAATGGCAAACAGGCACATAAAAAGGTGCCCAACTTCATTGATCATCAGAGAACTGCAAATCAAAACTACAATCAGATATCATCTCACCACAGCTACAATGACTTATATACAAAGACAGGCAATAACAAATGCTGGCAAGGATGTGGAGAAAAGGGAATCTTTGTACACTGTTGGTGGGAATATTAGTACAAGCACTATGGACAATGGTTTGGAGGTACCTCAAAAACTAAAAATTGAGCTACCATATGATCCAGCAATCCCACTGCTGGTATATACCCAAAAGAAAGGAAATCAGTATATGGAAGAGAAACCTGCACTCCTATATTTGTTGCAGCACTTTGCAATCACTAAGATTTGGAAGCAACCCAAGTGTTCATCAACAGATGAATGGATAAAGAAGCTGTGGTACATATACCCACTGGAATAATATTCAGCCATAAAAAAGAATGAGATCCAGTGATTTGCAATAACCTGGATGGAACTGGAGATCATTGTGATAAATTAAATAAGCCAGACACAGAAAGACCAACATCACATGTTCTCACTTATTTGTGGGATTAAAAATCAAAACAATTGAACTCATGGAGATAGAAAGTAGAAGGATGGTTACCAGAGGCTGGGAAGGGTAGTGAGGGTCTGGGGGTGGGGATGGTTTATGGGTACGAAAAATAGTTAGAAAGAATGCAGAAGACCTACCATTTGATAGCACAATAGGGTGGCTATAGTCTATATTAACTGTATATTTTAAAATCTTAAAGAGTACACTTGGATAGTTTGTTACTCAAAGGATAAATGCTTGAGGGGATGGATACCCCATTCTCCATGATGTGCTTATTGTATATTGCATGCCTGTATCAAAACATCTCATGTACCCCATAAGTATGTATACCTCCTATGTACCCACAAATTTTTTTTTAAAAGATGTCATTGCCAGTAGACAAAATCTCCTGGTTGAAAATTGTGGGTCTTGAATTCTTTATTTCCTGGGAGCCCACTATAAAAATAATCTTTCACTATGTTATAATTTTTTAGTTAATTAATAAGGTTAGAACAACAAATATGTCTCCCCTTGCAATTATGGAGTTACAATGTCCTAGGGTAGACTCATAGGTCTTCCAGTTGTTATTTCAAATAGGGATAACTGTTGTTTACCAAAAGGGGCTGATCTTAGGTTAAGCAAAACTAAGGAAACCTCATTCAGCCAAGGAATCTTAAGAACTTCTGTTATTTTTGCCAACTGAGTCTTATTTATTCCATTTGTACATTCCACCAGTCCAGACGGTTGGAGACGATATGCACAATAAAAGTGTTAGAGGATGGGTCAAATTTTACATATTGATTGAATTATCTGTCCAGTGAAGTGAGTGCCTCTGTTTCTCTGAAATTCCATAGGAACTCCCCACGTTGCAATAATTTTTTCTAAGAGAATTTTACTTGCCACTAAGTCCATTTCTTTTCTGAATGGAAATGCTTCTATTCAACAAGAAAACATCCAAATCATCAGTAGAACAGAATTGTATCCTTGTGATAGTGGCAGCTAAATAAAATCTCATTGCCATACTTCAAAGGGGCCTACAAGTAAAGGAAAATGTCCTTGGGAACTATGTAAAAGTTTTCCTGGATTCTATTCTGGGCAGATGTGGCAGCGATTGTATGCCCCATGAGCTATAGTCAGAGAAGTTTCCAAAAATATTATTTTCCACAAGCAACCATTTTATCAGGGCTCCATGAGTGAAATCACATACATAGGCAAAAATGATGACTATAATTCAGCAGGAAGGATAGGCAAGTTTTTTGACCCCTCCTGTATCTAATCTTTGGGAGAGTATGTTGCTCCTTTTGTTTTCCAACTTTCCTGTTTGGATTTTGGAGCTCTAGATTTAGTTCATTTTTATGTCAAACTCAGGTGCTTTTAAAAAAATTATTCTCTTTTTTGGGGTTATTATTTTAAAGTAAGTATAAATTGCTTTTCTTGTTTAGATGCATTTAGAGCAGCTCTTTTTGTTACCTTATCAGCTAGCTGATTTCCTTTGCTTTCTGGAGCATCTGATTTGGAATGACCTAGAATTTTAATAATGGCCAGTGATTTGGGTAATAATATGGCTTCTAATTATTGTGAAATAAGATATCCATTTTTTATGTGCTGACCAGAAGTTAAAAATCATTTGCTTCCACAGCATTCCAAAATTATTAGCTACTCTAAAAGAATATCTGCTGTCTATATGAATATTAGCATTTATTTTTTTCACCAACTAACAGACCCTGATTAATGCTATCAATTCTACTTGTTGAGCTGAGGTGGCTTCTGGAAGGGAAGCACTTTCCATTTCTTCAGTTAAATATACTCCTGTAGAGCGTGCACAGTAAGTCCCAGATTCATCTTTTAACTAGGGTCCATCTATAAACCAAACAACATCAGTGTTAGTAAGGGTAGTCTCCTGCAGGTCTGTTCTAGAAGAGAGAAGCTTGTCAGTTAAGATTACACAATCATGCAGCATCTCATCTGAAGGTAGAGGCAGAAGGCTGGCAGGGTTTATATTATTGCACCTAGAGATTGTTAAGGTGAAGTACAGAAAGAACTACATAAAAAGCTAGTCTGCTGACAGAATAATGTTGAGTGTGGTTTGAATTTAGAAGTGCTTCCACAGAATGTGGAATGAAGACAGTGAGGGGAATCCCATCGCTATTTTTTCCAGTTTTCTTGTTTGTTTGTTTGTTTCTTTGTTTGTTTTTACTAAAACAGCAGTAGTAGTTACTCTCTTCAGGCAGTGTGGCAATCTTTTAGCCATGGCGTCCACTTGCTGACTACAGTATCCTATAGGCCTATTTCGGTCTCAGTGTTTTTGTGACATAACACCTAAAGCATTTCCCTTATTTTTATGAACAAACAATGAAATGGAATATAGATGCTGGGGTATTTATAAAGCTCTTTGTAATCTCTTCCAAAGTTAATGAATTTCCTCAGTCCATTCCAGGGGATCTGGCTTGTGTTTCTTTAGAAGAGTATACAGAGGTTGAGTTTTTTTTTTTTTTTAAGCTTGGAATCCAATTTCTACAGTATACTGCCAGTCCCCCAAATCTTCTTGGTTGTTTCTTAGTTTGGGGGGATAGGAAGGCCAATATTTCTTTTACTCTATCCTGGTAGATAAAAAGACCTTGCCTTGATATTAGATGACCAAAATATCTTACCTGTTTTTGACAAAAGTGAAGTTTTTTCTTTGACACCTTGCATTCTTTTAAGGCTAATTGTTATAATAAGTGAATCCCATCTTCTATAGAGGCTTCTTTATCCTCTGAACTGAGAAGCAAATCATCTATGTATTGTATTAAAATACATTTCTTAAGGAAGTCAATATCTGAGAGATCTCCTTCTAATATTTTTTAAAAGTAAGCAGGGCATTCAGTGTATCCCTAAGGCATGAGTGTCCATAAGTATTGCTTGTCTTCCCAAGTGAAGACAAGAGAAATTGAATGTCCTTATCCACAGGAATACTAAATAAAGAACGCACTATATAACTTAATCACAGTAATGATTCACATTAGGTAAGGATAGCAGTCAAAATGTATGGTGCTTTGAAACTACCGGATGGTGAGGAATGATTATATTGTTAATCACTCTCAGACCCTGTACAAACCTCCATGCTCCAGCATTTGCTTTTCTTATAGGAAGGATTGGAGCATTACATGGGTATGTACAGAGAATAATCAGACCCCTTTTTATATAGTCTGGAACTATGAGTCTTATTCCTTCCAAAGCTTCTGGTTTTAAAGGGTACTGTCTAAAGTTTGGATGAGGTTTTTGTGGGTCTATTTGATTTTTTGTTTGTTTTTGTTTTTGTTTTTTGTTTTTTGTTTTTGTTTTTTTGAGACAGAGTCTCGCTGTGTCGCCCAGGCTGGAATACAGTGGCGCGATCTCGGCTCACGGCAAGCTCCGCCTCCCTGGTTCACGCCATTCTCCTGCCTCAGCCTCCCAAGTAGCTGGGACTACAGGCGCCCGCCGCCACGCCCGGCTAATTTTTTACATTTTTACTAGAGACGGGGTTTCACAGTGTTAGCCAGGATGGTCTCGATCTCCTGACCTCGTGATCCGCCCGCCTCGGCCTCCCAAAGTGCTGAGATTACAGGCGTGAGCCACCGCGCCCGGCTCCTCTATTTGAATTTTTATTGGAGAAGCTAAATCCTTTCATCTTCTAACCCCTATTACTACCAAAAACCTAGAATCTGCATTTTCAAATTATAGACACGGATTCCCATACCTGTGGAGGAGGGAAAGCTGCTCTCTCAACCAAATCTCCAAATAGTACCTGTGGTCTCTCAAATATATATCCCAGAATTAAGGATACAAACTGAAATCAATTAAAATAATCAAAGGGCTAGAATGGGGTGACTGGGTATGGAAATTCAGTTTTATCTTAGTAGTGCTAAGAGAGAAAGATACAGCTATAAATGCTTACATTAAAAAAGAAAAAGATCTCTCACCTACAACCTAACTTTACACCTCAAAGAACTAGAAAAAGAACAAGCTTAACCAAAGCTAGCAGAAATAAATAAATAATAAATATTAGAGCAGAAATCATTAACATAGAGAATATAATAAATAGGGAAAAACAATGAAGCCAATAGTTGGTTCTTTGAAAAGATCAATGTGACTGACGTATATTTAGCTAGATTAAGAAGAGACAAAACTCAAATAACTAAAAGCAGAAATGAAAGGACATTACAAGTGATTTTGCAGAATTAAAAAGCATTAAGACATAATATGAATAATTGTACACCAAAAATATGATGACCTAAATGAAATGGATAAATTCCTAGAAACAATTTGCTAAAACTGAATCCAGAAGAACTAGAAAATTTGAACAGACATAGCTAGTAAGGGGATTATATCCATAATAAATAACCAAAACCCTGGACCAGAAAGCTTCACTGCTGAATTCTACCAGTTAAAAGAAGAATTAGTACCAGTCCTTCTGAAATTCTTCCATAAAAATTAAAGGAGGGAACACTTCTATAGTCATTCTATGAGACCAGCATTATCCTGATACCAAAACCGGACAAAGGCACTACCATCAGAAAAAACTACTCTACAATATCTCAGATGAACATTAATGCAAAAATTCTCAACAAAATACTAGCAAAGAGATTTCATCAGTACATTAAAAAGATTATACACCATGACCCAGAGGGATATTTTTCTTGGAATGCAAAAATAGTTCGACACACAATAATCAAAGCAATAATATCATTAACAGACTGAAGGGAAAAAAAAACCCACATGATCATCTCAGCTGATGTAGAAAAAGCATTTGACAAAATTCAATATCTTTTCATGGAAAAAACTCTCAACGAACTAGAAATAGAAGGAAATTCCCTAACATAATAAAGACCATATATGCAAAGCCCACGGCTAACATCATACTAAATGGTGGAAGATTGAAATCTTTTCCTCTAGTATCAGAAACAAAATAAGGTTTCTTAGTTTCACCACTTCTATTCAATATAGTTCTTGAAGTCCTAGCCATAGCAATTAAGCAAAAAAGAAATAAAGGCATACAAATTTGAAAAGAAGTAAAATTACTTCTATTCACAGATAGCATGATTTCATATGTAGAAAAACCCTATAGAGTCCACACCAAAAAAAGCTGTTAAATAAACAAATTCAGCAAAGTTGCAGGATACAAAATCAACACACAATCAACACACAAAATTCAGTTGCATTTCTACATACTAACAATGAATAATCTGAAAAGGAAATTGAGAAAACATTTTATTTGTAAAAGAACCAAAATAATGAAATACTTAATAACTTTCTCTCTTCAACAAATGGTGTCTGGACAACTTCATATCTACATGCAAAAGAATGAAGTTGAACCCTTGCCTTAACTCACATACAAAATTAATTGAAAATATATCAAAAAACTAAACAAGAAAAACAACTAAAACTCATAGAAGAAGACATAGGGGAAAATTTTATGACATTGAATTCGTCGATGACTTCTTACATATGACATCAAAAGCAGAGGCAACAAAAGAAAAAAAACAGATAAACCGGCCAGGCGTGGTGGTTCACGCCTGTAATCCCAGCACTTTGGAAGGCTGAGGTGGGCGGATCACGAGGTCAGGAAATCGAGACCATCCTGGCTAACACGGTGAAATCCCATCTCTACTAAAAATACAAAAAATTAGCCAGGCGTGGTGGCTGGTGCCTGTAGTCTCAGCTACTCCGGAGGCTGAGGCAGGAGAATGGCATGAACCCGAGAGGCGGAGCTTGCAGCAAGCCGAGATCGTGCCACTGCAGTCCAGCCTGGGCGACAGAGCCAGACTCCATCAATCAATCAATCAATCAATCAATCAATAACAGATAAACCGGACTACATTAAAATTTAAAACTTCTGTGCATGAAAAAACATAATAAACAGAATTAAAAGGCAGTCCACAGAATGGCAAATATATTTGCAAATCATTTATCTGATAAGGGGTTAATATCCTGAATATAAAAAGAACTTCTACAACTCAATAACAAAAAGCAATCCAAGTTAAAAATAGGCAAAAGACTTCAATAGACATTTCTCTAAAGATGATATACAAATGGGCAATAAACACATGAAATATGCTCAACATCTTTTTGTATCAGAAAAATGTAAATCAAAACCAGGATGAGACAGCACCTTGCATACATTAGAATGGCTAATACAAAACAAAAAAACAAACAGAAAACAATATGTGCTGATATTTTTTAAAATCTGAAATCCTGTACACTTTTGGTGAGAATGTAAAATGGTGACACTGCTGTGAAAACAGTATGGCAGTTCATTTCAAGAATGGAATTACCATATGATCCTGCAATTCTGCTTCTGGGTATGTATCCCAAAGAATGTAAAGCAGGATAATCTCTCGTATCAAAAAAAAAAAAAAAAAAAAAAAAAAAACTTGTTTAAATATTGAATACATAGAAACAGAGTAGAAAAGTGGTTACCAGAGGCAGCGTTAGGGGTGGAGGAGGAACTGGGAGATGTAGTTTAAAGGGCACAAAAGTTGCAGTTACTTAGGATGAATAAGTCTAGAGATTTAACATACAGCATAATTATTATAGTTAATATATTGCAGTGTATACTGGCAATTTGCTAAGAGAGTAGATTTTAGGTGTTCTTACCCCAATACACAAAAGGTAAGTTTGAGACACTAGGATAGATATGTTAAATGACTTGAACACAGTAATAATATAACAATATATGTATATCAAAACATGTTGTATGCCTTAAATATATGCAATTTTTTAAAAAAAAGAATTTCAAGCATGGTCTTAGAGATTTGCACACCCACGTTTACAGCAGCATTACTCACAAAAGTCAGGAGGTAGAAGAAACCCAAGTTTCTTTCAACGAATTAATGGATAAACAAAATGTGGTCTATACATTCAAGGAAATATTATCAGCCATTAAAAGGACAGAAATTCTGACACGTTATAACATGGATGAAATTTGAAGATATTATGCTAAGTGAAACAAGCTGATCACAAAATGTGAAATACTGTATGATTCCACTTATATGAGGCAATCAGAATAGTCAAACTCACAGAAACAAAAAGTAGAAAGGTGTTTGTTGGGGCTGAAGGAAAATGAGGTGTTGTTTAATGGGTATAGAGTTTACATTTTGCAAGATGAAAAATTCCTGGAAACTGATTGCATAACAATGGAAATAACGTAAAACTATTGAACTGTACACTTGAAAATGTTTAAGGTGGTAGATTTAATGTCATGTGTACCTCACCACTATTAAAAATTTTTTAAACAGCAGTTTCTTATTGCATGTCTGCCATGCATCAGCCACTATACTCTGTTCTTTTTCATGATTTTTAAAAAGATATCTCTCTCAAACTCCTCACCTCCTCCTTAACTCATTCTACAAAGCCAACATACCATGATACCAAAACCTGGCAAAAAAAATGAAAAAAGAAAACTACAAACCAAAATATTCCTGATAAACACAAATGCAAAAAATCCTTAACAAAATACTAGCAAACCAATTCAGCAGCATATCAAAAATCTAATTCACCAAGATCAAGTAGGCTTCATTCCTGGGATGCAAGACTGGATCAACATATGCAAATCAATAAATGTGATTCACCATATAAACAGAATTAAAAACAAAAATCATATGATCATCTGAATAGATGGAGAAAAAGCTTTCAATAAAATCCAACATCCCTTCATGATAAAAACCCACAACATATTAGACATCAAAGGAACATACTTCAAAATAATAAGAGCCATCTATGCCATACCCACACCAAACATCATACTGAATGAGCTAAAGCTGGAAGCATTCCCCTTAGGAACTGGAACAAGACAAGGATGCCCACTCTTACCACTCCCATTCAGTATAATACTGGAAGTCCTAGCCACAGGAAACAGGCAAGAGAAAGAAATAAAAGCCATCCAAATAAGAAAAGAATTCAAACTATCTCTCTTCACTGATAACATGATTCTATACTTAGAAAACCCTAAAGACTCCACCAAAAGGCTCCTAGAACTGATAAGTGACTTCAGTAATGTTTCCAGATGCAAAATCAGTGTACAAAAATCAGTAGCATTTCAATACATCAAGACCATTCAAACTGTGAGCCAAATCAAGAATACAATTGAATTTACAATAGCCACAAAAAATAAAATACCAAGGTTTCGCTAACCAAGAAAGCGAAAGATCTCTACAAGGATAACTACAAAACGCTGCTGAAAGAAATCATAGATGACACAAACAAAGGAAAAACACTGATGCTCATGGAGTAGAAGAATCATTATCATTAAAATAACCATACTGCTCAAAGCAATCTCCAGATTCAATGCTATTCCTGTCAAGCTACAAAAGTCATTTTTTTTCACAGAATTAGAAAACACCATTCTAAAATTCATATGGAAACCAAAAAAAAAAGAGCCCAAATAGCCAAAGCTATTCTAAGAAAAAAAAGCAAAGCTGTGGGCATCACATTATCTGACTTCAAACTGTTATAAGGCTAGAGTAACCAAAAGAGCATGGCACTGGTACAAGAACAGCACATAAACCAATGAAACAGAATAAAGAGCCCAGAAATAAAGTCACACACCAACAGCCATTTGATTTTCAGCAAAGTTGGCAAAAACAAGCAAGGAGGAAAGGACTCCCGATTCAATAAATGGTGCTTGGATACTGTATAGCTATATGCAGAAAAATGAAGTGGATTCCTACCTTTCACCATATACAAAAATTAATTCAAGATGCATTAAAGATTTAAATGTAAGACCTCAAAACTATTATAATCATAGAAGAAAACCTAGGAAACATCATTCTGGATATTAGCCTTGGGAAATAATTTATGACTAAATCTTCAAAAGCAATGGGAACAAAAAACAAAAATTGACAAGTGGGACCTAATTAAACTAAAGAGTTTCTGCACAGCAAAAGAAACTATCAACAGAGTAAAGAGCCTACAGAAGGTACGAAAATATTTGCAAACTGTGCATCCAACAAGGGTCTAATCTCCAGAATCTATAAGGAACTTAAACAATTCAATAAGCAAAACATAAATAATTCCATTGCTCAATATCACTAATCATCAGGGAAATGCAAATCAAAACCACAATCAGTCAGAATGGCTATTACTAAAAAGTCAAAAACAACAGATGCTGGCAAGGCTGTGGAGAAAAGGGAATGCTTATACACTGTTAGTGGGAATGTAAATTAGTTCAGCCACTGTGTAAGGCGGTTTAGAGATTTCTCAAAGAACTTAGAACTACCATTCAACCCATCAATCACATTGCTGAGTATATATCCAAAATAAAACAAATCATTCTACCAGAAAGACACATGCACTGGTATGTTCATTGCAGCACTATTCACACTAGCAAAGACATGGAATCAGTTTAGGTGCCTATCAACAGTGGATTGGATAAAGAAAATGTGGTACACATACACCTGGAATACTAGGAAGCCATACAAAAAAACACTATCATGTCTTTTGCAGTAACATGGATGCAGCTGGTGGCCATTATCCTAATTAACACAGGAACAGAAAACCAAATACCACATTTTCTCACTTATAAGTGGAAGCTAAACACTGAATACACACGGACATAAAGATGGCAACAATAGACACTGGCAAGCACTCAGGGAGGGGAGGAGGGTGAAGGGATGAAAGACGATTACATACTATGCTCAATATCTGGGTGATGGAATCAGTCATACCCCAAACCTCAGCATCACACAATATATCCATGTAAGAAACCAGTACATGTACTCTCTGAATCTAAAATAGAAGTTGAAATTATTTTTTTAAATTTATAAAAGTGTACATAAGTCTAAAAAATTAAAATAGAAATGATATACAATAGTTGTATATATTACATATTTTAGGGGTACATGTGATATTTTTGCTATATGTATATGATGCATAATAATTAAATCAGGGTAACTGGGATATCCATCATCTCTAACATTTATCTTTTCCTTGTGTTGGGGACATTACAATTCTCTTCTAGCTATTTTGAAATATATAACAAATTATCATTAACTATAATCTCTCTGCTATACTATCAAATAATAGAATGTATTCCTTCTATATAACAATATGCTTGTATCTTTAATCCCCCTCTCTTCTACCATCTCAGCCTGTAGTATCCACTATTCTACTCTCTATGTCTATGACATCCACTTTTTAAGGTCCCATATATAAGTGAGAACACGTAATATTTGTTTGTCTGCACCTGGCTTATTTCACTTAACATAATGATCTCAAGCAACTCATGTTGCTGCAAATGACAGAATATCTGTTTCCTAGCTAAGTAATACTACATTGTATGGAGATTCCATTTTTTTTTCCATCATTTGTTAAGGGGCACTTAGGTTGCTTCCAAATCTTGACTATTGTGAATAGTGCTGCAATAAATATGGGAATGCAGATATCTCTTTGATATACTGATTTCTCTACTTTGGCATATCTACCCAGCAGAGGAATTGCTGGATAAAATGATAGTTCTATTTTCATCTTTTTGAGGAACTACCCAATTGTTCATCACAGTGGTTGTACAAATTTACATTCCCACTAACAGTATTTGAGTGTTTTAGTCCATTCTCATGCTGCTATAAAGAACTGCCCAAGACTGGTAATTTATAAAGAAAAGAGGTCTAACTGACTCACAGTTCTGCATTGCTGGGGAGGTCTCAGGAAACTTACAATCATGGTGGAAAGCAAAGGAGAAGTGGGCACTTTCTTCTTGGGGGGGCAGAACAGAGTGAGTGCAAGCAGAGGAAATGCCAGACACTTATAAAACCATCAGATCCTCAGATCACTCACTATCGTAACAATAACATGGGGAACTGCCCTCACGATCTGATTACCTCCACGTGGTCACACCCTTGACATGTGGGGATTATGATAATTACAATTCAAGGTGAGATTTGGGTGGGGACACAGAGCCAAACCATATCATTCCACCCCGGCACCTCCCAAATATCATGTCTTTTCACATTTCAAAACCAATCATGCCTTCCCAACACTCCCCCAAAATTTTAACTCATTTCAGCATTAACACAAAAGTCCATAGCCCAAAGTCTCATCTAAGACAAGGAAAGTCCCTTCTGCCTATGAACCTGTAAAATCAAAAGCATGTTAGTTCCTTCCTATATACAATTGAGGTACAGGCATTGGGTAAATACACCTGTTCCAAACGGGAGAAATAGGTCAAAACAAAGGGGCAACAGGCCCCATGCAACTCCAAAATCCAACAGGGCAGTCATTAAACCTTAAAGTTCCAAAATGATCTCCTTTGACTCCATGTCTCACATCCAGGTCAAGCTGACGTAAGGTGGCTCCTGTGATCTTGGGCAGTTCCGCCCCTGTGGCTTTGTGGGGTACAGCCCCACTCCCGGCTGCTTTCGTGGGCTGGTGTTGAGTGTTTGCCACTTTTCTAGCTGCACAGTACAAGCTGTTGGTGGATCTACCATTCAGGGGTCTGGAGGACAGAGGCCCTCTTCTCACAGATCCACTAGGCAGTGCCCCAGTGGGGACTCTGTGTGGGGGATCCGACCCCACATTTGCCTTCTGCACTGCCCTACCAGAGGTTCACCATGAGGGATCCACTCCTGCAGCACACTTCTGCCTAGACATCCAGGTGTTTCCATATATCCTCTGAAGTCTAGGTAGAGGTTCCCAAACCTCAATTCTTGACTTTTGTCCACCCACACACTCAACACCATGTGGAACCTGCCAAGGCTTGGGGCTTGCATCCTCTGAAGCAATGACCTGAGCTTTACCTTGGCCCCTTTTAGCCATGGTTGGAGCTGAAGCAGCTGGGACACAGGGCACCATGTCACGAAGCTGCACAGGGCAGGGGAGCAGGGGGCAGGGGGACAGTGGGACCGGCCCAGGAAACCATTTTCTCTCCTAAGCCTCGGGGCCTGTGATGAGAGGGGCTGCCCTGAAGTTCTCTGATAGGGCCTGGAGACATTTTCCCCATTGTCTTGGTGAATAACCTTTGGCTCCTTGTTATTATGCAAATTTCTGCAGTGAGCTTGAATTTCTCCCCAGAAAATGGGGTTTTCTTTTCTATTGCATAGTCAGGCTGCAGATTTTTCAAACTTTTATGCTCTGCTTCCTCTTGAATGCTTTGCAACTTAGAAATTTATTCTGCCAGATACCCTAAATCATCTCTCTCAAGTTCAAAGCTCCACAGATCTCTAGGGCAGGGGCAAAATGCCACTACCTCCTTTGCTAAAGCATAGGAAGAGTCATCTTTGCTCCAGTTCCCAACAAGTTCCTCATCTCCATCTGAGACCACCTCAGCCTGGACTTCGTTGTCCATATCACTATCAGCATTTTGGTCAAAGTCATTCATCAAGTCACTAGGAAGTTCCAAACTTCCCCACATCTTCCTGTCTTCTGAACCCTCCAAGTCTCTAGGAAGTTCTAAACTTTCCCACATTTTCCTCTCTTCTTTTGAGCCCTCCAAACTGTTCCAACCTCTGCCTGTTACCCAGTTCCAAAGTCGCGTCCACATTTTCAGGTATCCTTATAGCAGTACCCCACTACCTTGGTACCAATTTACCGTATTAGTCCATTCTCATGATGCTATAAAGAACTGCCAGAGACTGGGTAATTTATAAAGGAAAGAGGTTTAATTGACTCACAGTTCTGCATTGCTGGGGAGGCTTAGGAAACTTACAATCATGGCAGAAGGCAAAGGAGCAGCAGGCACCTTCTTTACAGGGCAGCAGGATGGAGTGAGTGCAAGCAGGGAAAATGCCAGACACTTATAGAAACCATCAGATCTCGTGAGCCTCACTCACTATCATGAGAACAGCATGGGAGAAACAGCCCCATGATCCGATTACCTCCACCTGGTCATGCCCTTAACACATGGGGATTATGGGGATTACAATTTGAGGGGAGATTTGGGTGGGGACACAGAGCCAAACTATATCAATTCCCTTTTATCTGCATCCTTGCCAGCATTCATTATCTTTCATATTTTTTCATAATAGCAACTTTAGGTCATACTGCCCAAAGAAATTTATAGATTCAATGCTATTCCTATCAGACTATCAACAACATTCTTAACAGAACTAGAATAAACTATTTTAAAATTCATATGGAACCCAAAACAGAGCCTGAATAGCCAAGGCAATCCTAAGCAAAAAGAACAAAGCTGGAGGCATCACTTTATCCAACTTCAAACTATACTACAGGGCTACAGTAATCAAAACGGCATGGTACTGGTACAAAAACAGATAGACACATAGACCAATGGAACAGAATAGAGATTCCAGAAATAATGCTGCACAACTACAACCATCTAGTCTTCAACAAAACTGACAAAAACAAGCAATGGGGAAAATACTTCCTATTCAATACATGGGCTGGGATAACTGGCTAGCTATATGCAGAAGATTGAAACTGGACCCCTTCCTTACACCATATATAAAAATCAATTCAAGATGGACTAAACACTTAAATGTAAAACTCCAAACTATAAAAACCCTGGAAAATAACCTAGGAATACCATTCTGGATGGGAACTGGCAAAGATTTCATGACTAAGATACCAAAAGCAGTTGCAACAAAAGAAAAATTGACAAATGAGTTCTAATCAAGCTGAGGACCTTATGTACAGCAAAAGAAACTATCAACAGAGTGAACAAATAACCTACAGAATAGGTGAAGATATTTGCAAACTATGCATCTGATGAAGGTCTAATATCCAGAATCTATAAGGAACTTAAATTTATAAGAAAAAAAAAACCTCATTAAAAAGTCGGCAAAGGACATGAACAGACAGTTCTCAAAAGACTTTCATGCAGCCAACAAGCATAAGTAAAAAAGCTCAACATCACTGATTGTTAGAGAAATGCAAATCAAAACCACATGAGATATCATCTCACACCAGTCAGAATGGCCATTACTGAAAAGTCAAAAAATAACAGATGCTGGTAAGTTGCAGAGAAAAAGGGACACTTCTACACTGCTGGTGGGAGTCCAAATTAGTGCAACCACTGTGAAGGACAGTGTTGCAATTCCTCAAAGAACTAAAACAGAACTATTATTTGATTCAACAATCCAATTACTGAGTATATACTCAAAGGAATATAAAGTTTTCTACCATGAAGACACATGTATGTATATGTTCACTGCAGTGCTATTCACAATAGCAAAGACATCAAATCAACCTAAATGCCCATCAACAGTAGACTGAATAAAGAAAGTGTGGTATTTATACACAATGGAATACTATGCAGCCATCAAAAAGAATGATATCATGCCCTTTGCAGTAACAATTGATGGATCTGGAGGCCATTATCCTTATCAACTAACACGAGAACAGAAAACCAAATACCATATGTTCTTGATTACAAGTGAGAGCTAAATAATGAGAACAAATTGACATGAAGGGGAACAACAGACACTGGGCCCTACTTGAGGGAGGAAAGTGAGAGGAAAGAGGATCAGAAAACATAATTACTGGGTACTGTGCTTAGTACCTGGGTGATAAAATAATCTGTACACAAAATCCCCATGACATGAGTTTACCTATATAACAAACCTGCACATGTACCAATGAACCTAAAATCAACGTTAAAAATAAAAGACAATAGCCATTTCAACTAGGGTGAGATCATATCTCATAGCTAAACCTGTGAGACACAGTGAAAGAAGTACTGAGAAGAAAGTTTGTAGCTATAAGTGCCTACATAAAAAAACTAGAAAAATTTCAAATCACCAACCTAATGATGCATCTTAAAGAACTAGAAAAGAGCAAGCAAAACCCAAAATTAGAAGAAATAAAAATCAGAGCAGAAATAAATGTAATTGAAATAAAAAACACACAAAAGATCAACAGAAAAGTTGCTTTCTTGAAAAGACAAACAAATCAAAAAACTTTCAGCCAGACTAAGAAAAACAGAGAGAAGATCCAAATAAATAAAATTAGAGATGAAAAAGGAGACATTATAACCAATACCTCAGAAATTCAGAGGATCATTATAGGCTACTATGATAAATTATATGCCAAAAAATTAGTAAATCTAGTAGAAATTGATAAATTCCTAGACACATACAACCTATCAAGATTGAACCATGAAGAAATCTAAAATTGGAACAGACCAATAACAAGTAATAAGATAAAGCTATAAGTAGCAAAGAAAAACCCGAGACTCAATGGCTTCTTTGTGAACTTTTACCAAACATTTAAAGAAAAATAGAGCCGGGCGCGGTGGCTCAAGCCTGTAATCCCAGCACTTTGGAGGCTGAGACGGGCGGATCACGAGGTCAGGAGATCGAGACCATCCTGGCTAACACAGGTGAAACCCCGTCTCTACTAAAAAACACAAAAAAATTAGCCGGGCGAGGTGGTGGGCGCCTGTAGTCCCAGCTACTCGGGAGGCTGAGGCAGGAGAATGGCGTAAACCCGGGAGGCGGAGCTTGCAGTGAGCTGAGATCCTGCCACTGCACTCCAGCCTGGGCGACAGAGACTCCGTCTCAAAAAAAAAAAAAGAAAAATAGAATACCAATTCTACTCAATCTATTCTGAAAATGGAGCAGGGAATATTTCCAAACTCATTCTATGAGGCCAGTGGATTACCCTGATACCAAAACCAGACAATGACTTATCAGAAGAAAGAAAACTATAAGCCAATATCTCTGGTGAATATTTATATAAAAATCCTCAACAAAATGCTAGCAAACCAAATTCAATGACACATTAAAAAGATCATTTATCATGACTAAATGGTATTTATCCCAGGGATGCAAGGATTATTCAACACACACAAATTAAATCAATGGGATACATCATACCAACACAATGAAGGACAAAATCTATATGATCATTTCAATTGATGCTGAAAACCCATTTAATTCTACATTCATTCACGATAAAAACCCTCAAAAAAAATGAGTATAGAAGGAACACACCCCAACACAATAAAAGCCATATACAACAGACCCACAGCTAGTATCACACTGAATAAAGAAAAAGCAAAAGCCTTTCTTCTAAGAACTGGAACATGATAAAGGATGCCCACTTTCAATACTTTGCCAGAAGTCATATCTAATGCAACTAGAGAAGAGAAAGAAATAAAGGGCATCCAAATTGAAAAGGAAGAAATCAAATTATCTTTGTTTACAGATGATATGATCTTATATTTGGAAACACCTAAAGACTCCACCTAAAGACTTCCAAGACCTATTAAAACTGATATTCAGTAAAGTTGCAAGATACGGTATCAATATACAAAATCTGTAGCACTCATATATACCAACAGCAAACAATCAGAAAAAGAAATTTAAAAAGTAATCACATTTACAATAACTGCAAATACAATTAAATACGTAGGCATTAACTTGACCAAGAAGTGAAAGAGCTCTACAATAAAAACAATAAAACATTGATGAAAGAAACAGAAGAGAACACAAAAATGGAAATATTTTCCATGTCCATAAATTTAAAAAATCAATGAGGTTAAAATATTCATAATACCCAAAGCAATCTACAGATTCAATGCAATCCCTATAAAAAAACCAATGACATTCTTCACAGAAACAGAAAAAAAATCCTAAAATTTATATGGAATTACTAAAGACCCCAATAAGCCAAAGCTATCCTGAGAAAAAAAAAGAACAAAACTGGAAAAATTGTATTACGTGACTTCAAATTATACTACAGAGATACAGTAGCCAAAACAGCATGGTACTGGCATAAAAACAGACACAGACAAATGGAACAGAAGAGAGAACCCAGATATAACTCCATCCATCTATAGTGAACTCATTTTCAACAAAGGTGCCATAGTATACATTGAAGAAAGGACAGTCTCTTCAATAAGTGATGCCAGGAAAACTGAGTATCCATACGGAGAAGAATCAAACTAGACCCCTATCTTTGACCATATACAATAATCAAATCAACATGAATTACAGACTTAAAACTGAGACTTTGGACTATGAACTACTAAAAGAAAACATTGGGGAAACTGTCCAGGACATTGGACTGGGCAAAGATTTCTGGCATAATACCCCACAAGCACAGGCAACCAAAGCAAAAATGGACACATCTGATCACATCAAGTTCAAAAGCTTCTGCAAAGCAAAGGAAACAATCAACAAAGTGAAGAGACAACCCACAGAATGGGAGAAAATATTTGCAAACCATCCATCTGACAAGAGCTTAATAACCAGAATATATAAGGAACTCAAGCACCTCAATGACAAAAAGTGTAATAATCCAATTAAAGATCTGAACAGACATTTCTCAAAAGAAGACATGCAAATGGCAAACAGGCATAGGAAAAGTTGCTCAACATCACTGATTATCAGAGAAATGCAAATCAAAACTACAATGAGATATCATCTCATCTCAGTTAAAATGGCTTTTTTTCCCCAAAAGATAGACAATAAATGCTGGCAAGGATGTAGAGAAAAGAGAACCATCATACACTGTTAGTGGGAATGTAAATCAGTACAAGCACTATAATGAACAGTGTGGAAGTTCCTCAATAAACTAAAAATAGAACTATCATATAATCCAGCAATCCCACTGCTATATATATATCCCAAAGAAAGGAAATTAGTATATCAAAGAGATATACCTGTACGCCCATATTTATTGCTACACTATTCACAGTAACCAAGATTTGGAAGCAACCTAAGTGTCCATGAACAGATGAATGGATAAAGAAAATGTGGTACATGTACACAATGGAGTACTATTCAGCCATAAAAAAGAATGAGATCCTGTCATTTGCATCATGGATAGAACTGGAGGTCACTATGTGAAGTAAAATAAGCCAAGCACAGAAAGACAAACTGTGCATGTTCTCGCTTATTTGTGGGAGCTAAAAACTTAAACAATTGTGAGATAGAGAGTAGACTGATGGCTACCAGAGGCTGAGATGGGTAGTGGGTGGGAATGAGTGAGTGCCAATGGTAAATAGGGACAAAATCATAGACAGAATGAATAAGATCTAGATTTCATAGTACAGAATGACTACAGTCAACAATTTATATATTTTAAAATAATTAAAAGAGTATAATTGGATTGGAACACAAAGAAGGGGTAAATGCCTAAGGTGATGGATACTCTATTTTCCCTGATTTGATTATAATGCATTGTATTCCTGTATCAAAATATCTCATGTACCCCATAAATATATATACCTAATATGTACCCACAAAAATTAAACATTAAAAAAAGAAAAACCGTAAGCTTGTACACTTATGATTTGCATAAATTTATGTATCTTTACTTGAAAAAATTAAGACTGGCTTCCAGATCAGAGCACAACCAAGACTTACTATATCTACTAAAAGAATGCATAAGTCAAAAGATGGTTGGTTGGTCAGGGAGGGAAACAAACACCGACAATTCCCTTCTGAACACTGGACTTACCTTGGTCTCATGCTCTTAATGGGAAAACTATAGATACACATATGTTAAGTGTAAGTTAGCTCGCCCCCACCCCACCGTCTGGTTCCTATGCCACTATAGCCAATTATTTTTCACTCTACACCAATCTAGATCTAGAAATCAGACTTAGCTTCAGGTTCATTCTATCTTACATATGTATACACACATATACTCCTTTCATACCCACCACATGTGAAGCCTAGAACTTCTGCAGGCATCATGGGACCTTCAAAATAAGGATGAAGCCAGCACTGAGGATTTCAATAAATCACCAATCTCTTTCTTGCATCTTCTTTCTCTGACACACTGATATAAACCCTTCCATTATGTAGTCCCTACCCATACTCTCTCCTGTCTGCTGGCTCACTCCTTCTGGATGCCCTTCCCCACCCTACCCTCTAGGAACCAAAAATATCATCCTCTTATATTCTGTTCTATCAAGCCTCAGGAAGTTCTGAGATGCCAAGATAGGAATTGGGAAGGGAGGTTACAACAGAGGTGACACAATATATGTCTTTGAGTCCTTAGCACGGCATTCAAAGGTCCTCATAATCTTACTCTTGCTAATCTCATTAAAATCATCTCCCTACACTATTTCCATTCACATTTAACACGTGTGTTTGTAGCTCCCCTTCACCCATACACCATTCTATTTATAACCTCTGAGCCATTGCTCACACGATTCTTTTTTGTCTGAATTACCCCCATATCCCTTAAACCATCGGCTTATCCATTTACACATAACTGAAGTGCCATCTCTTCCAAAAAGTCTTCCTTTACCATAACATTTACAACACTCTAATAAAATTGTCTATGATAGTGAGAGCTTTCAGGGCAGAACTATTTCTCTGATTTTCCTTTCTAAGCCTCACTGTACTGTAGGTGTTTAACAAACATCTTCTCACTGTACGGTGTCAATGAAATAGAAGGGGCAATGATTTTCAGGGAAAGGAACAAGGGGAGTAGATTATGTGTGATTTAGAATCACACATACCTGGATTTGAATCTCTGCTGCCAACTTCATAGCAGAGGGGCCTGGCCAAGCTCCTATGTCCTCCTCCATGTAGTGAATTGACTCATAGTGCACTTATAAGTCAGTAAATGGGAGAGATACACACATGACTTCAGGGTCAGGTTGCCTGGGTTCATATCAGCTTCATTACTAACTTCTAGTGTGACCATAAGAAATTTTCTGACCCTCTCTGTGCCTCAGTTCTCTCATTTGAAAAATAAGCTTTGTAATAATTCATCTCTCTTAGAGCTTCTGGAAGGATTACATTGGGATGAAACCTGATAGAATAGCACGATGCAAATGTTAAATAGTTATTAAAGTTAGCAATTATTACATAAAATAGGGATAATACTACTTATTTCAAAGGTACTAAAAGCATATACAGTGGATGAGTAAATGATAGTTGTTACCATTAATTGATGTCAAATATAGAACATTTACACATTTTTATGAAGAAACTAGAGTGTAGCTGAGGTAGGAAAAATAAATTCTGAGAACTAAAATATCATTCTAAAACTCTACTTAAAACAAAAATCTCAGGCCAGGCATGATGGCTCACACCTGTAATCCCTCCTTTGGGAGGTCAAAGTGGGCAGATTACCTGAGGTCAGAAGTTCGAGACCAGCCTGGCCAACATGGTGAAAGGTCTCTACTAAAAATACAAAAATTAGCCTGGCATGCTAGTGGATTCCTGTAATCCCAGCTAGTTGGGACACTGGGGTACAAGGATCACTTGAATCCAGAAGGTGGAGGTTGCAATGAGCCAAGATCGTGCCACTGCACTCCAACCTGGGCAACGAAGCAAGACTCCGCCTCAAAAAAAAAAAATCTTACTCAATCCTGGTGAATTTTCAGCATCACTAAACAAAAGAGGATTTAACATTATGCACTAACACATGTAGTGAAAATAACATAGGCTTCAGAGTCAGATAAGACACACCTGCATTCTAATCCTGGTCCTATCACTTAAGTCATTCACTTAAGTCATTGTTTCCAATAAAGCATCAGTATTTAGGGTTTTTCCTTGGAAGATGTCTTACAATACGTTTCTTCACTGTATTCAGCTTTTTTTTTTTTTTTTTTTTTTAACAATTCCGAGGCAAGCAGTGCCTGGAACTGGCGGTTGAGAATAAAAATGAATGACACTGTCACTAAGGGTGAGCTCAAGGTAATGAAAACTGCATGAGACACTGGGGCCAGACAGACCTGGGGTTGAAAACGGTTTCCACCCCTGCCTTGCTGTGAGACCTTGGGCAAGTTACATAAACTCTCTGGCTCTCAGACGACTCTTCTGTAAATTGGGATAATAATAGTATCTACTTCACAATCACGTCCTCTGAGAGGAGCCTATGCTGATCCTGCCTACCTACCTCTGGCTGTGGTTAAGGGGTCTTAGTCTGTGTTCCCAGAGCCCACTGTTCTTGTTATTTTACAGATGAAAGGCATAGATGTCATTCTGGGTTACGCTGAAAGAACCAAGAATGTGAACTCAAAGATTAGTGGAATTGTCAAAAACAGATGAGCCTTACACTCACAAGGAGACAGCTCTCTCAAGTTTCCTGTTTCTTCTTTGACCATTCATCCCCAGTCCATCTCAGTCTGCAGCTTTTCTCTTTGTGTCTCTCTACGCATTCTCATCATACTCCTAAAAGACTTATAATTCTTCACTTTAAGCCCTTTCGTGTAATTTTTATGTGTCTGGCTACCACACAAGACTGTGAGATGCTTGAGGAAAAGGATCGAGTTACGTTGGCTTTTACCCATCCAGCAACCAGAATACTTACTGAATCTTGGCACGAAAACAAAAAATAAATCCAACAAAAACTGAAAACTTATTGAAAAAAAAGTTTAGAAATAATACGTTATATATACATATATATAATATATCCAATTCCTTTCTGCTGTATTAAATATTTCAAATAAATTCTTGCATTTACTCCCCACTGCATCTGGGATATATTATTCCCTTTTTTAAAATATGAGATTACTAGGAACCAGAGAACTTCGGAGTCATTTCCATGGTTACAGGGCAGGTATGTAACAGAATGACCATGGAAACTCTGGGTATGTAATGCCAACGCACACAAGGACGGCAGCACAGGCAATCTCCATACCTATGTGTGGACAACGTAAAAATACCTCTTGGGAGAAGGGGCTGCAAATACAGTTTATCAACATGTTACACCAGTAAAGCTGTCATTTTAAGATAAAGGGAAGGGTCTCCCGGACCCATTTTCAACAAGTGGCCAATCTTGGTAGTGCAGACAAAGAAACAGCCCAGTAAGTTCTTAGAACCGGAAACTCCCCTCCCCGCAAACAACACCCGCGCAGCACACGCTGCAGAGCCACGACTTGGCCGCATTTATGTTCATGGCTGAGGATGCCATGGGCAGAGTAAGAAACGGAACCGCCACCCAACCGCGCAACCAAGAGCAACCCAGGGATCCCTCCTCTGCTTGCTCCCCTCCCCCACCCTTGCTGTACCCTCTGCGCAGCCACCTTTGTAACGGGCGCCTGGGGCGCTCGGCGGCCTGCTGTCCAAACCGGGGTCAGGAGCCTGGCGGTAGCAAAGAGCATCACCGAAAGGAAGCTGGTAGGCTAGCGAGGCCGGACCCAAAGACCCACAGCTACACTCACCGCTCCGAACTCGCGGGCCCGCGGCGTCCACCAATGAGATGAACCTGGGCGCGCAGCGGCTGAACCTCAGCTGCTAGGGCGCCGCCAAGGCCCTGCTGGACACCTTGTGGTACCTTGGCCTCGTGTATTACACCTGTGGCTGCTGCCGAGGCGCGGTTCAATTTGAAGTCTGAGTCCCTACAGGCCCGTGAATCCTGGATTACAACTGCAGTTTGTGCAAGAAGCAGCAGCACCTGCACTTCCACTTAGCAACCTCCGGCTTCACGCTCCTCCAGGGCGCAGAGAGCATCAAAGCATTATCACCGACCCAACACACACCCGAGCTGCGTAGTTACTGCAGCAGGTGTGGGGTGAAGAGTTGCCACACAGCTGTCTCTGACACCGGGTGTACGGCGTCACCCCTCACTGCCTGGACAAGGGAACATTTTCCTAAAGGTAAAGCCCATGAACATGTAGAGGCCCCCTTACTCTCATGCTAGTCCGCATTCAGCCGGAAGCAATTCAGCAAATTTGCCATTTCAGTGACACCCTTGGTCTGTCTTTCAAAGTAGCGGCTTACCCTGCAACCTCATTTCTCTGATAAGTATTTTTTAAAGCCATTGATTCAATTTGTTCAGCTTTTTCTTGCTGGAAGAAGGGGATGGGGTGACAATTTCCAGCTTCTTTACATGAAAGAGCTGAAACCAGAAGTCTCGCTTGTCACCATTTTTGCAATATACTACAATCGATATAAGCCTATGATTTAGAAATATCATGGTAAATGCCTGAGAAACAGAAAAAAAGTTGAAAGAAGTTTTCTCAGGGAGCCAGAGCAGGAGTGGGGGCGAGTATGGATTTAGAATCAAATGATTCTGGTTTTATTAAAGGCTAGTATTATTATTCTTTAAGAACTTTTAAGATCATGTATGTATAATATTTTGAGAAAATTAAAGAGTAAGTGATGCATTTTATGTAGAAATAATCTATATAAATTCTACATAGAAAAATACGTAAAATACCAAGCTTAATTTCAAGATTAAATAAATGCTCAAAAATACATACAATTCCTAAAACAGTTATTACCACTTGTTAATATTAGTTGTAACTGTAAATTAAAGTGCACATTTTGCTCTTGATCCAAATGTTACTGTTTGAACATTAGTTGGCTTAAGTAATAATTTTTAAATTGCACTTCACAAAATTTAGAGGAAACAATGCAAGGAAAGGGACTATATTCCCATTTCCCCAATGAAGACACTAAAGCTCAAAAGATTAGGTAACTTGCCGAAAGTCATGCACTAAGTAAGTGGTGGACTGGCACAGTCTCACAAATCCATCTGGTGTTACGTATACCTCTCTCCCTCTACACATTTTTGAATAGCCATGCCTTTATCAGAAAAAATAGTGTTACTCTTCCACTAGGATTTGGAACCAAAATTACTGATAAAAATACATGGAGAGTTGAATACAATGTTTCAATTCTTTTCAGGAATCACAAATCACTAAGCCAATAAAAAAGTTGTTTAGAAGCTAGAAGCAAGACAGAAATCTTCCAAATTTGTTTAATGAAGGAAGTCTAAACTCTGATTCCAAAACCTGGCAAATATAGTTCACTACACACAAAGAAAGATGTGGATCTCTCTCACTTATTAACTTATATTTAATTTTTTATTAATAAAATTTGGGTCCATAAAATTCAACTGTATATAAAAATCTATCATATCCTGGTAGTTTCCTAGTCATGAGAGCATGATGTAATATTAGGAAATATTTTAATTAACCCTTAACAGTATATAAAAATCTGTCATATCCTGGTAGTTTCCTAGTCATGAGAGCATGGCATAATATTAAGAAATATTTTAATTAATCCATTGTATCAATAGGTCAAAGGAGAAAAATCCGTCATCTGAGGTGCTGAACAAAGAATTCAATAAATTCAATCAATCTGATGCACTCTGCAGTCATTCTAAGTTCTTGTCCACTAAAATTCTCGACTACTACACATCCACAATCCCTTCTGTGAAACTCTTGGGACCAAATGGTTCAGAATTTGTCTCCCGTACATACATAATATCCATGTCAAGGCCTGTAGTAATACTAAGGAATCTAATACAACGATATTTCTGTAGTGAAACATACAAATGTTCACTCCAAGATCTAAAGATTACAAATAGCATCATGTCAGTTCAAATCAGGTTTTACGGATAAATGAGTCAGGAAAAGTATGTTTTTCAAAGCATTTTGGATGTTAGACTTGCCCATAAGGGATTGTGAGTCTGAATCATATTTCCATCAACTCTTCTTGCCTTTCATACAATTTTTTTCTTTTATCTTTTTTATCATTGAAATACAACATTTAAATAGAAAATTGTGCAAATCATAAGGGACAACAAATTGGTGACATTTTACAATGTGAATACATGGATGTAACAACCAGTAAGACCAAAATATAGAACTTTACTGGCACCCCAGCAACTTATACCCCTACCTAGTCATTACCCCTGAAGGTTAAGCACTATTCTAACCTATGTTACTATAGAATTGTTTTGTCAGCTTTTTATACTTTATACAAACAGAATTATAAATTATTTACATTTTTATGCCTGGTTTCTATTGCTCAATATGAATGCTTTTGAGATCTGTATATTGTGTTGCATGTAGGGATATTTGCTTGTTTTGTTCCTAAATAGTATTCCATTGTATGAATGTACCACAATTTATTCATTCAACTGTTGATATATATTTAGATTGTTTCTATTTTGTGACTATTTCCGATAATGCCACTGTGAACATCCTTATCATGTCTTTTGAAAAACAAGTTTATGTATCTCTGTTGGATATATACTTGTGGTAAGCAGAATTCTAAGGTGATCTCCAATGACTCTTGTCTTGGTATAATCTCTTTCCATTGGGTGTAGGTGGAACCTGTAAATATGATGAGATCTTACTTTTATGATTATGTTATTTCATATGGCAAAAAGGATTTTGCAGATATAATTAAGGTCACAAATCAGTTGCCCTTAAAGTAGGTGAGGCAGACCTAATCAGGTGAGCACTTACAAGGGCCCAGACGTTTGCTGAGAGATTCGAAGCATGAGAGAGCATTTGGAGGGGGCCACATGACAAGGAACTGCAGGAGTCCTGTAGGTGATGAGTTGCTGCCCCTTGTTGACAGCCAGCAAAAGAATGGAGGGGCCTCAGTACTACAGCTACAGGGCACTGGACTCAGCTGGCAACATAGATGGGTCTGCAAGGGCTTCTTCCCCAGAGATCCAGAAAGGAACACAGAAGTCCAAGAGCATCTCACCCTGTGAGACCTTGAGCAGGGAAATCAGTCACACGGTGCACAGACCTCTGACCTACACAACTGTGAGCTAATAAATGAGTGTTGGTGTAAGCTGCTAAGACTGTAGCAATGTGTTTCACACCAATAGAAGCCACTAGAGATTTCGATACCTGGATGTGAGGTGTAGTCACTGTAAACACCGTAAAATGTGGATGTGGCCTTGGAACTGGATAGTAAGCAAAGGCTGGAAGAATTTTGAGATGCATGACAGGGAAAGCCTAAATTGCCTTGGACAGACTGGTAGTAGATGTCAGCTGGATATCCAAACTGCTTTGGAACTCCTCTTTTCTGCCTTCTATTTTCTCCCATATAAAACAGAATGTTTGTAGATGTTATCCTGTGCCCGTCCCATCATTGTATGTGGTGGTGTTGGGGAAAATAGCTTGTCACTTTAGTGCTGATGGTCCACAGTTGAAGAGGGATTTTGCCCTAGGAGTTTTACTGGATAGGATCATACCCAGGAATGTCATCCGTTCATGATTCAGATGATGAAATTGAGATGAGCTTTTGGAATTAAGCTGATGCTATAATACAAAGAAATTTGGAGACTGTGGGGTGGATTGAATGTATTTTGTATGTGGGAAAGACTGGATCACTGAGGGCCAGAGGGCAATGTATTTTGTATGTGGGAAAGACTGAATGACTGCTGAGGCAGGCAGAATTCTAAGATGACCTCTAATGACCTCTGATCTTATGTGAACTTCTCTTGAGTATAAGAACGGCCTGTCAATATGATGAGATACCACTCCTGTGATTATGTTACACAATATGGGGAAAGAGAATTTGCAGATGAATTATGCTCCCAAATCAGTGAACCTCAAAATACAGAGGTTGACCTGTGTGGGCCAGACCTAAGTAAGTGAGCCCTTAAGATGGCCTGAGCCCTTCCTGGGAGATTGAAAGTGTGAGAAGGAATATGTAGAGCTCTATGTGGCAAGAAACTGCATGAGGCCTCTAGAAGCTAAAAATGGAACTGAATTCTGCCAATTACCTGAATGAGTTTGGAAATATATTCCTCCTCAGTCTCCAGACAGAAACACAGACTCACTGACCAATAGCACAGGCTGATTTCACTCTGTGAGACTTGAACAGAGTACTTGTAAACCTATGGAACTGGGAGCCTAAATAAATGGCCATTGTTTAAAGCCATTAAATTTGTGGTGATTTGTTACTCAGGGATAGAAAAGTAATATAGATGGAATTTCTGGGTTATAGAAAATGCATAAATTCAGCTTTAATAGGTACTCCCAGTTTTCCAAGGGTACAAATTTACACTCCTACCGGCAGTTAGAGTTTCAGTTCCTCTATACCCTCCCCAGCTCCTCATATTGATAGTCTTTCTAGCTATTCTGGTAGATGTTTGCCAGTGTCTTCTTGTGATTTTAATTTGCATGTCTTTGATGACTTATTTTGGGCAGTCTTTGTTATTTGTCAGTTTAATATCCTATTTTGTGAAGTACCTGTTGAAATATTGTGCCTGTGTTTAACTGCATTTACTTTTATTCTTTATTCTGTACATAAAATGTTTTCTGAACGTGTGCATGCATACATGTTTATTTGTAGCTCATGTTTTCCTTTACCATTAGTGGTTCTTGTGTTTTAGATATAATTTACCCCAAGGTCATCAAGATATGCTTGTATATTATTTTTCTAGAAGCTTTATCTTCTGGAACTCATTTTTGTGTATGGCATAAGTTAGGAGCCAAAGTTATTTTTTCTATATGGCTGGATATCCAATTTATCTGGTTCCACTTACTTAAATGATTATCTTTCTCCCTGAGCACTGCATTGGTATCTTTGTTGTGAATGAGGTGATCATATGTGTGTGTCTGTTTGTGGACTCTTTTATTGTCTAATTGGTCTATTTAGCTATCTTTATCTAAACATATATATCTTTATCTATTCCTGCATAACAAAATATTATTGTACACAAATCATACTATCTTAATGATTATGGCTTTTCTGACTGAAAATTCTTCAAATTTCTTCTTCTGGATGGCTTTGGCTATTCTTAGATCTTTGATATCCATACATATTTTAGAATCAGTTTGCTGATTTACATTTTCAAACAATCTGTTGAGATTTTGATTTGCATTGCATTGAATACATAGACTATTTGGATGAGAATTTTCTCTGATTTAATTTTCATAATATTCTAATCTACAAACATGACATATCTCTGATTAATGTAGGGCTTCTTTAAGAAATGTCATGTTGATTTCTGGACAAAGGTCTTATGAATTTTTTATTAGATTTGTTCCTAGTTATTTGATATTTTCTGATGCTATAGGAAATGGAAATTTTAAAATTTTCTCTTTATAATTTTTACTGCTAATATGTGGAAATACAATTCCATTGTGTAATACTGACCTTATGTCCAGTGAGTATACCAAATTCATTTATTCTAACATTTGATATATATTCTTTAATTTTTTAATGTAAAAAACATGTTGTGTCTTTTATTTTTTGAAGAGCTGAGAAACCTTTCCCCCAAAACCCTAAAATACAAGCATCCATATCTTATTGACTGCAACTGGGAAATGCCTATTCCCAAACCGGTCACCGGAATGGTAGTGAAATTACTACGACCTGGTTAGTCCACACTACTATTTATATATCAGCTACACTGTGTTATAAATCAGTTTTTCTTTATTTTGACCACATATGTAAATATTTAGACATTAATGATTTTATTATAAGTTTGAACATCTCTGTTGGATTGATAATTGTGGAATATTCCTCCATCTAAATGAGCTGAAATTACAGATCTTAAATTTTATAAATTCTTAGCAATCAGGCCAGGCATGGTGGCTCAAGCCTGTAATCCCAGCACTTTGGGAGGCCGAGGCGGACAGATCACTTGAGCTCAGGCGTTCAAGATCAGCCTGGCCAACATGGTGAAACCCCATCTTTACCAAAAATACAAAAATTTAGCTGGGCATGGTCACACACGCCTGTAATCCCAACTACTCAAGTGGCTGAGGCAGGAGAGTCACTTGAGAGGGGGAGGCTGCAGTAAGCCAAGATCACACCACTGCACTCCAGCCTAGACTTGGTCTCATTAAAAAAAAAAAAATTACACCTGTAATCTCAGCACTGGCAGAGGCAGGTGATCACTTGAGGTCAGGAGTTCCAGATAAGCCTGGCCAACATGGTGAAACTCTGTCTCTACTAAAAAAAAACACAAAAAACTAGCCGGGCGAGGTGGCGGGCGCCTGTAGTCCCAGCTACTCGGGAGGCTGAGGCAGGAGAATGGCGTAAACCCGGGAGGCGGAGCTTGCAGTGAGCTGAGATCCGGCCACTGCACTCCAGCCTGGGCGACAGAGACTCCGTCTCAAAAAACAAAAAAAAAAATTACAAAATTTAGCTGGGTATGGTGGTACACACCTGTAATCCCAGCTACTCGGGAGACTGAGGCAGGAGAATCACTTGAACCCAGGAGGCGGAGGTTGCCGTGAGCTGAGATCGCACCACTGCACTCCAGCCTGGGCAACACAGCGAGACTGTCTCAAAAAAACAAACAAACAGTAAATTATTAAGCAATGAGTAGTATGCTTAATATGTGAAAGATATTTGTGGCTTATTCAGGAATAATGAATTTTTTAAATGGCTTAGTTTATTTCAAAAATATACTGTTGATTATAAAATACAAAAATATCAGAATATTTAATATGTACATAGACTTTTAAAAATAGTTATCAATCACTGGTAAAATTGCTTATGATTCAAATTATCTTAAACTTTTCTAAATTATCTAAATTCCGTACTGCAAGGTTTGCCGGACTTCGCACAACTGGCATTTTGGACCGGGTAATTCTATGTTGTTGGAGGCTCTCCTGTGCATTGAAGGAGTTGAGCAGCAAACTTGATGCCTATACACTAAACGCTGGTAGAACTCCTCCTCCCCAATTATGGCACTCTTCAGCCATTTTAAAATTTCCCCTGTGGGGCAATATGCCCCTAGCTGAGAACAACAACTGTACTATGGTGAACAAAATTTTAATAACTAGGTAGATATAAAAATAAACATATAAATATAGATCAGTAGATAACAGTACATCACGGTTTTTTTTTAATCTCGTAGCCATTTTCCTATGACATTAAAAATTTTTCAATCCCAGCACTTTGGGAGGCCGAGGCAGGTGGATCACGAGGTCAGGAGATCGAGACCATCCTGGCTAACACGGTGAAACCCCGTCTCTACTAAAAATACAAAAAATTAGCCGGACGTGGTGGTGTGCGCCTGTAGTCCCAGCTACTCGGAGGCTGAGGCAGGAGAATGGCGTGAACCCGGGAGGCAGAGCTTGCAGTGACCCGAGATCGCGCCACTGCACTCCAGCCTGGGCCAGAGAGCGAGACTCCGTCTCAAAAAAAAAAAACTTTCAAAAACATCCTGTAACATCCTATATAAGTTTATTCTATAGGCATCTAGCATTCTCCTGGAAATTGAGGTGGTTTCAGATTTTTAAAAATAATTGATACTATAATAATCACCTTTGAGCATATAACACTGTGAAGATATATGAGTAATTTTTTTTAGAATTCATGCCTGGAGAGGAATTACGCATTTCATATAAGACTTTTTATATGTATCATCATATCATCAAATTTTCATCTTGGAAGGTGCTATGAATTTATAATTTTATCCAGTAGTATATATGAGAGCTTGTTTTCTTACAATAGCTTAAAACCTGATTGAACATAATTCTTTTCAGAAATACAGTAGCTATATTTGCTTAGTACAAGAGTGATATATGCTCACTGAAACCATTCAGAAGATGAAGTATGAAAAGAATGAAAAACCACCCTTTCAGATTTTTTTCTTTTTTTTATTATACTTAAAGTTCTAGGGTACATGTGCATAACGTGCAGGTTTGTTACATATGTATACTTGTGCCATGTTGGTGTGCTGCACCCATCAACTCGTCAGCACCCATCAATTCATCATTTATATCAGATTTTTTTAATGAGCACATAGATACATATATACTTTTAAATGGAACAGAGGCAAAGAGAAAGGAGAGGATATTGAAGGCAACAATGGAGTTAAAAAGAGGGGCTTCTTTAAAGTTTGAGATCTTTGAGGATAGCAAAACAATAAGTAGAAGACATATGTATTACTTTAAAGAGAGCAAGGATAGATAGGAGCATTTTAATTATTACTAAGTCAGGGACCATGACTAAGGCCCACGGAGATTCAAGAAAGGAGGAAAACTCTCAGAGAATAGATTGAAATGACTCCCAAGAGGAAAAGTGGATCCATAAAACTGGTGAAAGTTGACCTACAGAACAAAGAGAATAGCTATAAGTGGGGTTTATACCCCAAAATTTCAACTATACAGGGAATAGTAGTTAACAGGGTCATAACAGAATCACTGATTCCCACCATCTTCCTGATCTTTTCAACTGAGCAAGGTTTCCCTGTTTCGGTAAGTGGCACCACCATCCATAAAAATATAGGATTCATCATTTACTGCTGTTCTTCCCTCATGATCTCACAGCCGTTCAAGTTTCCAGCTGAAGTCCCAGACATCAAGGAACACAGACAATCCATCCCTACTATGTGCCGTCTGAATTCTAGCTCTACAAAATCCATGGAAATGTTAAAATGGATGTTGTTTCATGACACTAAGTTGTGGAATAATAATGAGCAGACACATTCTGTTCATTTTTCTTCTTCATTTATGTCCATACTGTATTTTATCAATATTTTGTTTTCCGCATTCCATTCTTATTGAATTCCTATTCCATCCTTCATAAACCATATTCTGTATTTCATTCTAAATTTCATTCTATTCCGGTATTTAAAAATCTATACTGCATATTTCATAGTCCATTTATTTCAGGCCATTGCACATTTTGTTCCATTCTATATTTCTTCCAATTTTGATTTTTTTATTTTTATTTTCTTTAATATTTTATTTCATACTGTATTGCACTCATTCCTTTTCTCATATATTTTTCTTTTATTCCATATGACATTAGATATTTGTTTCCATTTTCTGTTCCATTTCATTTTCCCATTAAATTCCATTAAATTTCTAATATTCCATTCTACATCCTGTTCAAACCCATATTCTACTCCCCATTTTATTCAAGTTTCCATTGCAGTCTCCATTTCATCCCATCCTGCATACCATTTCAAATCCATTTTCCATACTATATTATTTAACACTCCAAATAGCATTCCATTCTATTTTTGAGTTGCATTTCAGCCCAATTGTTCACCAATTCCATTAAATATCCAGTTTTATTCTGCTCAAAATATTATAACAGCAACATTCAGGAGACTAGTTTGTCAATATTTTTAATCAAAGAATTACAAATGTGGCTGGGCACAGTGGCTCACGCCTGTAATCCCAGCACTTTGGGAGGCCGAGGCGGGTGGATCACCTGAGGTCAGGAGTTTGAGACCAGCCTGGCCGACATGGTGAAACCCTGCCTCTACTAAAAATACAAAAAATTAGCTGGGCATGGTGGCATGCACCTGTAGTCCCAGCTATTCAGGAGGCTGAGGCAGGAGAATCACTTGAACCCGGAAGGCAGAAGTTGCAGTGGGCTGAGATCATGCCACTGCACTCAAGCCTGGGAGACAGAGCCAGACCCCACTTCAAAAATAAATTAATTAATTAAAAGAATTACAAATGTTCATAGACTTGTACCAAGAATTTTCTCTTCTGGGAATTTACCCACAATGACACATTTAAGGATATGAACAATTTTTAATGAGAAGGATGTGTCTCACAATGATGTAAAATGTTGGAAACAGCATAAATGGTGGCCATTATGGGAATGTTTGAAAATGTAAGCTGCTTCTATAAATGGAGTATTTTGTAATTTAAAGTGGCCTTGTAGAAATTTGTTTACTGACATAGAAAGTGTGCTTTTTGGAACCCAAAGCAGGTTACAACGCAGTATCTATGGAGAAACTATTCCATTTCATAAAATAAAAAAGTTTAAAAACTATTAAATATGTATGAATGGCCTTTCTATCAACGTCTAAGTAAAAATTTCCAGCACTTGCCCATGGGCGTGTGAGGATTTAGGTGTAGTTTCCTTACATTTGCTTTTCTGTTTTGAGTACTGAACATGACACCTTTTGTAATAAATAATGACTAAAAATGAGTGGCCAAATATTAAACTTCAAGTCTGTACATTACAGCATATTTATATTAATAGGAGCTAGAGACCACGCTAAATAAATTAATATATGTTCATCAGCGGATTACTATGCAGCCCATACAAATATTTAAGGACGGTGTCACCCTTAAGCAATCCCAAACTGTGCCTTGGGGGAAAAGGCAGGGAGAAGCATCTGACTGGAAAGTTCTAAATCCCCCTCTGGTGTGTGGGACCTGAGGGAAGCAGCAGTGCTGAACATCCAGAGCCAAGACGGTGTGGGCCCCATCCCTCTTCTCACCTTCAGGCCTCTGTACAAACCCTAAAACCCACCAGACCCCACAAGGGGTCATCTAGATGCCTGGAGGAGTTCCAGGGTGGTCCCCTCGGGCATCGTGCCTGGGTTCATTTTCCTGACCGGGTGCAAGGAGGGACACCTGGCTAGGAGATATAACTTGCCGGCCAGTGTGGCATTTCTTTCAAATGACCACTTAAGCCTCAGCCACGATTTGGGGTGACTCAAATCGTTCATGTAGAACACACACACTCAAATCGTTCACGTAGAACACACACACGTGTCTTAGGGGTGGACATACACAAACATGTGTCTTAGGGGCCCTGTGTGAGGAGAGAAGATTCACACCACTGACCCACCGGCCAAGGTTGACCCCAGAGGGCTGGAGCACACACTGCGGGTTGACGACAGGCGTCTGGCTCTGGGTTGCACGGTTCCGGATTGGACGGCTCCCAGGAAGAGAGGAGTCATCTGACGTCCAGCTCGCCAATCAGAGTCGAGGACTGGCCAAGCTCCGCCCACCTTATTGCTCTACCAGCTAGCGCTCTCCTCAGGCAGCAGTAGCACTGCGCTCCTCGCTCTCTGAGGGAGAATCTGGCGTTATGGCTACCCAGTCAGACATGGAGAAGGAGCAGAAGCACCAGCAGGACAAGGTGCAGGGAGCGCTTAACAACAAAGCCGCCCTTGCCTCCGGGGATGCCTGCGGGACCGAGAATCAAGATCCTGCTGCTTCCGTCCCCACAGTCTCCGGCCAAGCATCTCCCTCGGGCGGCGCCGCTCTGAGCAGCAGCACAGCCGGTTCTTCCACTGCAGCCACCACCTCCGCCGCCATTTTCATCACCGATGAGGCCTCGGGGCTGCCAATCTTAGCTGCTGTGCGGAGGGAGAGGCATTCTGA
Source organism: Trachypithecus francoisi (assembly GCF_009764315.1). Classification (NCBI taxonomy): domain Eukaryota; kingdom Metazoa; phylum Chordata; class Mammalia; order Primates; family Cercopithecidae; genus Trachypithecus; species Trachypithecus francoisi. Next base: position 90,297,094 of record NW_022681471.1, read on the forward strand.
CCTCCGGGACTGTCGCAGTCCTCACGAAGTCTTTGGGTGTGTGGTGCCCGAGGGGGGCAGCCAGGCCGCTGTGGGACCCCAGAAGGCCACTGGCCACGCCAACGAGCACCTGGCCCAGACCAAGAACCCCCGGAACAGCTGTCGTAGGAAGCAGCCCTGCCGCAACCAGGCTGCCCCGGCTCAGAAGCCCCCAGGGCGGCGTCTGTTTCCTGGGCCTTTGCCGCCATCTTCTCCAGGATTCCAGCCCAGCAGCCATCCCGGTTCCGGGGCTTCTACGTCGAGTCAGGCAATCCAGCCAGGCCCTGCACTCCTAAGCCACGCATCTGAGGCAAGGCCTGCTAGCCAAAGTCGCATCACCCTGGCAGATTCTGCTCTCCGCAGATGTGCATCTGGTCCAGGCCCTGTGATCCGGCGCTGCATCGCCCAGCCAGGCCCTGCTTTTCCATACCGCGCCACTCATCTAGACGCTGCTCGCCTAAGCCCTGAATCTGCGCCAGGCCCTGCTCGCCGAGGCCGTGCATCTGCGCCAGGCCCTGCCCGTCGAGACCGTGCATCTGCGCCAGGCCCTGCCCGCCGAGGCCGTGCATCTGCGCCAGGCCCTGCCCGCCGAGGCCGTGCATCTGCGCCAGACCCTGCCCGCCGAGGCCACACATCTGCGCCAGGCCCTGCCCTTCGCGGCCGCACAGCAAGGTCAGATCCCGCTCATCGCAGCACCAACGCGACGCCAGGCACTGGCCTCCGGAGCCGTTCCACCCAGCGAAGTTCAGCCCTTCTCAGCCGCCGCTCTCTGTCTGGGCCAGCTGATGAGAATCCTTCCAGTGGGGCTGGCTTACGAAGGCTTGCCTTTCAGAGCCGATCAGGCTCTCCTGATCCTGATGAGGTCCCAAGCTGTGCTTCCCCGCCTGTTTGGCATGCAGTCCGTATGCGTGCCTCCTCACCCTCACCCCCTGGGAGGTTCTTCCTTCCCATCCCTCAGCAGTGGGATGAGAGCTCCTCCTCCTATGCTTCCAACTCCTCCTGCTCCCCGAGTAGGTCTCCTGGCCTAAGCCCCTCTTCCCCTTCCCCTGAGTTTCTGGGCCTGAGATCTATCTCGACTCCTAGCCCTGATAGCCTTAGGCGTGCCTTGATGCCTGAGTTTTATGCTCTGAGCCCTGTCCCTCCAGAAGAGCAGGCAGAAATAGAGAGCACAGCTCACCCTGCAACACCGCCTGAGCCGTGACCCTCTATGAGCATCCTCTGAGACCCACAGAAGGAATCAACATCTACCCACTTTGTGAATGGGCTGCTTGCCCTGTAGTTACCTGCGAGGTCTCCCAAAGTTCCAGCCATTAACCAACATTCTGAGTAGTTTTGAAACCTCTCCTCCCCATGATTCCACCACCTAGCACTTAACCTGCTGTTGGCCCTTGATTCTGGGCCACCCTCTTCCTCAAAAGTTTGCCTTTGCCCTTGAGCTGAGATTTCTGTTTTCCAAGTTGCTTTTCTGTTATGAAATGTTTTAATTAGTAAAATAAGTTGTTTGTTTTGTTTTTAAAATGTAGAGGTGTGTTTTTTTATTGCGGTTCGAAAAATCATATTTGATATCATATTTGGAGGGTTAAAGAAAATTAACATACTACCTGACTCTTTGGACGAGAGAAGAAATAAAATACTGTTCTAGCAATAATTTATTCCCACTGGCCGAAATGGAGTTCTGTGCAGGAAGTTCCCACTTAGGTTCTATATACCCTCTTAGCAGAGGTGATTTGCAACTTGGGCAAGAAAAGGGGGCAGGGTTTAACCCAGGTGGCTAGAGAAAAGGAGGGGTGATGGAGACATCCAGGGTCAGGAAAGGAGAAGGCATGATGAAGTTTGGGGTGAGAGGGAGGGACGATAACCCAGATGGGAGTAGGGAAGCTGGGAGGAAGATCCAGAATCAGGAAATGGAGAACAGCAGGAGTCAGAAGCTTGAGAGGGGAACATCTCAGATTCTAAAGGATAAAAAAATGTTTATGTGTGGGGAACGGGCTCCTGAGGTCTTTGGGGGTGGGAAGAATGTGGGAGGGTGATTCAGGGCTAATAATTGATGGGAAAATGGTCAGCCATTCAGTGAAAATGCGTGTTAATCGATACTGTAACAAAAATAATTGTAACTGAGTTTGAGCAGATATGTGAGGGTGTGTGTGTGTGTGTGTAGACATTTGGAGAGAACTACATGGCCATATGCCATCCTGTGAACAAGGTGTATATCTGTTTTTTTTAATAACTGGTGATATGGTCCTCTGTAGTCGACAAGTTCCACATTGACCACATAACTATTTTGTAATTAAACTCAGCTGTTTTTCGAAAAATTTAAGCTGTAGAAACATAATAGGAGAGACCACATTAAAAGAACAGGGTGAAAAAATATAAAGCAAACCAGCAAAAGAAACTCCCTTTCCCTCTTTTCTCATATTTCTCCTCTCCTTTGCTATTCTGTTATGTGAACAGTACAGGCATAGACCTGACCAAAAAAGGGCCCTAGTCACAATTTGGAGGGTCCTGTTCAGGCCCTGCCCATACTTTATTCACACCACAAAGCTAAGAGTCCTCAGGGACAAGTGGGACCTATGCGCCCACCAGGTCCCAACATCCTGCCACTTTTACAGAAAGTGTTTCAGGTACCCTCATTCTTCAAGGCTGTTTCTAGGGCCCGCAAGGCCCTATTCTCAGGGTCCTTCCTAAGGAAAGAACACATATTTTAAAAGCTCTGACTTTGTTATATTTCTTTTTCTTGAGTAATTCTGGATATCCAAAGTCTTAAGAAGTAGACAGTTTCAATGCAGCAAGTCACAACCTCCCAGTATTGGAGGGCCTGCATTTATTCCCATTTCACAAATGTGGAAATTGAAGCTCAGAGCAATTTTGTGATTTTCAAAATCTCATAGCTAATAGAGTTTGGCTCCAGAGTCAGAATTCCTGGGTTTGAATTCTGGTGTTCCTATTGAATCACTATGTGACCCAGTGCAAGTTAGTTAACCTGGGATCCAAAGCTTCTGCATTTGTCAATTGGGCACAGTAAGAGTGCACGCATCCAAGATTATTGTAAGGATTAAAATGGATGGTGCATATTAAGTGCTTCCAACAGTGTCTTGCACATCATAAGTGCCCAGTAGAGATAGTTCTTATTCTGATTAGGATTATGATCATGTGTCCAGATATTTCTGACAGCCCCTTAACATTTTACTAGTCTTTCCTAAACACCAATACTTTCAAAATCAAACTGGCTGTTTCAGAAATGGGAAGGGACATTCTTTATTGTACTTAGTACTTCAAAATATGAAGGCATTTCCACAAGCTATTGAGCAACATTTTCACCAATACCAGAGGCCACTGCGCAAAAATGTAAAAAAAAAAAAAAAAGATTGAGCCTCAGAGGTACAAACTCTAGGAATTTAACAAATGTATACTTGCAGTAGTTACACGAATGCTTCTGAGAACAGTAGTTTTCCTCCCAGCATTATTTGTATCTTAAGTGTTTAAAATATCATTTTAACGAATGAATGGAATACATCAATGATTAACATTGACTGCAAGTTGCCTTTATACAATACCTGGCATGCATGATATAACAGGTAAAAATCATAGTATGCTTGTGTGTGTTAAGTACTGTTTTAACGTTTATACATACACTAACTCATTTAATCACAGAACAACCTTAGGAAGTAGATGTTCATATTGAGCCCATTTTATAGATGAAGACATTGAGGAACAGAGGTTACATAAAATATAATATGAAGGAAAGACACATTGAACTGTGGACTCTGTCATGGCCCTCTTGCAAGGTTATTAACTTCTGTGAAGTAAATTGCATGATGTGCCCCTGCACAGAGTATTACAGTTTTGCCAAGTGTGAAGGTAATGGTTTGGGTTGGGCATATTCATCTGCTATTTATTATGAGAAATGGTGTTGGTTTTGTATTGTGTAAATTTACTCTATCAACTAAACTTCATATGGAAGGTGAAAAATTCTAGCCCAACCACATTAACTCATTTCACTCGTGAAAATATTCATAGCTGGAGGTTATAATTGATTGTGTAGGAAAGGCTTATCTACCTAGAAGCAGGAGCAGGTTTAGAAAGTAACAGCAACATTACAGGCCTTTCCTAGGAATTTGTGTGCCCTGTCTGTAGCTTCCCTATGTGTCTCCATGTCTAAGTTGTGTCCAATCCCCAGAAACAGCTGTGAACTGGGAAAGAGATGGGGCTGAAAGGCCCATTTCAGAACCCTGCATTCCTCACAGCTGAGCACAGCTTTCACCCCAGGTTTCCTCTGTGGGGAACACGGAAATACCCGAAAATCCTTCAGCTGCCTTTCCCTGGAAGTTGCCACAATCAGCTACTGTACTGAACAGGGCTGGTTTTATAGGCACGTGACCTGTGCAGTTGCACAGGCCCCTGCTTGTTTTAATGATGTGTTGTTGCCATCTTAATTGCTTAATGATTTTTGAACCAGTTGTCCCACATTTTCATTTTTCACTGGACTTCACAAATTATATAGCTGATCCTAAAACTGTTTTTAGTACTTAAAAAAAAAATTTCTGGCAAACAGAGCGCCAGGAAGTACAGCTGGTGGCTGGTAATAAAAACAGATGACATTATCATAAGAGTGAGTTTAGGGTAATGCAAACTGCATGAGACACTGGGGTTGGACAAGCCTAGGCTTGAAATTTGCCCCACCTCCGCCTTGCTGTGTGACCTTAAGTAAGGTTCATCATCTCTCTGATCCTCAGTTTCCACACCTGCAAATTGGGGATAATAGTATCTACTTCATATTAACAACCTCTGAGAGGAGCCTAGGCTAATCCTGTCTACCCATCTTCTGGCTGTTGTTTAGGGTCCTTCCTCTGTGTTCCCAGAGCCTCTTGTTCTTACCCTTGCCAATGCCCTCATTACACAATTTTGGAAATTATATTTCTGTATAACCATCTTCCCACTAGACTATGAGAACTTTGATGACTTGGATAGAGCCTGGATTTTCCCTCTGTCCCCAGAACCTAGGGGCCCTAGGCCTTGGTATGTGGAAAGAAGTATTTCTTGGCTTAATGGTAATAGTATAAGCTACATGCTTAATAAAGAATAACAACTAATTTACAAAATATGTGTTGGAAATAATATGTAAGAAGTGTGTAAACCCAAGATATTTCCCTACTTAAATTTTCTTCACTCAGGGCGTGGCCTTTTATCCTTTTTTCAGAACCATCAAGAGCCAGTGTTTTCCTGATATCTTAACTTCATAGTGTAACTGGCACTGGCATCTTCTGTTACTCCCTCAGTCTCAGATTTGGCCTCACAGTGGACCTGCATTGGACACGTCACTGAAGACTTCCCAAACACAGTGTTATTGATGCTAAATAGGCCCTCAAGAAATATTTGTTGAATAAATGCCTTGTTAGATTAATAGAAGCCAGCTAATTACATTATTTTATTTTATAGGTAAAAGGGTTCAATATCATTTGGTCTTATACTGGCAAAATCGAGGACATGAGCTAAGAAGTCAGTGGAATTGTGAAGTTCAAGTGAGCATGTTCACACACACACAAAGAGCCCACTCTCCCGGTGTTCTGTTTTTTCCATGACCACTCATTTCCAGTCAATTTCACTTTCTTCTCTCCTGTGTTCCATTTTCACATCAATACACTATACTGCAGATGCCATCAAATTCATCAGATACAGACTTTTATTGAGCTTCTCAGGTTGTGTGACTGCCTTCCCAAACAGAATGTGAGATTCTTGAGGGCAAGGAACATGATAGGTCATTACAAAAAGCAGAATCCAAAATAATGCCTAAAATATGGTAGGAGTCAGTGAATAGTTGTTGAATTAATCTGTTGTGACACATATAAAAAAAATCTGCCTTTCATTTTGAGGATCGTTGTATAGGAACCATTATTCTATAGACACTATCTGTATAGGCAGTATGTGTGTGGCTTTTTTGTATCAGTTACCAGATGCATTCTGATATTCAGCTGTCAGGAATTGAGAGAGGATTATTCCAATTCTTCTTTCTACAGCATTTTTGTATAGTAAGTAGTACAGTTTTCAGTACACACCTTAAATAAGGATAGTGTTTCCCAAACCTCAGGCTTTCATAAGAAACCTTTAGGATTTCTTAAAATTTTCCTTCTTTTTATCTTTCCCTTTCTTTCCTTTTTACTTTCTCTCTCATTATCTTTGCCTCTTCTCTTTCTCCCTCCATCCTTCCCTCCCTCTCTTCCCACTTCCCTTCCTTCTTTCTTCCTTCCACTGTATGCATAGTCCACAATTTATTATTATTATTATTATACTTTAAGTTCTAGGGTACATGTACATAACGTGCAGGTTTGTTACATATGTATACTTGTGCCATGTTGATGTGCTGCACCCATCAACTCGTCAGCACCCATCAACATTTATCCAAACACATTAATTGATATTTGATTTGTTTTCATGTTTGGGCTATTACAAATAAAGCTTCCATGAACACTCATGTACAGATACTTGTATAGACAAGCTTTCTTTCCTCTTGAGTAAATACCTAATAGTGGAATAGCTGGGTCATGGTAAGTATTTGTCTAACTTTTTAAGAAACGGTCAAATTGTTTTCAAACTGTATGTAGAGTTTTATATTCCCACTGGCAGTGTATGAGTCCAGTTCCTCCACAGCCTTGCCAACAATTGATGGGGGCAGACATTAAAATTTTAGACATTCTACCATCAATTATAGACTGGATTAAGAAAATGTGGCACACATACACCATGGAATACTATGCAGCCACAAAAAAGGATGAGTTCATGTCCTCTGTAGGGACATAGATGAAGCTGGAAACCATCATTCTCGGCAAACTATCGCAAGGACAGAAAACCAAACACTGCATGTTCTCACTCGTAGGTGGGAATTGAACAATGAGAACACTTGGACACAGGGCGGGGAACATCACACACTGGGGCCTGTTGTGGGGTAGGGGGATGGGGAAGGGATAGCATTAAGAGAAATACCTAATGTGAATGACGAGTTATGGATGCAGCAAATCAACATGGCACATGTATAAATATGTAACAAACCTGCACGTTGTGCACATGTACCCTAGAACTTAAAGTATGATTTAAAAAAAATTTTTTTAGACATTCTAATAGGTATGTAGCAGCGTCTCGTGATGGTTTGTTGTTGTTGTTGGTGGTGGTGGTGTGTGTGTGTGTGTGTGTGTGTGTGTGTGTTTGAGATGGAGTCTCACTCTGTTGACCAGACTGCAGTGGCGTGATCTCGGCTCACTGCAACCTCCACCTCCCAGGTTCAAGCAGTTCTCCTGCCTCAGCCACCTGAGTAGCTGGGATTATAGGCACCCACCACCATGCCTGGCTAGTTTTTGTTTCTTTTAGTAGAGACGGAGTTTCGCCATGTTGGCCGGGCTGGTCTCAAACTCCTGACCTCAAGTGATATGCACACCTCAGCCTCCCAAAGTGCTGGGATTACAGGGGTGAGCCACCATGCCTGGCCTCTCGTGTTTTTAATATGAATTTTCCCAATGGCTAATGATGTTGAGTATCTTTTCACATGCTAATTTGTAAATACTCTGGCAATTATTTATTGGGTTGTTCATTTTCTTACTTTGAGTTCTGAGAGTTCTTTATATATTCTGGATACAAGTCTTCTGTTAGATATGTGACTTGCAAATATCTTTTCTCACTCTATTGCTTATCTTCTTATTTTTATAGTACCTTTTGAAGAGCAGAAATTTTTAATTTTAATGAAGTCCAATTTATCAATTTCTTTTATAAATCAGGTTTTTGGTGTTGTATCTAAGAAATATTTTTCTAACTCAAGGTCATAAAGCTTTTGTTCTACATTTTTCTCAAATCTTTATATATTTAGCTCTCATATTTAGTTTTATGATCTAGGTTGAGTTAATTTTTAGTTATCACTCAAGGTATAAATCAACATTCATATTTTACTTTTGGATATGGATAACCACTGATTCCAGGACCATTTATTGAAAAGATTAAGCTTTTCCCACTGAATTGCCTTTGTACTTTTGTTGAAAATCAATTGACCATGTATGTGCTGACTTTTCTGGACTCTATTCTATTACATTGAATTTCAAAGAGCCAGGACCACACTGTCTTGATAACTGTTACTTTATAGTAAGTCAAAAAGACAGTTTCTTCTTTTTCAAGGTGGTTCTAGCAATTTCAGCTCTTTTATAATTCTGTAAGAATTTTAGAGCTAGCTTATCCATTTCTACTAAAAAATCTCCAGATTTATTAAATATAATTTGAGATATAATAAGCCACATATATTTAAAGTACACAAATTTGTATGTGTTTTGACATATGTATATACCCATGAACCATCACCACAATCAAGATAATCAATATATTCACCAAACTCCAAAAGTTTTCTCCTGCTTAACTGTAATCCCTTCCTCTTTTCCTATATCCTTACCCTGTCCATAGGCAATCAATTATCAGCAGTCTGTCACTACAGATTAATTTATATTTTCTAAATTTTATGTAAATGGAATCACACAGTATGTATACTTTTATGCTCTGGCTTCTTTCTCTCAGCATACTTATTTTCAGATACATCCATATGTTGCCTATGTCATCCATATGCATTTGTTGTATATGTCAATACATTATACCGTTTTAATCAATGAGTGGCATTATATGTATATACCAAGATTTATTTAATCATTTACCTGTTGAAGGACATTTGGATTCTGTTTAATTTTTGACTATTACAAATTACTATGAATATTTTTGTATGTGTTATATGGACATATTCTTTTCCTTTTCATGAGTGAATACCTAGGTGATGAATGACCTAGGAGATAAATATGATAGGCATATGTTTAATTTTGTAAGAAACCTCCAAATATTTTTCAAAGTGGTGGTATCATTTTACACTCCCACCACCACTATGTGAGGTTTCCTGTTCCCTTACAGCCTTGCCAACCCTTAATATCGTTTGTGTTTATAAATTTTCACATTCTAGCTGTGTAATGGTAGCACATTGTGGCTTTAGTTTGCATTTCCTTAAGAACAAATAAGGTTTGTCTTTTTTATGTGCTTGTCAGTAACATATTTTCATTTGTGAAGTGTGCAAACAAATGTGAACCTAAAACAGCCAGTCCTTCAAGATGGATTTTGAGTGGTTAACGGGACCTAAATTTAAAATACAGCCAAGCAGCCATTTACTGACTAGAGGTCACACAGGTACTCTGAGTTTCCTGGAAAACTCATGCCTGCGTTTACCTTTGGGGCTTTCAGAGCTCACAAACCAATTGGTTGGGCTCTGAACCAACCAATCGGAGCCCACCTGCCTTAGCCAATGAGAGCTCAGTTGTATCGACCAGTCAGAGCTCAGCTGTGTTCACCAATCAGAACCAAGCAAATCTGAATCCTTCATTTGTACAAAAGGTCCTGACTGGGAACCTGGGTAAGAACTTTCTCTATGAAAGCCAAACCATCTCTTTGTTCTCTGGAATACAGTTTTGTTTTACATAGAAGGCTGTGTCCGTTTGCAAACTGTTCATGGGAATTCAGCCTTTCCTCCAAATTCCTTTTCAGAGAACTTTTGTTTACATTCTTAGTGTCAGAAACAGGATTTGAAGCGATCCCCAACTGCTCCCAATGCCGTTTGAGACAAGGTATAAGCATCTGCAAGAGCCTCCTGAGTTCTCCCGTTGTCTTCTCACTGGTGCCAGGGCTTCAGGGATAGGCTGGGGTAAGTTCTCTCAAATTCGGACTTCCTACCCTTTGTTTAAGGTCTCAGAGACTTTATTCCTTTCCTGTAGGTTCCCTCCATCCAGACCCCAAAGGAGACCTTCCTTTTGTCTCCTGGATGGCATGGGGTGGGTGGGAGGCTTGGGAGGGTGGCCTTCCCAGCCAGTTCCCCCTATCTGGACTCTGAAGGGGGCATTACCTGTTGGCCCCAGGCTTAGTGGGGGGCCTTCCAAGTCTCAGCCAGTTCCCTCCATCTGGATCCCAGAGGTGGCCTTCCCAGTCACCCTGGGTTTAGAGTGTTGAGGGATTCAGGAGGACAAGAGAAACCTCGAGTTGAAAGAAGAGAATCTTTATTGAGTGCACTCAGGCCCAGCTGACTTATGTCCAAAAAACTGGGCCCAGAACAAAGACAGTACCTGACTTTTATACACACTTTACAAAAGAGGGTGGGATAGCTTGAAGCAAGCTTACAGTGGCGTGAAAGCAGGGATACAGAGGCAGGACAATGACAGGATTGGACACGACCGTTGCCAAGCAACCCAGATGTTCATTGTCTAGGTTTGCCTGGGCACGGGCTTATCCTATAACCTTCACTTTGGTGCCCAGGCAGCTGTAGTTCAGGCCTACTCAGGCTTCTCGTGACCTTCGTTGTACTTCTTAGATAAAACAGAGTACTTGAAGTCACTAGTTACAGAGAACAAGAATCTATACACTCATTTCATAAAACAAAGGAAAATTGGTTTTTGTTTTCCTTATGTTGAGGGAGTGCTGGGAGAGCCTCCACAGCACATTAGATAATATTATCAAGACTTTTCCTGGGTCTGGGCCATGCATGTTGCTGCCTCTGGGACAAGTCGTGTAATACAGGAAAACTTATTTCTCTTTCTTTTTATTTTATTTTTATTTAATTTCCCACCTCAATAGGGGGTCCTTCCCAGCCCAACTCAACCGGTCTATAAGGTTTCTTGGGGATGCTCATGCTAAGGGCACTGACAGGGATGCATTCGTCATGTCAGTGCAATGGGTAACCCATATTTTAAGTTTATCCTGATCAAAACTTGCCTATGTGCAGGCACAATTAGAAGAAATAAAACATGGAACATTCCAGAGACAATGGGAAACTTTTTTTCAACCGGTACTTTGAAAGTTCTAAATGGAATCAAGGAGCTACCGTTACCTTCTTAGGGAAAATAATTCCCAATTGAGTGAGTGCCTTAATGAAACAGAGAGAAGTGCTTGTCAGATTGAAACTAAAGATGAAAAAAAGAAGCCCCCTCTGGGGGCTTCTTCCACTGCTTCCCCTTGCCTGCTACTCAGCCTGTCTTCTGCACCTTTTTTCCCACCTCTACTTTATCTTTCACTCCCTCCTTCCTCTTCTACTCTTTCATTTTGAAGGGATTACATTTTCTCTAGACTCATCTGTATGTTTTCTTGTAAAATTCTGTCATAAATTCCTATGATTTTGTTACCTTGGTATCCATTTCAGTCTTCCTCTAAAACACCCGAACCACTTGAAAAAGCTTAACTTTTCTGTGCTTTGAAATGTAAATTTGTCGCGCTGTTCTCTAAAATTCGGTAAAGGTATCAGCCATGTGGGACAGATAAATGTCAGTTTATTCCATTTACAGAGAAATAGTTTGAATCTAACTGTTCTTTAAACTATGAGTTTTACCTGACTCATAGCTACAGGCTTATGATTAAAGCTACAAGATCTTTTTTGTCTGTCTGTATTTTATTTGTGTGTGTGTGCATGCATGTGTGTGTGTGTACATATATATGTATATCTATATGTATATCTATATTTATCTGTATATTGTCTACAGAACCAAATTGGCTTATAAATAAATGAACACTTGTAAATTAAGTAAATAAACCCAAATGCTTTTCAAGTTCATGTGACAGCAATCTTTTGGTGGATGAGACTGGTCTAATATTGGTTTGATGGCAATGGCTATGTCTTCTGAGTCATTAGAAAAATGCATATATATTTAAATGTAGTGCTCTTTTATACTTATCTGGCATACAGTAGTGTAAACTTGTTGATAGAAAATTTTGTTTGCGCTAGTGGCTAGATTTTTCTAGTGTCTCATGAAGTCTTCTATGTAATTGTTAAGAGTGAATGAATTGAATGGATGTAAATGGGATAAAAGTTTGTAATGAACTCTTGAAAATGGTTATGTTTCAAAATATGTTTACTTGGGAGGACATTCATTGAATTAGATCATTTCCAGATAAGATGTAATTCTGAGACATTGGTTACTGAATATGAGTTCAGGCTCATATGCTTTTGGCTTCTTATTTGAAAGAAAGAAAAGTCATTTGAGTCTGTTGGTAAATATGTCCTATTCTGTGTTAAAAAGATATTCTGTTAGCCTATGTTTCTGGGAATTGTAAAATGTGTATTCATGGATTGTTGGTACATGACTGGCAGTTAAAAATTGCTTAAGTCCTAGATTTTCACTGAAGATTAGGGTTACTAAGAGTTAACATTTTAATTAATGTGTGTGATTAAACAGACAAGAAATACAGTCTGTATGCAAGTGTATGAAGAGGGTAGGATTTTTTTTGGTAAGATAGATTGACGAGAAAAGAGAATAATTTTGTATAAGAAATAATCTTTTGTGGTAAATTTTTGTCCCAGAGTAAAGTGACTGGTTATTTAAGAAAGAGGAAGTATAGGAGAAAGCAGAAAATCTAAACATGTCAAAAATTGTCTAAATACATTATAATAGGTTTATGAAAATAAAGTTTATCTCTCAATAATTCGGTATTCATGGACTGTATATCAAAATAATAAGCTATTTATGACAGACCCACAGCCAATATCATACTGAATGGGCAAAAACTGGAAGCATTCCCTTTGAAAACTGGCACAAGACAGGGATGCCCTCTCTACCACTCCTATTCAACATAGTGTTGGAAGTTCTGGCTAGGGCAATCAGGCAAGAGAAAGAAATAATGGGTATTCAATTAGGAAAAGAAGAGGTCAAATTGTCCCTGTTTGCAGATGACATGATTGTATATTCAGAAAACCCCATCGTCTCAGCCCAAAATCTCCTTAAGCTAATAAGCAGCTTCAGCAAAGTCTCAGGATATAAAATCAATGTGCAAAAATCACAAGCATTCTTATATACCAATAACAGACAAACAGAGAGCCAAATCATGAATGAACTCCCATTCACAATTGCTTAAAAGTGAATAAAATACCTAAGAATCCAACTTACAAGGGATGTCAAGGACCTCTTCAAGGAGAGCTACAAATCACTGCTCAGTGAAATAAAAGAGAAAAAAAATAAATGGAAGAACATACCATGCTAATGAATAGGAAGAATCAATATTGTGAAAATGGCCATACTGCCCAAGGTAATTTATAGATTCAATGCCATCCCCATTAAGCTACCAATGACTTTCTTCACAGAATTGGAAAAAACTGCTTTAAAGTTCATATGGAACCAAAAAAGAGCCCGCGTTGTCAAGACAATCCTAAGCCAAAAGAACAAACCTGGAGGCATCACGCTACCTGACTTCAAACTGTACTACAAGGCTACCGTAACCAAAACAGCATGGTACTGGTACCAAAACAGAGATATAGACCAATGGAACAGAACAGAGCCCTCAGAAATAATACCACACATCTACGGCCATCTGATCTTTGACAAACCTGACAAAAACAAGAAATGGAGAAAGGATTCCCTATTGAATAAATGGTGCTGGGAAAATTGGCTAGCCATATGTAGAAAGCTGAAACTGGATCCTATCCTTACTCCTTATACGAAAATCAATTCAAGATGGATTAGAGACTTACATGTTAGACTTAAAACCATAAAAACCCTAGAAGAAAACCTAGGTAATACCATTCAGGACATGGGCATGGGCAAGGACTTCATGTCTAAAACACCAAAAGCAATGGCAGCAAAAGCCAAAATTGACAAATGGGATCTAATTAAACTAAAGAGCTTCTGCACAGCAAAAGAAACTACCATCAGAGTGAACAGGCGACCTACAGAATGGGAGAAAATGTTTGCAATCTACTCATCTGACAAAGGGCTAATATCCAGAACCTACAAAGAACTCAAACAAATTTACAAGAAAAAAACAACCCCATCAAAAAGTGGGCAAAGGATATGAACAGACAATTCTCAAAAGAAGACATTTATACAGCCAACAGACACATGAAAAAATACCCATCATCACTCGCCATCAGAGAAATGCAAATCAAAACCACAATGAGATACCATCTCACACCAGTTAGAATGGCAATCATTAAAAAGTCAGGAAACAACAGGTGCTGGAGAGGATGTGGAGAACTAGGAATGCTTTTACACTGTTGGTGGGACTGTAAACTAGTTCAATCATTGTGGAAAACAGTGTGGCGATTCCTCAAAGATCTGGAACTAGAAATACCATTTGACCCAGCCATCCCATTACTGGGGGTATACCCAAAAGATTATAAATCATGCTGCTATAAAGACACATGCACACATATGTTTATTGCAGCACTATTCACAATAGCAAAGACTTGGAATCAACCCAAATGTCCATCAGTGACAGACTGGATTAAGAAAATGTGGCACATATCCACCATGGTATACTATGCAGCCATAAAAAAGGATGAGTTCGTGTCCTTTGTAGGGACATGGATGCAGCTGGAAACCATCACTCTCAGCAAACTATCTCAAGAACAGAAAACCAAACACCGCATGTTCTCACTCAGAGGTGCAAATTGAACAATGAGATCACTTGGACACAGGAAGGGGAACATCACACACTGGGGCCTATTGTGGGGAGGGAGGAGGGGGGAGGGATAGCATTAGGATATATACCTAATGTAAATGACGAGTTAATGTGTGCAGCACACCAACATGGCACATGTATACATATGTAACAAACCTGCACGTTGTGCACATGTACCCTAGAACTTAAAGTATAATAAAAAAAAAGCAAAAAAAAAGAAAGAAAATAAAGTTTATAAAAGGAATTTTCTTGTGATTAGCTTGGCTACAATTGAAAGGACATTTTTTATTGTTTTTTCTAAGGATTGAGCTTTGATGTTTAGAAATGCACTGATGCAGAATTTTAAAATCTAATCCCCTGTGTTAGAACAAGATTTTCTTAAAATACTGATTTGCTCTTAGTAAAGTTGCAGGACGTTTTTATTTTTAATTCCAAAATCTCTTCCCTTAACAGCCATCCTGCAAACTATAAACAGTTTTTATTTATGTCACATTTCTTTCTTAGATCTACCTAATTTTCCTAGTTTCAGGTTAGAAATGCAGCTGTCCTTTTTACCCTTGAAAAGCTATATTGTTTTGCTTGGCTCCGGTAATAATCCTCTCCTTCAATCTTTTCATCACCTCCAGTAATTTTTCTCCAGTTCTAATACTGATGTTATGGTCCGACGCTAAAATTTTTATCTTGAAAGTCTAGAAAGACAATATTTCCTTCAGTACAACTTGATTCTGTATTTTTCACTTCTCTTGATGTTTCTGAATTGTTCCATGTAACCAGGAAACTTCCCATGCTGTTACTAAAAACCATGTATTCCCCTCTGCTCAAGGTACTAGTTTTCTTGTTTCCATCCTTCTTTAATATAGTGTACACGCATAATCCTGGACACACTTTTCCTGTGTCTGATTAAATTCAGGTACCCTTTTCATCAGGTTTAACTTCCAGGTTATCTAAATGGGCTTTCCATAAGGAGAAGCAACACACTGCAGGAGGTTTTCTTTTCTTTGCCTTTTTGATAACTGGCCTAGGAAACAAAGATTCTGTGTTTTACCAAGATAATTTCCTGTGCTTCATGTCTTTATTAGGTTTTTGATTATGTTGGGAAACTAACCTTCAGAAGAGTTCAGGTTTCTACATCCAAATGGCATTCTGTATTGCTTTTAAAGTCTTTTGGTTATCACTCTGGTTAAGAGAATAAATATTATTTTACAGTCATCTGTGATTCTGTTTAATCAAGGACTTTGAACCTTTTGACATCTTTGGCAGGTATCCACAGGATCAAAATCCTAAGTCTTTTTGACCTAAAGCTAACTTTGGGATTTTCTAGTTGGGCCTTGAAGAGCATAAAAGAATGTGTTTGTCATCTTGTGGAAATATTAAATGATTAGGCTTACGTGGTAAATTGTATGGGAAACATTGTTAATTGATAAGTGATTCTGGATCCTTTCTCAGTTACACTTATATTATTAAAATATATTTCAAAACTATAGGTTCCTACAAATCTAATATGTTGTCAGTCATAAATCTGGATTATTAGTATGAGTATTCCAAAAAGTACATGAAATTTGTAAAAGTCTGATGGTCGTGATGTGAAGATGTCAATTATAATTCTGGTTGTTATCTTAAAATGCTGCATATAGTAGAGGTGGCTCAATTTCCTTGTCAATTGTAAACTCTCATCAGATTTTGACCATGACTGTTCTGGGTTTTTGTCATCCATGGTTAATGTTTTAATTCTTCTCTGGAAGCAGTTGCAATCAGCTGTAGTCCAAAATTGTTTTTCATGGAATTGCTAATCAAGATTGAGTAAAACAATGGATGATGAAATTATTGATGGGTGGATAAAAACTGTGTGCTGATTGTCATGTTCTGATTTGGCTCTGTCACACTCGCGTGGCCGATGTGTGTCCATGTAGCTCCTATCTGGGAGCTGGAGGAAGCCTGTAACACTTTTAACTGCTCTGCTACCCAGCATTTGTCCCAGGAGTCCCTTTAGTGGTCAAAGTATTGCTAATTGGCACATAAGGCTATCTGTTAAGCAATTTTTAATGCCACTACTTAGTGTGTTTTTGTCTGGTGTTAGAGAAAAAAGTGGATGGCTAGTTTTCTTACAAGTTGAAAGGATTTAAAATAAGGTTTAGTGTAAATTTTGTTGAGTACAAAAGCATTCTTGATGTGTGTGAGCCTAGAAAAGATAATTACCCCTTTACTCGGCTTTCTGGGTGTCTGGTCAAGATTGAGTACTGCTGAGAATATTTAGAACTTAGGCAACTAGGAACCAGAGAGTAAGGGCTGCTTTGGTTTGGATGCTAATGGTGATATTTTTCCCCTGGGGGAGAAAAAGATTGAGTAAAACAAAATACTTTACATAAAATTAAGTAATTGGCAAGGATATTGTTTTTATGACTTATTGAAAACATTGTTTTTTCCTTAAATGTTTTGTTCTCCAGATTTAATAAAACTTTCTTTCATAAGCTATCTAGAGTATGCAATAATTTGGTAAAGTATCTTTTTATGAAAGGTGGGAGCATTTGCTTTTTCTCCCTAACTGATTTCTCAAAAATTCAGAAACTAGTCATAAGTATTCTTATTTTTATTTATATAAGTTCAATAAAAATTTGCTGTCTCTTTATAAGCAGGATATAATTGGAAACATTGGCTATGTTATCAAGGTTTTGACTGATATGTCATATTATGAATATGCATAAAATACCTGGCTTTAGGAGTTCCCAGCCTTAGTGAATGAGTAGACATTGTCACTTCCTGGAGGGCCCAGGAACCTTAAGATTTTAAGTAACATTTAAAGCCTGCTGTGCATTGGTTTTCTAGCCTCAACAGGTTTTTAATCTGGGATTCCTATATGATCAATGTGGAGATAAAAGTTACGTTTCTGAAGAAAAACTAAAGTACACCTGTTATTAGATTGTAACCCTGTGCATTGTTTTTAAGTTCTTACCTACGTGCAGACCGCACTAGATCCTGAATTATCCTAATTTCTCTAATATTTGGCTACAACTAATCCTGATAAAGTATCCCAACCCTCTTCCCCCAAGCAAAAGTACACATAATCTGGGGACATTAAAGGTACATCTCCCCTACTTAAAACTAACCAGGTATTAATTAATTAGGTATTAAAATTGGAGATGAACCAGTCAGAGCTCTGGTTGACACAGGAACTACTCTGTCTATCCTTAATTTTGACACACTTTCCACATCCCCTCTCTGGAGTTCTGAATTCATCCAGATGGTTGGGGTAGCCAACCAACCTATGATGATTCTTAAATCTCTACCTATACCCTTCCAGCTTGGGCCCCTCACTCTCAGTCATTGCCTTTTGCTTGTCTCATTGTCCCACATACACCTCATGGGAAGAGACTTTTAGAACTTGCCGTGCCTATATTTCCTTGTCCCAAAAAGAGGAGTAAGTTATAAACTTGAGCTGTCCTTGCCAGGAGATTTTGTCAAAAAAAGGGCTTTTACCTAAGTTTCCATCTGTTCAGTTAGCCTCGCTAATGCTACCTACCCTGATCTCTGAAAGCTACCTGAGAGTCTTCGGGCATGATTCAACACCAATGATAACCCCTCAGATTATGAAGATGACAGTGGTAGACATTCCCAAGGATTCCATTTACCAAGAGGAGTTAACCCTCTAGTGAAGGAGCTAGATAAGGAAGTTTTCTGGAGTTCTGATTTGAACTAGGCCCTGCTTGGGATGAATATATGATCAGAAACCTTTACTACACTGTTAACAAAATTGCCTATACCACTAACTGGACCATCAGGGTGTAACAGAGGTCCCTAGACTTCTTTGCTTGTATGGCCCTAGGCAACTGCATTACTTTAGACTATTACCTTGCTGTACAAGGTGGTGTTTGTGCTGTTGCTAACACTTCCTACTGCACCTGGGTAAATACTTTCAGTCAGGTTGAATTAGAAACATGTAAGATCCTAAAGCTGGTCAAATCTCTGAAAGGAACATCTTCACAAAGCCTCCTGGATGGCTTACTGGACCAAATTTCTGATTTCCAAATATTTTCAGCTGGCTCCCCGCCAGATCCCTTCTATGTCCTACCCTACAAGTCTTAATAATCCTCTCATATTTGGGCTAAGCATTTGACTCCTCTTTAAAATTTTTCTATCCTGTTTTAATAGATGCCCACAAGAGACTTCCCACCAGTATCATGTTGACCCAATGCTTTTAAGACTTTAAATTCACTCCAGCTGGAAACCAGAACCAACTTAACCCAAGAGACTTTGATTCAAATGCAACAGTACCTGAGCGCCTCTCATAAGTAAATGGCTCTGGTTGCTCAATTGGCCACTGCCCTGCCATTAGGATTCCTGCACAGGACTAGATAGACTCACAGCAGGTATCAGCTGTGTGTTGCAGCGGCCCTTTATGAGTTTGAGGACGTTCTCTCTACTTTTAGTTTTCAGACAGCTCTTTTTAGGAAAGGATGTTGGATTTTTGTCAAATGCTTTTTGTCTCTCTATATACTGATGAATCTTTTATCTTCATATTTTAATTGTAATTTGATGTAGTACTGGTTTTTGAAGTTTTATTTTATATTTAATTGACAGATAATAATTGTATATATTTATGGTGCATAATATGATGTTTTGATACTAAACTTTATGGAATGACCAAATCAGGCCAAATAATGTATCCATAATCTTAAACACATCATTTATTTGTGGTGAGAACATTCCAAATTCTTTTAGCCATTTTGTAATATATAATGCATAATTACTAACTGTACTTACCACACTGTATAATGGATCAACAGTACCTATTCTTTCTGTGCAACTAAAACTTTGTATCCTTTGACCAACAGCTCTGCTTTACCCCTCATCTGCACCCCAGTATCCACAGCCTCCCTTCCAACCTCTGGTAACTACCATACTACTCTATTCTTCTTTGAGTTCCCATTTTCTTAGGTTCTATATATAAGTGAGATCATGCATATTTATCTCTTAGTGCCTGGCTTATTTCACTTAGCATACTGTCCTCTAGGTCCATCTATGTTATCACAAATGACAGCATTTCTTTCTTGCTTTTTTAGTATTTTATTGTGTGTATATATATCACATTTATTTAGTCCATTCATTGGTTGATGGGCACTTCTGTTGTTTCCATATCTTGTCTATAGTGAATAATGCTGCATTGAGTATGGGAGTGCTAATATCCCTTCAACATACTGATTTCAATTCCTTTGGATATATACCCACAAGTGGGATTGCTGGATCATATGGTAATTATATTTTTAGTTTTCTGAGGGACTTCCATACTGTTTTCAAAAATGGCTGTACTAACTTACAATACCACCAACTGTGTACAAGGGTTCCCTTTTTTCTACATCTTCACCGACATTTGTTATCTTTCATCTTTCTTTTATCATATCCAGTCTAACAGGTATGAAGTGATAGATCATTGTGGTCTTCCTTTACATTTCTCTGATGATTAGCGATGTTGAGCACTTTTTTGTATATCTGTTAGTCTTCATATGTCTTTTTGCATTTTTTTTACTTTTTTTTTTTTTTTTTTTTTTAGAGACAGGGTGTTGCTCTGTCACCCAGGCTGAAGTGTAGCAATGCAATTATAGCTCACTGCAACCTCAAATTCCTGTGCAACCTCAAATTCCTGGACTCAAGCAATCCTCCCACTTCAGCCTCCCAAGCAGCTGGGACTACAGGCACATGCTACCATGCCTGGCTAATTTTTTAAAAAATTATAGAGATGGGGTCTTGCTATATTGCCCAGGTTGGTCTTAAACTTCTGACCTCAAGCAGTCCTCTCACCTCAGCTTCCCAAAGTGCTGTGATTACAGGCATGAGCCACCATGCCTGGCGTGTGTGTGTGTGTGTGTGGTGTGTGTGTAGAGACGGTATGTATGTCTTCTTTTGCAAAACATCAATTCAGGTCCTTTGCCCATTTTTAAATAGGGGTATTTGTTTTCTTGTTATTGAGTAGTTTGAGTTCCTTGTATATTTTGGACATTAGCCCCTTATCTGACATATGATTTGCAAGTATTTTGTCCTTATCTGTGGGTTGTCTCTTTATTGTGTTGTCTGTTTTGTTGTGCAGAAGTTTTTAGTTTGATGCAATTTCATTTTTCTATTTTTGCTTTCATTGCCTATGCTTCTGGGGTCATATACAAAAAAAAATCTCTCTTCCTATACTACTGTTATTGAGTTTTTTCCCGTTTTCTTCTAGTAGTTTTACAGCATCATGTCTTATATTTAAGTCTTTAATCCATTTTGAGTTGATTCTTCTATAAGGAGATAAGAGTCCATTTTCATTCTTCTGTGTGTGAATATCAGATTTTCCCAGTATCATTTATTGAAGAGGATGGCTGTGATCATATTGTGGTTAGTACTTTGAGTTGTGTATTATTCCTATTTTAAATATTACATTACTTGATTTGTTAAATATTTTAAAATTTTTGCATCTGTGTTCATGATGAATGTATCTGGCAGTTCTTTCTTTTAATATCTTTGGTTTTCTATAAGAGCAATGGAAGGAATTTGTATAGAATTGTTATTATTTCTTCCATAAATGTTTGGTAAAATACAATACTAAAATCATCTGGTCCTGGAGTTTTCCCTGTGAGAACGTCTTTAACTACAGCACCAGTTTTTTAAATAGATATAGGGTTGTTCAGATTCTGTATTTCTTCTTGAGTAAGCTTTGATAGTGTAAGACTTTCAAAGAATTTGCACATTTCTTAAAGATTGTCTAATTCATTAGCATTAAGTTGTTCTTAATATTCCCTTTTAACCATTTAAAAACCTGTAGAACCTCTGGTGATGTTTCTTCTTTTATTCCTGATATTAATTATTTGTAATGGGAGGTTTATTAATTTCATTGATCTTCTCAAAGAAATATTTTTTTTTGAGACAGGGTCTCACTTTGTTGTTGCCCAGGCTGGAGTGCAGTGGCATGATCATGGCTCACTGCATCATCGACCTCCCTGGCTCAGGTGATTCGCCCACCTCAGCCTCTTGCGTAGCTGGGACTACAGGCACGCACCACCACACCTGGCTAATTTTTGTATTTTTTTTGTAGAGACAGGGATTCACCATGCTCCCCAGGCTGATCTTGAACTCTTCATCTCAAGCCATCTGCCCACCTCAGCCTCCTAAAGTGCTGGGATTACAGGCGTGAACCACTGTGCCCAGCCCTCAAATAACTATTTTTAAATTGCACTGATTTTTTTTTTTTTTTTTTTTTACTGTTTCATTGACTTTTTTTTTTTTTTTACTTTTTTTTAACTTTTTTTTAACTGTTTTTTACAGGCTTTTTTTTTTTTTTAACAGTTTAAAGAATATTAATAAAGATCAAAACAAAAATCAATGAAATAAAGTGCAATAATATAGGAGGGGCAAAATAGTTTAAATAGTGAAACTTTTTAAAAACTGTCTTACCTCTACTATGTTATTGCGTCTTATTTCACTGATCTTTGATTTGGTCTTTACTCTTTAAAATGCTTAATTTGGATTTCATTTGCTCTCTTATTCTCTTGTATTTTAAGGTGTAAACTGAGACCATCAATTTCAGCTTTTGTTCTTTTCTAATATTAGGTTTTATTACTATAAAATTTTCCCTAAGTAAGTCTTTACTAAATCCCATAAATTTTGAAAGGAAGTGTTTTCATTTAGTTCAGAATGTTTTCTGATATTTCTTTTGATTTCTTGTTAAACTCAGTGATTGCCTAGAACTGTCCTATTTAGCTTCCAAATATTTGGAGATTTTCCACATAACTTTCTAGTATAGATTCTTATTTTAATTCCACTATAGTCAGATGACATACTTTTTATGGCATGCATTTAAGTTTATTGAGACATATTTTATGGTCCAGGATGTGGTCTACCTTGGTAAATTATTTGTGTAATTGAAAAGATACATTCTTCTGTGGTGGAGTGGAATGTTTTATAAATGCCTTGATAGTGTTGTTCAAGTATTCTGTATTCATACTGAGTTTGTATTTTCTTGGTTTTTGTTTTGTTTTTCTTTTTGTGTTTGTTTGAGATGGAGTCTTGCTGCGTTACCCAGGCTGGTTGCAGTGGCATGATCTCAGCTCACTGCAACCTCCACCTCCTGGGTTCAAGTGATTCTCCTGCCTCAGTCTCCCAAGTAGCTGGGATTACAGGTTCCCGCCACCATGACCGGCTATTTTTGTATTTTTAGTAGAGATGAGGTTTCACCATGTTGTCTAGGCTGGTCTCGAACTCTTGACCTCAGGTGATCCGCCCACCTCTGCCTCCCAAAGTGCTAGGATTACAGGCGTGAGTCACTGTGCCTGGCCTATTTCCTTGTTTTATAAATTACTGAGAAAGTAATATTGAAATCTTAGACATACTTGTGAAAATTTCTATTTGTCCTTTTAGTTCTATCATCTTTTCTTAATTTATTTTGCAACTCTGTTACTAAGTACATACATATTTAGGATTTTATGTCATTTTAATGTATTGACCACTTTGTTATTGTGAAGTGACCAAGCGACTCTTTGTTCTTGCTCTGACATGTACTTTGTTGGATTAATAATGTAGTCATTCTAGCATTCTTTTGATGAGTGTTATCTTTTGCAAACTTCTCTCTTTAAGTAATTTATGGTTTAGTATTTAAAGTGGGATAGATATACCTTGGATTTTTTCCCCTGTCTGATGATCACTACCTATTAACTAGAGTGATGAAATAATTTACAATTTAAAGTGATTACTGATATGGTTAGATTTAAATCTACCATCTTGGTATTTGTTAGCTATTTATCCAATCTGTTATTTGTTTCCTTTTGCCTTTTTCTCTCATTTCTCTTGGATTGAGAGTTTTTTCTTCTTCTGATATAAAATTCTCATAACATAATAGTCTCTCTTTTAAAGCGTACAATTCAGCGGTTTTTAGTATATTCACCAGAGCTCTGGAGTTGGGAACAGGAATCTGATTTTCCAGAAATAACCCCGACTCTACAAATGAGCACTGGACAAGGATGGCAACCTCTGATCTTTTTGGCTTGCCCTGCCAGCCATGGAACCTTTGCTTTATAGAGGAATGGAGGAATGTGGGTCAGAGGCAATTAGTGCCCCAGTGTTCTTCGCCTGTTGCATCTGGGATTCGAGCTTTTACCATATAAATTGAGGCTGGGTGAAAGAAGGGAACTTTAGTACTCTCAGCAGCTACTGCCTGGAAGAGAGCTTCCATCTCATGTGGCTGAGTGAGAGGAATGATAATGGCAGCTCGCCCTTCTTACTGTGAAACCATAGTGGCAGGCTGGGAGCTGGAGAGAGGGAGCCCCTGTTTTTTGGCTGCACAGGCCTGGAGCTGAGCTTCCATAACACGGAGCTGGAGGTGGAGAGTAATCAAACAAACTGTTACTCTTCTTACCAAGATTTAGTTAGTTTTCTTGAATAAATGTTTCTCCATTTGTCACATGTCCTCAGGTTAATTTCCATAGGCTTCCAATGATTGTTTTTTAATAACTTTTACCAGTTAAATAGTTGGTTTGCTAGGTAGAGGGTAATCTGAGCTCCTTCCTCTGTCATTCAAGAAGTCTCACCTTAATAATCACTTCCTTATTTTTTCTGCACCAAACTCTTAATTCTTTCAGTATCTTGAAAGACACAAATATTAGACTTTTAATATTGCCTCACAGAACACTCATTTGGGTAATTCCCATTGATCTTTCTTCAAGTTTGCTGATTCTTTCATTTAATTTCTGTTGTTAGGTCCATCCAGTGAATGTTTTATACCCATTAATATGTTTTCTGTTCTTAACTTTGTATTTTTTAAATAGTTTTTGTTCTGTAGATATCTACTTTTTCATTCATTTCAAATGTGTTTTTACCTCATGGAACATAGATATACCAGCTACTTTAAAGCCTTTGATAATTCCAACATTTTGGTCATATTATAATTGGTATCTATTGATTATTTCTTTGGGAATTGATCATATTTTCCTGATCCTTTATATGTGGTATAATTTTGGTTTGTATTTGCAAATTTTTTAATATTCTGTTGTGAATGTTTTAATATGGGATCTTGAAGATGGAGAGTACTTGTGCAATTATTAGGAGAGACACGGGGAGGAAATAAAGAGTCTATACTTATAGCTCTTGGGGGTGCATGGCACATGTAGAGACTGTACACACTGAGGTCAGGGAGTACATAGAAAAAGAGAGAGAGAGAGAAAGAGAGAGAGAGAGAAAGGGAGAGAGAGAGAGGCCCATCAGCCAGTACTCTTATTGGGGTTAGGGCAGTTATCCAAACAGATTTCCTGAGGGGGCTTTTAATTGTTAGATTTAAAGCAAACACACAAGAGTTTCAGGAAGTCACACTGTAAATGAGAGTTGGTCACTGTGGCATATCTGCACAGTTCATGAGGGTATGTGGGTCAGTGGGGACAGTCAAGTAGCTTATATCTAGCTGTCCCTTAGGGAGATGGTCAACAGAAGGAGGTTGTATAAGTCAGATATCTGTATCAAATATATTGAGAAACTAGGGGAGGTACAGAACTGGAAGCTGTGCCAAGGGTGACTAAGCCCTCCTTCTGGTATGAGAAAATTAAACTTATATATAAAATGGATGTCAAGGCAACAGAAAATTATGAGAATTTACTACATAAGCCATTAAGTCTATTAAAATAGCCTGGAAAATATTGATCGTTGTTTTTTTGTTAAGCAATCAATCTAGTTAAGTTCAGACCACATGTTCTCTCCTTTGTTTTTTTAATTTATTCTTAATTATGGATGCATAATCATTGTATGTAATAATGGAGTACATGTGATGTTCTGATACATGTATACACGTATGATGATTGAATTGGAATGACAGGTCTCCATTACCTCAGCCATCTAACATTTGTTTGTGTTAGGAACATTCCAATTCTACTTTTTAATTATTTTAAAATATACAATAAATTGTTGTTAACTCTGGTCACCCTATTGTACTACTAAATACTAGATATTATTTGTTCTGTTATTTTGCACTACCCTCACTTTATTCTCATTCATTCTGTCTATCTCCCTCCCCCCTGCCCCCCCACTCTCCCCTACCTTTCCCAGCCTCTGGTAACCATCAATCAACTCTCTGTATCTATGAGTTAATTTTTAAAAAATGTTTAGCTCCCATATAAGTGAGAACATGTGGTATTTGTCTTTCCACCCCTGTCTTATTTCACTTAACATAATGTCCTCCAGATCCATCCATCTTCTTGCAAATGTGTGTGTGTGTGTGCGCGTACATATATATATAATATTTTCTTTATCCAGTTGTTCACTGATGAACACTTAGGTTGATTCCATATCTTGGCTATTGTGAGTAATGCCAGAGTAAACAAGGGAGTGCAGATATCTCTTCGATATATTGATTTCCTTTCTTTAGAAATATATAGCCAGCACTGGGATTTCTGGATCATGTGGTACTTCTACTTTTAGTTTTTTGAGAACTTGCATATGTGGCCTTTATTATTTTGAGGTATGTTATTTATATTCCTAGTTCATTGAGGATTTTTATCATGAAGGAATTCTGTAATTTTTTTTTTTTTTTTTTTTTTTTTTTTTTTTTTTTGAGACAGTCTTGCTCTGTCACCCAGGCTGGAGTGCAATGGTGCGATCTCGGCTCACTGCAACCTCCGCTTCCCTGGTTCAAGTGAAGGAAGGGTGAATTTTATCAAATGCTTTTTCTGCATCTATTGAGATGATCATATTTTTTGTCCTTAATTCTGTTTGCATGATGGACTACATTTATTAGTTTGCATATGTTGAACTATCTTTGCATCACTGGTGTAAAAAACCCACTTGATCATGGTGTATTATCTTTGATGTGTTGGATCTGGTTTGCTAGTATTTTGTTGGGGATTTCTGTGTTATGTTCATAGGGACATTCATCTGTAGTTTTCTTGTTGTATTCTTGTCTGATTTTGATATTAGGGTGATACTGGTCTCATAGAAGTTAAGAATTCCCTCCTTCTTGATTTTTTGGAACAGTCTCTGGAAGATTGGTGTTAGTTTTTCTTTGTAAGTTTGATAGAATTTGTCTGTGAATTCATCTGGTCCTGGGCTTTTCTTTGTTGGGATGTTTTTACTGATTTAAACTCACTATCTCACTGCTTCTTATTGACCTGTTCAGGTTTTCTGTTTCTTCCTGGCTCAATCTTGGGAGGTTGTATGTCTCCAGGAATTTATCCATTTCCTCTAGGTTTTCTAATTTGCAAGTGTATAGTTGTTCATCATAGTCTCTAATGATCTTTTGTATTTCTGGGGTATCATTTTTAATGTCTCCTTTTCATTCTGATCTTGTTTATTACATCTTCTCTCCTTTTCTTTTAGTCTAGCTAGCAGTTTATCAATTTTATCTTTCCAAAGGACCATTTTTTTGTTTTCATTAATCCTTCTTGTTTGTTTTGGGCCTATTTTATTTACTGGTGCTCTAATCTTTCTTATTTATTTTCTTCTGCTAATTTTGGGTTTGGTTGGTTCTTGCTTTTCTAGTTCCTTAAGTTTCATTATTAGGTTGTTAATTTGTAACCTTTCTACTTTTCTGATGTAGGCATTTAATGCTATGAACTTCCCTTTTAGCACTGCTTTTGCCAGTATCCCACAGGTGTGGTATGTTTTGTTTCCAGTTTCATTTGTTTCAAAAACTCACAGGCAGTGTTTTTATTCTCCTGACCTTTTTCTGGTGTCATGCTGTTCTAGTTGTTTAGATGTCTTGTAAATTTTTTGTTGGGAAATGGAGATTTTAGATAATACATTGTAGCAATTCTGGATACTGCCCATCCCACCCCACCCGCCAGTCTTATTATTGCTAGTATGTTTGTTAATTTGTTTAGTGATTGGCTAAATTTGTTTATTTCCCCTCGCTGTAGTGTTAGATCTCTGATGCTGCTTCTCAAATAGGCACAGCCTTGGGTATACCCACAGTCACACTGGGGTGACATTGGTTTTGTTAGAGCTCTCTTTGACTATTCTTTTACTTTACTATCCAGCTGTTAAGCCCTACAAATTAATGATTGGTTGTTGTATGGTCTTTAGTAGTGCTTCAGGACTTAAATTGCTGTACAGACTAATCCAATAACATTTAGGCTCTTTTGAAGAAGTTCCTGTGGACCATGATTGAGATTTTTTAATGAACCCTCATGGGCTCTTCCCACATCTTTTTACAGGCTCTTTTATCTTCCCAGGCTAAACCTCTGAGTCAAGACCCTGGAGGTGGGGTATAGACAATGGCATGCTTCTCTCTGAGTGATATTTCACTTTAGCAGCTGAATGCTCAGTGGGTATGTGTGTAAACTAACCTCAAATTATCTTGACTTGCGTCTCCTAGTGTGGAACCACTGCCTTACAGGAATGATTGGATCACTGCCAAGGGTGATTTGGACCTCAGTATTCTCAGTGGCACCCTGTCCGAGATGGAGATTTCACCCCTCAAGTGGTGTTCAGATCAAAGAAGGGAAACCCCACCTCTCAGCTACACTCATCTGGAACTTAGTAACAGGTAGCTGGGGGAAGGATAAGAAATACCGACATCTACCCTTCCCTGAAAGATTGTCCTCTAACTGGGAGTTTTGGAGAGAGGAAGCCCTGTGCTCTTGGCTGCAGCAGTCTGGAGTGTAGTTCCTATGTTACTGATCTGTGAAAGGGGAAACAGGGAGCAGGTTTCAGCTTGAACACCACAGACTCACCATTTTTATCAAACTCTAGTAGATTTCCTTGAATAAATGCTTCTTCATTACTTACATGCCCCCCGAGACCACTTCTAGAGACTTTAAATGGCTGTTTATTTTTAATATTTTTTTTTACCATTTTCACTGGGGAGCAGGTCCATGAAAATCCTCACACTGCCATGCCAAGAGTAGAACTCTGATAGTTCTCTTTTTAATGAAATTCATATTCTGACTGAAAAAGAACTTATGTAGTTATAAGGTGACTCAATCTGGGTTGCTATAACAAAATACTATAACTGAGTAGTATATAAGCAATATACATTTATTTTCACAGTTCTAGAGGCTAGAAGTGTGAGATCAAGGTGCTAGCAACTTCAGTGTCTGCTGAGAGTCCAATTTATGGTTCACAGATGGCACTTTCTCACTGTGTCCTCCTCACATAGTGGAAGGGGTAAGCAGTTCCCTGAGGCCTCATTTAAAAGGTCACTAATCTCAAAATGAGGGCTCTGCCCTCATGATCTCATCACTCCAAAGGCTTCACATCCTAATACTATCACATTAGTGATTAGGTTTTCAACATATAAACTCTGGGGGGACACAAACATCCAGACCATAGCATAAAATATAAAAGCGAAAGAGAAAACGAGGGAGAGAGAGAGCATGCAACACAGAAAATAATAAAAAACACTTAAAATGCCACAGTCAGCATTTTATTATATATATTTCCAGACTTCCATCAATGCATACACACACAGATTTCTTTATAGAAATAGGATTAGGTCATACCTGCTGTTTTTTAAATTGTTCTTTTCATTTACAAAAGAAGGTAGATGAATTTCATGTTAAATAATATATGTGCTTCATCATTTTTAATGTTTTCATAATATTCCATTACACTGATGTACTATGTTTATTTAACCAGCCCTCTTCTGATCAACATTTAGGTTGTTTTATGCATTGCATTATGACAGTGTGTTTTGAAAAATAAACAAGGCATAATTTGCTGGGTTTTTAATCATATGGGTAAAAATCAGTGGGTAGTCTATGACTCAATAAATGTGCTTAGATGTTACTGAATTCTTTAACATGCTTAGGTAATAACAATGTGTTTAAAAGCTGTAAATAAATCCACTCAAAGTAATCTTTTTCTCCTGTGTGTACTATACAAGAAATAACTTACCTAGCCTAACAAACAGAAAAGCTCATCACACTTCGATCTCTCTCCTCCCTTCTTTCTCCAGCTCATACCCACCCCCATCCTGACGGAGCAAATTTAGGATCCTGTGTCTTTACCATGTTCTTTCCCTATAGAGCCATTCCTGCTTTGTTATATAAAGACATCCCTATGCTGCAACACTCTGCTCACCAAGCAAATTGATGATAGTCTGGCATCTTGTCTACATCAGCGTCCAGTTGGGAGACAGAAACTACACCCATTATTTTATAATACAGCATGAGTTTAAAAGTTAACCAGATATAAAGTTCTTAACTAGGTAACTGACAGGAAAAAAAGAACTGTAAGGTACCATGAAGGGAGCAACTGCATGAAGCAGGTATAACCTCAGGGCAGAGGAAACAAAGCACTTGGAAGTATTAAAACTTGGAATCTTAAAGGAGGAAGCTTCATGGAACTGGTGTTTCTTTGTTTGGAGAAGAATCCACATGAATCTGAGACCAAGTTCTCTAAGGAGGGGTGCTTCTCAGATAGTGTTGGCATATTTGAGCTTGGGAGAGGGGCACTGCAGAGCTGAAAGTCAGACCTCTAAGAAGAGGGCACTGGATGGAAGACTATTTCTAGTGTGCCTGAGCTCAGAAGAGAGGTCCTGTTGAGCAGAATTTCACACTTCAGAGGAGGATGTTCTGCTAACGGGTGTTGGTATCTCTGAGCTCTAAAGAGAGGACCAGAAAAAGAGTTTGGGGGCACATGACCCAGAAATTTTAACCCCAGGTATATAACCAAAAGCATTTAAAACTGGTGTTCAAGCAAAAACTTTTACACAGATGTTCGTAGCATGCCTATTCACAAGAGAAAATGTGAAAACAATCCAAATGACCAACTGTGGTATATTCATACAATGAAATAATATTATCTACAAAAGGAATGAAATACTGATATGTACTATAATATGAATGAACATCAAAACCATTATGCTAAGGAAAGAAGCCAGACACAAAAGGCCACAATAATGTATAATTCTATTTACATGAAATATAAATAATAGGCAAATTCATAGGGAAAGAAGGCAGATTAATGGTGACAAAGACTAGGAGAAATAGAGAATGACCCCTTAATAAGTACAGAGTTACCTTTTGGGGATGAAAATGTTCTGGAACTAGATTGTGGTGATGTTTGTGCAATGTTAGTGTACTAAATACCACTGAGTTGTATATTTTAAAATGGTTCAAATGGTAAATTTTATGATATATGTATTTACCCCAATTAAGTAATTAATTGCCCCATTAATTAATTAAAGAGCAAGGTAAATGGGCTGAGACCCATACCCTTGAGTAACATTACAAAGTTGCATATAGAAGAGTGGGTTTGAATTGAGGGGCAATATCTTAATAACTGACATATACTGAATGCAGTTTGTTTATCAGAGGGAAAAAATGATGTCTGCCAGAGGATCCTGCTTAGGGGATCTGGCTGTCACTGATTATTAACCATGTGGCACATTACATGTTATTCACTTACAGTAGTTAGAACAAGTCTGCCACCTGAGATACTCATCCAGTTTTGGGGTGGACAAATCCAGCTTTCCAGCCTTAATTTAAGGGCAAGACCCTGGTGAATCTTGCTACTATGCAGAGTTGATGTAACACACATGCCAAGTTAGTTTCTAAACAGAAATCCCAAAACTCAACTTGCACCTTCTTTTTCCAACCATGCTCTAAGTTAGTTAAGACTGAAGTAGGGTCTCTAGATTTACATAGTTCTGAGGCAGGATAGGCAGTCAAGGAAGTGATCATGTCCTTGGGATGCAGTAACCATGGCGACCATACAGTCAACACAATAAGCCCCAGCATTCTCATTGTAGTTAAGCTCATTCAAGCAAAGCACTCTCCAGTAGGAACTTTCCCCTCTAGAAAGCATGCACATTTTGATTTTCCCTGTCCTCAGACTCACATTTTGCTCATTGTAATAGTAAAAAATACACCCCTGGGTGGAGATTTAAGATGCTAATGAGACATGTGACCTATGAACAAGCACGTACAGGTACTGCGAATGTGCACCTAGAGGACCACCCAGAACATGCTTACTAGTAACACCTCTTCCCACCTCCTTATAAATAATCGTGTAAGACTACCAGAAAGGGAGTTTCATGTCTAAACAGGATGACAAGAAAACAGGATGGGGGGCGTGGCGGTCCAAAAGGCAACTTTTTGGGCGCCAAAACAAAAAAGCCTGTCCTCATTTAGGTCCATGGGCACAGGCCTGAGGGTGGAGCCGTCACCAGGGACTCCGCCCTTCTCTACCCAGCAGTTCCCTGCCCCGCTCCCGTATCACCAACACTGCTTTTGCCAGCATTGTTTCAGTGAAGTTCTGGGGGAAATGATTTAAGTTGTCTGTATTGCTTATATGAATATATGTGCTTCCCTCCTTTTGAATGCTGCTTCTGTATTAGTCATAATTATACTAACCACATGGGTTGCTGTCAACATTCAATATTTGCGTATTTTGCTGCTTAGTTTTACATCTTTCAGGCCACATTTCTTTTTTGTTTTTTTTAATTTTTTATTATACTTTAAGTTCTAGGGTACATGTGCACAACATGCAGGTTTGTTATGTATGTATACATGTGCCATGTTGGTGTGCTGCACCCATTAACTCATCATTTACATTAGGTATATTTCGTAATGCTATCCCTCCCCCCTTCCCCCACCTCATGACAGGCCCCAGTGTGTGATGTTCCCCTTCCTGTGTCCAAGTGTTCTCATTGTTCAATTTCCACCTGTGAGTGAGAACATGCGGTGTTTGGTTTTCTGTTCTTGTGATAGTTTGCTGAGAATGATGGTTTCCAGCTGCATCCATGTCCCTACAAAGAACATGAACTCATCCTTTTTTATGGCTGCATAGTATTCCATGGTGTATATGTGCCACATTTTCTTAATCCAGTCTGTTGTTAATGGACATTTGGGTTGATTCCAAGTCTATTGTGAATAGTGCCGCAATAAACATATGTGTGCATGTATCTTTATAGCAGAATAATTTATAATCCTTTGCATATATACCCAGTAATGGGATCGCTGGGTCAAACGGTATTTCTATTTTTAGATCCTGGAGGAATCGCCACACTGTCTTCCACAATGATTGAACTTGTTAACAGTCCCACCAACAGTGTAAAAGCATTCCTAGTTCTCCACATCCTCTGCAGCACCTGTTTCCTGACTTTTTAATGATCGCCATTCTAACTGGTGTGAGATGGTATCTCATTGTGGCTTTGATTTGCATTTCTCGGATGACGAGTGATGATGAGCATTTTTTCATGTGTCCGTTGGCTGCATAAATATCTTCTTTTGAGAAGTGTCTGTTCATATCCTTTGCCCACTTTTTGATGGGGTTGCTTGTTTTTTTCTTGTAAATTTGTTTGAGTTTTTTGTAGGTTCTGGATATTAGCCCTTTGTCAGATGAGTAGATTGCAAAAATTTTCTCCCAATCTGTAGGTTGCCTGTTCACTCTAATGGTAGTTTCTTTTGCTGTGCAGAAACTCTTTAGTTGAATTAGATCCCATTTGTCAATTTTGGCTTTTGTTGCCATTGCTTTTGGTGTTTTAGACATGAAGTCCTTGCCCATGCCTATGTCCTGAATGGTACTGCTTAGGTTTGCTTCTAGGGTTTTTAGGTCTAACATTTAAGTCTCTAATCCATCTTGAATTAATTTTCATATAATGTGTAAGTAAGGGATCCAGTTTCAGCTTTCTACATATGGCTAAGCCACTTTTCCCAGCACCATTTATTCAATAGGGAATCCTTTCCCCATTTCTTGTTTTTGTCAGGTTTGTCAAAGATCAGATGGTTGTAGATGTGTGGTATTATTTCTGAGGGCTCTGTTCTGTTCCATTGGTCTATATCTCTGTTTTGGTACCAGTACCATGCTGTTTTGGTTACTGTAGCCTTGTAGTATAGTTTGAAGTCAGGTAGCACAATACCTCTAGGTTTGTTCTTTTGGCTTAGGATTCTCTTGGCAATGCGGGCTCTTTTTTGGTTCCATATGAACTTTAAAGCAGTTTTTTCCAATTCTGTGAAGAAAGTCTTTGGTAGCTTAATGGGGATGGCAGTGAATCTATAAATTACCTTGGGCAATATGGCCATTTTCACGATATTGACTCTTCCTATCCGTGAGCATGGTATGTTCTTCCATTTGTTTGTGTCCTCTTTTATTTCACTGAGCAGTGGTTTATAGTTCTCCTTGAAGCAGTCTTTCACATCCCTTGTAAGTTGGATTTCTAGGTATTTTATTCTCTTTGAAGCAACTGTGAATGGGAGTTCACTCATGATTTGACTCTCTGTTCGTCTGTTATTGGTGTATAAAAATGCTTGTGATTTTTGTACATTGATTTTGTATCCTGAGACTTTGCTGAAGTTACTTATCAGCTTAAGGAGATTTTGGGCTGAGACGATGGGGTTTTCTAAATATACAATCATGTCATCTGCAAACAGGGACAATTTGACTTCCTCTTTTCGTAATTGAATACTCTTTATTTCTTTCTCCTGTCGGGCCACATTTCATACTCAGCTTGTTTGTTGTCTCTCCAGCAGTACTTGAGACTGCCACCTAGTGGACGTTGTGATTTATTTGCTGATCAAGTTTTCTGTTGACAAAATTTTCTCCATTTTCAGGAGCACGTTAACAGTACTCCATTCCTCCAGGTTTTATGCATTTTGAGACTCCTTCAGATTGTCCTTCAACAGGCTTTCTTTGCTGAACAAAAGATGCACAGTCATGTGGACGCCCAATTGCGGGGATTTCACTGGTGAATTCCAGGTATTATAACTGGCAAACCAGTGAGGTATGGAAAGGCTTGTTGGGGGGACATTCCAGCTCCCCAGCTGGCAGCAGGGGCCGTCTTCGTCGGGCCTGGAGATGTTCAGTGTCGGTAAGACTTAGGATGGTGCATGGCAAATGCTCATTACCTCCTAGGGCTTCGGTTTTATGGGGATTCAAGGGGACTCCCTGGACCCCACCATGGTCCAGCTTTGCTCTTAGAGACACCCATGGCCTCCTGTATTTCAATATATGTTTCAAGCAGAACCCTTTATTCCCTTAGGTTTAATCCTATCCTCTCTATTGGGATTAGCAGGGTCAGCTATGGGAGTTGGAGCCTTGGGAAGCCAGCACTAACCGTCTCAGGAGACTGCAGTGGCCCTCCAACAAACAGCAAAGGATCTCACTAGGCTTCAACAACAGCTAGACTCCGTGGCTGCTATAGTCCTACAGAGCCAAAGAGCCTTAGATCTCCTCACAGCTAGATAAGGAAGAACATTTTTGTATCTAAGAGAAAAATGCTATTTTTATATCAACCTGTCTGGTCTGGTCCAGGAAAATATTAAAAATATTGTTATCCTGGCAGACAAAGTTGAATCTTTAGGAACTTCTGTGGGAACTTAGAAGCAATGGCTGTTATCTGCCCTGCTTCCTTTAATATAAGTAGCAATTATTACCATACTTTTAGCCTTAACTTTTGGGCAAACTTTGTTTAAAATTCTAACTGATTTCTTGCTCTCTACGTTACAGCAATTCCAGGACCACATGATGGTTTTGCAAAGCTTCCAACCTTTAGCTGCTAATGAGCTATCTCATGTCTTGTCCACTGGTCCCGTGAATGACATGGCTTATACTCCATTAGATCAGGCAAGAAGAGACGTTAGGGCCCAGGCTAGGCAGGGACGATGTTGTACTCAACAGGAAGCAGTTTCAGAAGAAATGACCTAGCCCCTCAACCTCCCATATGATTATGGGCCCTAAAATCTCTTAGGTGGGGAATTGAGGCAGGATAGGTGGTTGAGGAAATGACCGTGTCCTCGGGATGCAGCAAACATGGCAACCATACAGTCAACACAATAAGCCCCAGCATTTGCATTGTAGTTAAGCTCATTCAAGCAAAGCGCTCTCCAGTAGGGACTTTCCCCTCTAGAGAGGATGTGCATTTTGATTTTGCCTGTCCTCAGACTGACCCTTTGCTCATTATAATAGTAAATAAATACAGCCCTGGGTGGAAATTTAAGATGCTAATGAGACATGTGACCTATGAACAAGCATGTGTAGCTACTGTGCATGTGCACTCAGAAGACCACCCAGAGCATGCTTACTAGTAACACGTCTTCCCACCTCCTTATGAATAATCATGTAAGACTCCCAGAAAGGGAGTTTCCCCAGTAATAATCAGCACTGTCTCATCCTTATGAACAGCCCATCCTGAATTCTCTCTGTCTCAGGGTGTACTCTCTCTTCTGCACTTAACTTTCAAAATATTATTTTTCCTTTGCAATAAACTGCTCTATCTTGTGTCTCCTTTTCTGTGTGTCTCTTGTTTAAATTATTTTAAACTAAGAAAACAAGAACCGGAGGGGGGCGGAGCAAGATGGCCGAATAGGAACAGCTCCAGTCTCCAACTCCCAGCGCGAGCGACACGGAAGACCGGTGATTTCTGCATTTTCAAATGAGACTCCACCTCTGGGGACAGCGCACAGCTGAAGACCAACAGGGGAAGCAGCGGGGGCCTGTGCAGACGTGAACGACTCTGTCTGACAGCTTTGGGGAGAGCCGTGGATCTCCCAACGCGGAGGTTGAGATCTGAGAACGGACAGACTGCCTGCTCAGGTGGTCCCTGACCCCTGAGTAGCCTAGCTGGGAGATTCACCCACTAGGGGCAGTCTGACACCCCACACCTCACAGGGTGGAGTACACCCCTGAGAGGAAGCTTCCAAAGTAAGAATCAGACAGGTACACTCGCTGTTCAGCAATATTCTATCTTCTGCAACCTCTGCTGCTGATACCCAGGCAAACAGGGTCTGGAGTGGACCTCAAGCAATCTCCAACAGACCTATAGCTGAGGGTCCTGACTGTCAGAAGGAAAACTATCAAACAGGAAGGACACCTCTACCAAAACCCCATCAGTACGTCACCATCATCAAAGACCAGAGACAGATAAAACCACAAAGATGGGGAAAAAGCAGGGCAGAAACGCTGGAAATTCAAAAAATAAGAGCGCATCTCCCCCTGCAAAGGAGCGCAGCCCATCACCAGCAATAGATCAAAGCTGATCAGAGAATGACTTTGACGAGTTGAGAGAAGGCTTCAGTCCATCAAACTTCTCAGACCTAAAGGAGGAATTACGTACCCAGTGCAAAGAAACTAAAAATCTTGAAAAAAGAGTGGAAGAATTGATAGCTAGACTAATTAATGCAGAGAAGGTCATAAACGAAATGACAGGAAAACCATGACACGAGAAATACGTGACAAATGCACAAGCTTCAGTAACCGACTCGATCAACTGGAAGAAAGAGTATCAGCGATTGAGGATCAAATGAATGAAATGAAGCAAGAAGAGAAACCAAAAGAAAAAAGAAGAAAAAGGAATGAACAAAACGTCCAAGAAGTATGGGATTATGTAAAAAGACCAATCTACGTCTGATTGGGGTGCCTGAAAGTGAGGGGGAAAATGGAACCAAGTTGGAAAACACTCTTCAGGATATCATCCAGGAGAACTTCCCCAACCTAGTAGAGCAGGCCAACATTCAAATTCAGGAAATACAGAGAACACCACAAAGATACTCCTCCAGAAGAGTAACTCCAAGACACATAATTGCCAGATTCACCAAAGTTGAAATGAAGGAAAAAATCTGAAGGGCAGCCAGAAAGAAAGGTCGGGTTACCCACAAAGGGAAGCCCATCAGACTAACAGCAGATCTCTCGGCAGAAACTCTACAAGCCAGAAGAGAGTGGGGACCAATATTCAACGTTCTTAAAGAAAAGAATTTTCAACCCAGAATTTCATATCCAGCCAAACTAAGTTTCATCAGTGAAGGAGAAATAAAATCCTTTACAGATAAGCAAATGCTTAGAGATTTTGTCACCACCAGGCCTGCCTTTCAAGAGACCCTGAAGGAAGCCCTAAACGTGGAAAGGAACAACCGGTACCAGCCATTGCAAAAACATGCCAAAATGTAAAGACCATCGAGGCTAGGAAGAAACTGCATCAACTAACGAGCAAAATAACCAGTTAATATCATAATGGCTGGATCAAGTTCACACATAACATATTAACCTTAAATGTAAAGGACTAAATGCTCCAATTAAAAGACACAGACTGGCAAACTGGATAAAGAGTCAAGACCCATCAGTCTGCTGTATTCAGGAGACCCATCTCACATGCAGAGACATACATAGGCTCAAAATAAAGGGATGGAGGAAGATCTACCAAGCAAATGGAGAACACAAAAAGCAGGGGTTGCAATCCTAGTCTCTGATAAAACAGACTTTAAACCATCAAAGATCAAAAGAGACAAAGAAGGCCATTACATAATGGTAAAGAGATCAATTCAACAGGAAGAGCTAACTCTCCTAAATATATATGCACCCAATACAGGAGCACCCAGATTCATAAAGCAAGTCCTTAGAGACTTACAAAGAGACTTAGACTCCCATACAATAATAATGGGAGACTTCAACACTCCACTGTCAACATTAGAGATCAACGAGACAGAAAGTTAACAAGGATATCCAGGAATGGAACTCATCTCTGCACCAAGCGGACCTAATAGACATCTATAGAACTCTCCACCCCAAATCAACAGAATATACATTCTTCTCAGCACCACATCGCACTTATTCCAAAATTGACCACATAATTGGAAGTAAAGCACTCCTTAGCAAATGTCAAGAACAGAAATTATAACAAACTGTCTCTCAGACCACAGTGCAATCAAACTAGAACTCAGGACTAAGAAACTCAATCAAAACCACTCAACTACATGGAAACTGAACAACCTGCTCCTGAATGACTACTGGGTACATAACGAAATGAAAGCAGAAATAAAGATGTTCTTTGAAACCAATGAGAACAAAGATACAACATACCAGAATCTCTGGGACACATTTAAAGCAGTGTGTAGAGGGAAATTTATAGCACTAAATGCCCACAAGAGAAAGCAGGAAAGATCTTAAATGGACACTCTAACATCACAATTAAAAGAACTAGAGAGGCAAGAGCAAACAAATTCAAAAGCTAGCAGAAGGCAAGAAATAACTAAGATCAGAGCAGAACTGAAGGTGATAGAGACACAAAAACCCTCCAAAAAATCAATGAATCCAGGAGTGGTTTTTTGAAAAGATCAACAAAATTGACAGACCGCTAGCAAGACTAATAAAGAAGAAAAGAGAGAGGAATCAATAGACGCAATAAAAAATGATAAGGGGACATCACCACCGACCCCACAGAATACAAACCATCATCAGAGAATATTATAAACGCCTCTACGCAAATCAACTAGAAAATTTAGAAGAAATGGATAATTTCCTGGACACTTACACTCTCCGAAGACTAAACCAGGAAGAAGTTGAATCCCTGAATAGACCAATAGCAGCCTCTGAAATTGAGGCAACAATAATAGCCTACCACCAAAAAAAGTCCAGGACCAGATGGATTCACAGCTGAATTCTACCAGAGGTACAAGGAGGAGCTGGTACCATTCCTTCTGAAACTATTCCAATCAATAGAAAAAGAGGGAATCCTCCCTAACTCATTTTATGAGGCCAACATCATCCTGATACCAAAGCCTGGCAGAGACACAACAAAAAAGAGAATTTTAGACCAATATCCCTGATGAACATCGATGCAAAAGTTCTCAATAAAATACTGGCAAACCGGATTCAGCAGCACATCAAAAAGCTTATCCACCATGATCAAGTGGGCTTCATCCCTGGGATGCAAGGCTGGTTCAACATTCGCAAATCAATAAACGTAATCCAGCATATAAACAGAACCAAAGACAAGAACCACATGATTATCTCAATAGATGCAGAAAAGCCTTTGACAAAATTCAACAGCCCTTCATGCTAAAAATGCTCAATAAATTCGGTATTGATGGAACGTACCTCAAAATAATAAGAGCTATTTATGACAAACCCACAGCTAATATCATACTGAATGGGCAAAAACTGAAAAATTCCCTCTGAAAACTGGCACAAGACAGGGATGCCCTCTCTCACCACTCCTATTCAACATAGTGTTGGAAGTTCTGGCTAGGGCAATCAGACAAGAGAAAGAATCAAGGGTATCCAGTTAGGAAAAGAAGAAGTCAATTGTCCCTGTTTGCAGATGACATGATTGTATATTTAGAAAACCCCATCGTCTCAGCCCAAAATCTCCTTAAGCTGATAAGCAACTTCAGCAAAGTCTCAGGATACAAAATTAATGTGCAAAAATCACAAGCATTCTTATACACCAGTAACAGACAAGCAGAGAGCCAAATCAGGAATGAACTTCCATTCACAATTGCTTCAAAGAGAATAAAATACCTAAGAATCCAACTTACAAGGGATGTAAGGACCTCTTCAAGGAGAACTACAAACCACTGCTCAGTGAAATCAAAGAGGACACAAACAAATGGAAGAACATACCACGCTCATGGATAGGAAGAATCAATATTGTGAAAATGGCCATACTGCCCAGGTTATTTATAGATTCAATGCCATCCCCATCAAGCTACCAATGACTTTCTTCACAGAATTGGAAAAAACTGCTTTAAAGTTCATATGGAACCAAAAAGAGCCCGCATTGCCAAGACAATCCTAAGTCAAAAGGACAAAGCTGGAGGCGTCACGCTACCTGACTTCAAACTTTACTACAAGGCTACAGTAACCAAAACAGCATGGTACTGGTACCACAACAGAGATAGACCAATGGAACAGAACAGAGTCCTCAGAAATAATACCACACATCTACAGCCATCTGATCTTTGACAAACCTGAGAGAAACAAGAAATGGGGAAAGGATTCCCTATTGAATAAATGGTGCTGGGAAAATTGGCTAGCCATAAGTAGAAAGCTGAAACTGGATCCTTTCCTTACCCCTTATACGAAGATTAATTCAAGATGGATTAGAGACTTAAATGTTAGACCTAATACCATAAAAACCCTAGAAGAAAATCTAGGTAGTACCATTCAGGACATAGGCATGGGCAAGGACTTCATGTCTAAAACACCAAAAACAATGGCAGCAAAAGCCAAAATTGACAAATGGGATCTAATTAAACTAAGAGCTTCTGCACAGCAAAAGAAACTACCATCAGAGTGAACAGGCAACCTACAGAATGGGAGAAAATTTTTGCAACCTACTCATCTGACAAAGGGCTAATATCCAGAATCTACAAAGAACTCAAACAATATACAAGAAAAAAACAAACAACCCCATCGAAAAGTGGGGAAAGGATATGAACAGACATTTCTCAAAAGAAGACATCCATACAGCCAACAGACACATGAAAAAATGCTCATCATCACTCGCCATCAGAGAAATGCAAATCAAAACCACAATGAGATACCATCTCACACCAGTTAGAATGGCAATCATTAAGAAGTCAGGAAACAACAGGTGTTGGAGAGGATGTGGAGAAATAGGAACACTTTTACACTGTTGGTGGGATTGTAAACTAGTTCAACCATTATGGAAAACAGTATGGCGATTCCTCAAGGATCTAGAACTAAATGTACCATATGACCCAGCCATCCCACTACTGGGTATATACCCAAAGGATTATAAATTATTCTACTACAAAGACACATGCACACGTATGTTTATTGCTGCACTATTCACAATAGCAAAGACTTGGAATCAACCCAAATGTCCATCTGTGACAGACTGGATTAAGAAAATGTGGCATATATACACCATGGAATACTATGCAGCCATAAAAAAGGATGAGTTTGCATCCTTTGTAGGGACATGGATGCAGCTGGAAACCATCATTCTTAGCAAACTATCACAAGAACAGAAAACCAAACACCGCATGTTCTCACTCATAGGTGGGAACTGAACAATGAGATCACTTGGACTCGGGAAGGGGAACACCACACACTGGGGCCTATCATGGGGAGGGGGGAGGAGGGAGGGATTGCATGGGGAGTATACATGATATAAATGATGAATTGATGGGTGCTGACGAGTTGATGGGTGCAGCACACCAACATGGCATAAGTATACATATGTAACAAACCTGCACGTTATGCACATGTACCCTAGAACTTAAAGCATAATTAAAAAAATAAAAAAATAAAAAATAAAATAAAAATAAAAAAAAAAAAGAAAAAGAAAAAAAAAGAAAACAAGAACCAAGGTCTCACAACAGCCATCAACAGTACCAAATCCATAAACCCCAAGGATTTTTTTCTGGCAAGTGTGATTTTAGCTTCTCTCTAGCTAGTTATACTACTAATTCGTAGTATAACTATGGGCTATATACTTTGAAGATATGGCATAATGCTGTTCTAATTAATGGAAGCTTCCAAGTCAAGGGAAACTTCAAATCTGATCACACAGATTTCAGTAATCTCACTATTGCAATTCTATTTATAATCAACCTAATTGTGTTTACTATAGTAGTAAAGGTAGAGGTGTTTTTCTTTATGACTTAATTTTCCTTTTTATATTTTCTGTCTAAGATCATGAGTCATTTGAAACTGTATTAGAGCTTCAATTCACCATGTAAAGTAATGCAAATGATGTATTCTTTCCAGCTGTAGTTCACATGTCAGCAAAGGACACAAATGGAAAGTATCTTAACTCCTTCCTTCAACATTTGCTGTACCAGGTGTTACAGGAATAGTGAAAAAACGGACAAAAAGCTCTCAGGAATGGAGAGAGAAAAAGACAGGTACGCAATGACAACACAGTTTGATCAGTGTTACACAGAGATAAAGATACTGGGGTGTAGAATCACAGAAAGTGGGTATTTCCCTTGTCTGGTGGATCAGTAAAGACAGCCTAGAGGAAGATATATGTCCCTAAATTTTGTAATATGAGAAGGGCTTAACTAGAGATGTAGTAGAAGATATTTCTAACAAAGAGAATAGCAGTTGCTGGAAAATTCAGAGTGGTTTGTTTAAATTAGTGATTCCCAATCAGGGAAATTTTTGCCCTCCCCCTTCAGGGACATTTGGTAACAGCTGGAAATATTTTTTATTGTCACAACTGGGATTTTCCTAGTAGCATCTAGTAGGTAGAGGAGCCAGGGATGCTGCTAAACATCCCACAATGTATAGTACAGTCCCCCACAATAAAGAATTATCTGGCCCAAAATGTCTGTAGTACCCAAATTGAGAAATCCTGGTTTAAATAGATCATGAAGCAATGAAAGAAATGTTTCCATTACTAACCACACAAGATTGGGTGATATGGAGTCATTCTACAGATACTGGATTCAATATAATAATACGATTTTCCATAATAAATAGGAATTACTCATTTATTAAGGCCTTAATTGTGTCAGAATAAAAAACTGTACTTGACAGATTATTATATACTCTGCAGGGACATATCACGCAGTTTTACTTTGAAAAGTAGTTCATCAAACACTTTGCCAGGTAAGATATAGAGACAACAGATGACCACAAGAAAAGATGATTCAACATCTTTAAGTCATTAGGGAAATTCTAATTAAAATCACAATGAGATATTACTACACACCCACTAGGATGACTAAAATTAACAAGTGGCCATACAAAGTATGACAAGGATATGGGATAATTGGAACTCTCATATACTGCTAGTGGGAATGTAGAATTATACAACCACTTTGGAAAATAATTTGGTCATTTTGTAAAAATTATTTACATAGGTAATTATCCAAAAATACAAAAGCATCTGTCCATGCAAAGATTTGTTCATGAATATTCTAATAGCAGCTTTACTTGAAATAGCCAAAAGTTAAAAGCAATCAAAATGTTTATCAATGGCAAATGGATAAACAAACTCGTATATTCTTAAAATGAAATACTACTCAGTAATTAAATGTATTGAACTACTGATACATGCAAAAACATAAATGAATTTCAAAATAATTCTGCTGAGTGAAAGAAATAAGACAGAGTACATACTATATGATTCTATTTACATAAAACTTTAGAAACTGCAAACTATAGTGTCATAAAGCATATTAATTGTTACCTGCAAATGAAGGGGCAGGGAAGGTGGGAGGAAAATGTTATAAAAGGGTATGAAGAATATATTGGGTATGATGGATGTGTTTATTATCTTGATGATAGTGATGGCTTTGTATATCAAAATTCATCAAATTGTATACTCAAAATGTATATAATTTGTTATATGTAAATTGCAACTCAACAGAACTATTAAAAATGTGGTTCATAATATTACCAAGCAGTTTGATCAGCTTACAAGTTAGCATTTCTCTCTAATCACTATTAACTTCTTTTTCAATGGATACATAAAGATGTACATATTTTAGGGTACATGTGATGTTTTGATACATTCATATTATGTCTAAAGATTAAATCAGGGTAATTGAGATATCCATCACCTTAAATATTCACCTTTTCTTTAATCTAGGAATGTTCAAATTATTTTCTTCTAGCAATTTTGAAATGTATACTAGATTTTTTTTTTTTTTTTTTTGAGAAGGAGTCTTGCTCTGTTGCCCAGGCTGGAGTGCAGTGGCGCGATCTCGGCTCACTGCAAGCTCCACCTCCCAGGTTCCCGCCATTCTCCTGGCTCAGCCTCCGGAGTAGCTGGGACTACAGGCGCCCGCCACCACGCCCGGCTAATTTTTTATATTTTTTTAGTAGAGACGGGGTTTCACCGTGTTAGCCAGGATGGTCTCGATCTCCTGACCTCGTGATCCGCCCGTCTCGGCCTCCCAAAGTGCTGGGATTACAGGCTTGAGCCACCGCGCCCGGCTGTATACTAGATTATTGACTATAGTCACCCTACTGATCTGTTGAACACTAGGCTTTATTTCTTCTATTAATCACTGTATATTTGTACCCATTAATCATCTCTCTTTATCCTCCATTCCTTTCTACCCTTCCTGGCCCCTGGTGACCAACAATTCACTCTCCATCTTTGTGAAATCCACCTTTTAACTTCCACATATGATAAGAACATATAATAC
Source organism: Trachypithecus francoisi (assembly GCF_009764315.1). NCBI lineage: Eukaryota > Metazoa > Chordata > Mammalia > Primates > Cercopithecidae > Trachypithecus > Trachypithecus francoisi. The sequence goes on from NW_022681471.1 coordinate 90,341,337, forward strand.
TTGTCTTTCTATGCTTATTTCACTTAACATAATGACCTGCAGTTCCATCCATGGTGCTGCAAATAAGAAGATTTCATTCTGTTTATGGCTGAATAATACTCCATTTTGTATATATACCACATTTTCTTTATCCATTCATCCACTGATGGGCACTTAGGTTGATTCTGTATTTTGGCTATTGTGAATAGTGCTGCAATAAACATGGGAGTGCAGATACCTCTTTGACATACTAATTTCATTTCCTTTGGAGATATAACCAATAGTGAAATTGTTGGATCACATGATAGTTCGATTTTACGTTTTCTGAGGAACCGCCATACTGTTTTCCATAGTGGCTATACTAATTTACATCCCCACCAACAGTCTATGAGGGTTCCTCTTTCTCCACATCCTCACCAGCATCCATTATTGACTGTCTTTCAGAAAAAGGCCATTTTAACTGAGGTGAGATGATATCTCATTGTGGTTTTGATTTGCATTTCACTGATGACTAGTGATGTTGAGCAATTTTTCATACACCTGTTGGCCATTTGTATGTCTTCTTTTAAGAAATGTCTATCCAGGTCTTTTGCCCATTTTTAAATCAAATTATTTGATTTTTGGTTTTGGTATCAGGGTAATGCTGACCTTACAGAATGAGTTTAAGAGTACTCCCTTCTCTTCAGTTTTTTCAAAGAGTTTGAGTAGAATTGGTATTGGTTCTTCTTTAAATGTCTAGTAGAATTCACCAGTGAAGGCATCAAGTCTTGGGCTTTTCTTTGATGGGAGATATTTACTTCTTATTTAACATCTCTACTCCTCAGTTTTCTCATAAGTAAACTGCTTTCTTGTTTTAGCTATTCTCAAATCAAAGTATAAATTTAATTTGTCACTAAGAAATGAAGTACTGATGACCTCTTAGAACTATTCACATAGTGATTATGTAGAATTTTATTAAATTACAAGAATTTTTGCCCTGTGGACTGCACCCTTTATACACACTTATTTTACAATAACACCAGTAAAAATACATTCCTTAAATTTAAACAATTTTATTCTTAACATCCTATTATCTGGGACTTTAACAAGGGGTCGCCTTGCCACTCTGGGCTGTTTGTTTTCTGTCTTTTTGGTCATCCTCATTTCTTTTCCCAGAAGTGATATCTGAGAGTCAAAAATGATTGAAACAACCTAAACCATTTTCTCTTTTTTTTCCTTATTACCTGCTCTGAACATAAGCCTTATTGCAAAAACTATTAATGAACAATTTTTTTATTCTGCCTTCCTCTTATTGATTATTTCTCTCTTGCTACCACACTGGCTGACTCTAGCCAAGGAGGTTTACAATACTTTTTTTTCCTTCTATAAAAAGGATTTTTGAATCCCAAATGGAATTTGAGCAGAGGTCCAAAAATGAATTTGGTGACTCTCCGTATAATCCAATTTATGATAACAATTTAGTAAAATGTTACCTAAACTTGTAAGCCAAGGATTCAATGGTCTTGGAATATTATACTGAAAATTTATGGTTCTACCATATACCAAAATAGGAAATACAGAACACTTATAAAAACATATCTAGCCATATATATAAACTGGCCCCAGGCATTCACACAAACTCACATACACATTCCAGAGAGAGAATGTCTTCTAATTTTATCAATGGACATGAATGTTTATAATTTTGTAGCTCAATTATTATCTTTTGGGAGGATTCATCACAAACAATTACTGTCTGTGACTTTTGTTCCTTGATTCAATTCAATTAACTTCCAACTGATTTACACACATTACAGAATTTCAAAGGCAAATTGCTTCATTTAGAAAAAAAACCCCACTTGATCAAGGAGAAATATTATTAACATATTTTATACAGAAGTACTAACATTTAGAAAGACAAAATCATAGGCTAGTTATTTTACCATTTTTATATCTCTTGATCACTTTAGTTAAATATAATATATAGTCTTAACCCTAAATATAACTGAAGATCCTCAAGCCATTTTGGTCCTTCTTGCTGATCAAAGTTTGGTTCATGAACCAGCAGCATAGGTATCATTTAGGAACTTCTTAAAAATGTGAAACCTCAGACCCTATCCTAGTCTTACTTGAATCAGACTCTGTATTTTAACAAAGACCTCCATGAGATGTATATGTACATAAAAGTTTGAGAAGTACCTGTGGTAATATCTTTAGTTGAGTCTATTTCTTGTTTTCATCCAGGAGCCCATCTTATCTTTAAATGTGATTTTCATACCTCTGCTCTGATTTTGTAGTTAGTCCTTTGATTACAATATTATTTTTCTTATATCCAAGTTCTCCTAGTTGCCTCACTTTTTCCACCATGTGTGTCCAAATGGAAATGGCTTATTTCCTGCTGATTTTTCTCTCACTTCAAAATGTGTAAAGGCCGGAATATTATATACTTTCACCAGAGGTCATGGTATAGTCACAACTCAAATATTAGGGTAGATTGAAGTGATGGGCATTTGGAGGATACATTGTAGTTGTCCTTGAGATGCTGTTGCCATACTGAGTGTTTTGAAAATAAAAGAGTTATTGAGACATGCTGACCTACAGAAACAGGTTAATATAGATTGAGTACTTTCCATGTGTCATGAACAATTTTAAGACAATTGCACACATTAATCCATTTGTCTTCAAACGTATAATGCTGAGTTGTCAATGTTTCATAGAGGCATAGAGAGCTGAAAACAACTATCGTAACACTGCATAACTAGTAAGTGGCAGGAACAATCCAAGTTGCCCAAGAACAGAGATCCAGTTTTAAATGCTATGCATTTCCTCTTACAACAGACAGATTTCCTATATCTAGTTTGGTCAGAAGTATGAAATGGCTTAACAATTACTAAGGCTATTAGTTTTCTCCCATTTCTCACCCTGCGTCAGTGAGAGGCTCTGTTAAGGAAGCTTAGGGTCACAAAATCTCATTACAAATTCAGTCATGTCATATAAAATCAATTTTTGTTAAACATTTTGTTTTGAAATCATTGTAGATACACATTCAGTTGTAAGAATAATACAGAGAAATCCAGTGTACCTTTTATCCAGTTTCTCCACAATGGTATCAACTTGAAGAACTATGGTATAAATATCACAACCAGTATATTGACATTGATATACTGCACTTATTTTATTACAGTTTTACTTATATTCGTGTGTGTGTGTGTTTAGTTCCGTGAATTTTATCACATGTGTAGGTTCCATGTACCCACCACCACAGTAAAGATATACAACAGTTCCATCAGCACAAGGATCCTTTCTGTTGCCCTTTATTTTTTATTTATTTATTTATTTCTTCGTTTATTGAGATGGAGTCTTGCTCTGTCACCAGGCTGGAGTGCAATGGCACGATCTTAGCTCACTGCAACCTCCGCCTCCCGGGTTCAAGCTATTCTCCTGCCTCAGCCTCCCGAGTAGCTGGGACTACAGATGTGCACCACCACTCCTGCCTAATTTTTGTATTTTTAGTAGAGACAGGGTTTCACCATGTTGGCCAGGATCGTCTTGATCTCTTGACCTCGTGATCCACCCACCTCTTGACCTCGTGATCCACCCACCTCGGCCACCCAAGGTGCTGGGATTGCAGGTGTGAGCCACTGTGCCCGGCCTGTGTTGCCCTTCTAAAACCATACCCACTTCCCTTCACAACACCTTTGTCTGTAACCATAGGAATATTATATAAATTGAATCACACCTGTGATGAACATCTGTCTACAGGCTTTAATGTAAACATGAAGGTTTCATTTCTTTGAGATGAATGCCTAAGTGTTCAACTTCTGGGTTGTATGATAATTGCATATTTAGTTTTGTAAGAAATTTCCAAACTGTTTTCATGATCATTTTTAAATACAAATTAATCAATCAAGTGCATAAGAAATTGATTAGGGTAAATGCCTCTAAGAGAAAATAGAAGCTGGGTGAGGCAAAAACAGATTCTTGCACATTTAATCTTGTCTTAGCTTCCGCTTATCTGAGGACTTGAATGAGTATATGAGTGATGCTTGCGGACACTGCCTTCACTGAGCCTATAGTTCAGCTGGGAAGTCAGCCTGTAATGACATTGTACATTACTGAAACTGAAGGCAGTTTGAGCAGAAAGGCTTTGGAGTCAGATATATCCTGTGCTATATCTTTTTGGTTTTGTGATCAGTGAGATAGTCTATGCTTTTAAAGCAGTTTGATTCAGATGAGGAAAACAAAACCCTACCTCAAAGGGTTATCATTAGATGTTAGTGCCAGTATACTAGTCTCTCAATAAATGTTTACTTCTAGTACTAATACTGTACTACTCAGAATATAGGATGAAAAATAATTAAGTACTGTCCATGCCATCCAGACAGCACATACAGAAGACCAGTGTCTTTAGTGCAAATTAGATGTTGACCTGAGGATGTGACAGTCTGACAACAGGAAAAACATAGTGTCTGATAGCCTTTGAGAGTATTAAGAGGTAGATAATTGTGTGAGAAATAACTGAGTTATTAACAATAATGACACTAAGGATCATGAGAGCTCAATTTTATACAGTGCTCAATATGTGCCCAATACTCTTGAAAGCAATTTATGTGCAATCCCATATGTAATCCTTACAACAATTTTATGATGTATAATTATCCTCATTATATAGGTGAAGAATATGAGGATCAGAGATTAAGTGACTTTCTCATGATCACAGAGATCCTAGCATGTAGCTTGACTCCAGTGTCTGACTTTGAAATGCCAAATTCAACAAGCACTCTGTGAGATCTTGACCTCCGTTAACAATTCTGACCCTCATATTCCCCATCTCTGTAATGAGGAAGAAATATGACATATCTCACCAGGAAGCTGTGAGGCTTAAATAAGGAAATATATGTAAAGTACTGACACTGTGTAGCTATTCAATAAATGAAAAATATTACAATTGTCAGTTATGTTACATGACACTCCCATCTTGTGTCACATAGACACTCAGCAAATCCAGAGAAATCTTAGTAAAAGCTCAGGTAGGTTCCATTGGCTGTAAAATCACTGGGACTTCTTACACAAGCTTACAATTCCCAAAGGAATTTTCCCCTCCTCTGCATGGTAAAGGCACCACCATGCTCTCAGTCAGCCTGAGTTCAGGCACACCACAAGCCAAAACAAGCACAAGCTAAGTCTTTCCCTTTGCAGGTAGATGGGAATGAGGTGTAGGGGAAGCTTACCCCAGATCAGCAAACAGGCTACCCAGAGAGGGAAGGTATAGAGGCCACACTGAGATTTGTGGGGCATTTTACCATCTCTGTGTATCTTTGAAACCCTGCCACTACCAGGGATTTTAGTTGTTCAAGGAGCTGGGGAACAAGATCCAAGGAGAGTCCTATCCCCATAAGAAGGGAATCTTGCTGCCTCATCTCTTCAGAGTTACCCCTTCACTTGGCCATTTCTTATTGATCTTTCAGTGCCCAGCTTAGCCATTAATTCCTCTTTATAAATATCTCAAGTACAACCATCTCACAGAAGTCATATTATATTTACAAATCATTCATACCCACATGGCAAAGATAACCTTATTGGAAGTGTGAGAGTTCAAAAAGGCTAGGTTATACTCATAAATCTTTCACTTTTTACTTCTGTGAACTTTAGGACGTTCCTTTTCCTTATTCTTTTTAGTTGAAAAGAAGTGTATTTTAATAGCCTTTTCTGGTAATTGCAGATATTCTTTCTGGATACTACATCAAAACTTGAGAAGTGGTAGTTTCTTAAAAGTTAGTTACAGGGGCGTGCCCAAGATGGCCGAATAGGAACAGCTCTAGCCTCCAGCTCCCAGCGTGAGCGACACAGAAGACAGGTGATTTCTGCATTTTCAACTGAGATACCGGGTTCATCTCACTGGGGCATGTTGGACAGTTGGCGCTGGTCTGCGGGTGCAGCCCAACCAACGAGAGCTGAAGCAGGGCGAGGCATCGCCTCACCTGGGAAGCGCAAGGGGGAAGGGAATTCCTTTTCCTAGCCAAAGGGAATTGAGACACACAACACCTGGAAAATCAGGTAACTCCCACCCTAATACTGCACTTTACCAAGGGCTTTAGCAAACGGCACACCAGGAGATTATATCCCACACCTGGCCCACAGGGTCCCACGCCCACGGAGCCTCCTCATTGCTAGCACAGCAGTCTGAGATCTAACTGCAAGGTGGCAGCGAGGCTGAGGGAGGGGTGCTCGCCATTGCTGAGGCTTAAGTAGGTAAACAAAGCCACCAGGAAGCTCGAATTGGGTGGAGCCCACCACAGCTCAAGGCAGCGGGCCTGCCTCTGTAGACTTCTCCTCTGGGGACAGGGCATAGCTAAACAAACAGCAGAAACCTCAGCAGAGGTAAATGCCCCTGTCTGACAGCTTTGAAGAGAGCAGTGGATCTCCCAGCACGGAGGCTGAGATCTGAGAACGGACAGACTGCCTGCTCAAGTGGGTCCCTGACCCCTGAGTAGCCTAACTGGGAGACATCCCCCACTAGGTGCAGACCGACACCTCACACCTCACATGGCGGGGTACACCCCTGAGATGAAGCTTCCAGAGCAAGAATCAGACAGCAACACTCGATGTTCAGCAATACTCTTATCTTCTGCAGCCTGCGCTGCTGATACCCAGGCAAACAGGGTCTGGAGTCGACCTCAAGCATACTCCAACAGACCTACAGCTGTGGGTCCTGACTGTTAGAAGGAAAACTAACAAGCAGAAAGGACACCCACACCAAAACCCCATCAGTACGTCACCATCATCAAAGACCAAAGGCAGATAAAACCACAAAGATGGGGAAAAAACAGTGCAGAAAAGCTGGAAATTCAAAAAATCAGAGTGCATCTCCCCCTCCAAAGGAACGCAGCTCATCGCCAGCAACAGATCAAAGCTGGATGGATAATGACTTTGACGAGTTGAGGAGAAGGCTTCAGTCGATCAAACTTCTTCTCAGCAAGCCTTGCCACTGCAGGCTAAAGTCAGAGTCCTCATGAATGGGATTAGTGCCCTTATAAAAGAGGCCGCAGAGAGATGCCTTTCCTCTTCCACCATGTGAAGACACAGTGAGAAGGCTGTATTTATGAACCAGTAAATGGGCCCTCACCAGACACTAAATCCGGCAGCATCTTAATCTTGGAATTTCCACCTTCCAGAACTGTGAGAAGTTAATGTCATTGTTTACAAACTTCCTGGTTTATGGCATTTTGTCATAGCAGAATTAAAATATGGACTAGGCCGGGCGCGGTGGCTCAAGCCCGTAATCCCAGCACTTTGGGAGGCCGAGACGGGTGGATCACGAGGTCAGGAGATCGAGACCATCCTGGCTAACACGGTGAAACCCCGTCTCTACTAAAAATACAAAAAACTAGCCGGGCGAGGTGGCGGGCGCCTGTAGTCCCAGCTACTCCGGAGGCTGAGACAGGAGAATGGCGTAAACCCGGGAGGCGGAGCTTGCAGTGAGCTGAGATCCGGCCACTGCACTCCAGCCTGGGTGGCAGAGCAAGACTCCGTCTCAAAAAAAAAAAAAAAAAAAAAATATGGACTAAGACAAAAAATGGTACCAAGAGGTGGAGGTGCCGCTCTAACAAGTACTTAAAATATGGAAGCACCTTCAGAACTGGATAATAGGTAGAGACTGGAAAATTTTTGAGGTAGATGGTAGGAAAAACCTACATTGCCATAAAAGGGCCTTAAATGGTGACTCTGGTGAGGTCTGAAGAATAGGAGAGCTGTAGAGAAAACCTCAGTCTTCTTAGAGAATATCTAAGTGGTCATGAACAAACTGTTCATAGAAATATGGATGGTAAAGGCCATTCTGATAAGACTCAGATGGAAATGAGTAACATACTATTGGAAACTGAAGGAAAGGTGATCCTTGTTATAAAGGGGGAAAGGATGTGGCTGAACTTTATTACTGTCCTAGTGTTTGTTAGAAAGTAGACCTTGCAAGCAATGAAATAGGATACTTGGCTGATGAAATTTCTGAGTTAAGTATTGGTGGTTTGGCATGTCTTCTCTTGAATGCTTGAACATCACGAGAACATCAATGTGTATGGCCAACGAACTATTTAATAAGGAGATTAGTATGGATCAGCCTGGTTTTATTCATCAAGATAATGGAAGAATGACCCCAAAGGCATTTCAGAGATGTGCTGGCCCTCCCTTCACAGGCCCATAGTTCTAGGGCCTTGCAGGCAGAAAGATTTCGAAAAAGGAGCTGAGGCATCCATGGGCCTTAGTGCTTGCTGCCCAACACTGCCTCAAGGATCTGCTGTCTGCATTCTGGCTCGGTGCACCTTGGTCATCCCAGGTGTGGCTCCAGTGAATCCAGGTACAGTATGGGCTACAGTGGCCACTCCTCCAGAGGGCATAGGCAGTAACTCCTGGTGGCACCCACTTGGTGCTGTCTTTGCTGGCATACAGTATAATTGAGCTGTGGGGGTATAATTGCCTGCAAATGGATTTCAAAGGATGGAGCCACCTGGAACTTAGAGCATACAACCCAGGCAGAAGGCTGCTGTGAGGTCAGGGCCACTGCAGACAGTCCCACCAGGACAATGCCTAGTGGAGTTGAGGAGGTGAGGCCCCCACTGTGATCTCAGACCAGTAGAGCTACCAGCTTGTGATTACAGCCTGGGAGAGCTGCAGTATAGGCTACACATTGCAAAGCTGTGGGGGTGGGGCTGCTCAAACTCATGGGGGCAGGGATGCCCTGAACACTGAAGGCCCAATTCATGCCAGCAAGTCTGTGGAGGTGGGACCCCCAACCCAGTGGGCCTGGAGGACAGACCCTCAAGTCAAAGATAGAGCAATAAGGTTTTAGACTTACTTGGGGTTCATTAGCTCTTTCTTTTTCCTATTTCTCCCTTTTACAGTAGGAATGTCTATCCCATGCCTATCCTACCACTGTATTTTGGAAGCACATAACTTGTTTGATTTTATACGTTGACAGCTGGAGAGCAATTTGCCTCGGGATTAATTGAACCTTTAATCTCACCCATATCTGATTTAGACAATATTTAGGAGAGATTTTGGATATTTTGAGTTGTTACTGGAATGAATTAAGACTTTGGGAGCTATTGAGGTGTAATGAATGTATTTTACATGTGAGAATGACATGAATTTGGCAGGGACAGGGATAGAATGCTATTATCTCAATGTTTGTATTTTCCCAAAATTCATATGTTCAAAACCTAATTACCAATGTGATGTTATTAGAAGATGGGGCTGTTGGGAGGTGATAGCCCTCATTAGTGGGATTTGTACCCTAATAAAAGAGCTCCCAGAAGGTTGTCTTTCCCCTTTGCCGTGTGAGAACATAGCAAGATGATTGTGTCCACCAGGCAGCAGGCCCTCACTAGACACTGAATCTGTCTGTGCCTTGATCTTGAACTTTGCAGCCTTCAGAACTATGAGAAATAAATTTTTGTTGTTTATAATTGTTTATAATATACCTGTTATTGCATCCTGAGCATACTAAAACAATTACTAAAATATATGCCGATGTTTTATACTTTGATAAAACAAAAAGTAATATACCAACAAAACCACAACTTGGTAAGGAGAAAGAAGAAAGCAAAACTATGCTACTTAACTTATTTTTCACAAATACATGGACACCATCAAAAGTTGAAATGCACCTTTAAAAATGAAAAACATCAACCTTTTATTGTTTTTCTAGTTTAAAGGAACTTTTTAAGAAACTAAAATATATTATTTGGAGGAAAGAAAGAAGCCATACCTTTATGTTCAAACAACAAAATCTCTGTATAAAGAATCACATAAATTTGGATAATGTTTGATTTTTCTGCATAATTTAGAATATGAAAGTACATAATTGCTTTCAAAAAGTTACCCATTTTATACTCTTCTTATTCCTTCGACTGCATCAATTTAATTTTTGTTAAGTATAACACGCACTTTATTTGGTTATATTTATATGTGGCAAAATTATTATTTTAAAAATAAGAGCACCAAAGCTATGGGATTCAATTTTGCCAGTGATTGTATTTTTTCTAAAAGATTCATTTGTGGAATAACAATATTTGAATTACATTAAATATCCACTTTAAACGTATTACTGGCCTGTAGAATATTTTTACTCAGTTTAAGATCTGTATGTGGAATGATATCTCTGTGCTTATTTTCTTCACATATTAGGCTTTTCCTCAAACTTTTTGGGAGAACAAGAAGTTCCAGAAGAGGATGCTAGACTTTACACAGCAAAACTCCAGATTTCTTAACACAGAATATATTACAGTGATCTTAAAAAGTAGCTGTTATGACATTTACGATTATCAATGATATTTAGAAAATATTACATTGTCTTAGGTATTCCTAACAATTAGGCATTATATTTTGATACCAATAGTCTGTTCAAAAAGTGGCTTTCCCTTTACCTAATTTCTGACATGGCTGGGGGAAGATGGAGTTCCAGAAAAAGAGACCTATGCATTTTAGATGGGATTTCTGATTTCAAGCAAGTATCAAGACAAATGTTAATGGTTCTTAATTTGACGAGATTGGGCACATTCAGGGTGGTACGGCCCTCGACGAGGGTTCTTAATTTGATACCCAAAAAAACTATTGTGTGAAACAAAACACATATCCACAATATTTTGAGGAGATTGTTCAGGTGACCTTACAGCTTGAGAAGTCTGTAATAGCTGAATATCAAAAAAGCTAACTCACTCATTGGATTGTAATATTTGAAATAGATATCTAGACAGTCCTGTGACTAATAATAATATTAAATTGGTAATTTAAAATCTTCATAAAAATAAATCTCTAAACAGAGATGGCTTCGCTGATAAATTCTACCAAATATATAAATAAATAACATTTTTACATAATCAGTTGAAGAAAATAGAAGTGAACATTTCAGCCTCATTTTAACAACATAGAATTACCCTGATACAAAACTAGACAAAGACATTGCAAAGTAAGAAAACTATGAGCCATTTTCCTTCAGGAACATAGATGCAAATTTCCTCAAAAAATATTATCAAATAGAATCCATCAATATCTAAAAATAATGATGCACTGTAATCAACTAGGATTTATTTCAGATATGGAAGGCTGCTTCAATATCAGAAACTCAATCAATGTAATCCATCATATTAACAGAATAAAGAAGAAAAATTACATGATTAGATCAATTGATGCAGACAAAACTTTTGACAAAATGAAACACCTATTCATCATGAATAATGGTCATCAGTAAACAATAAATGGAGGGAATTTCCTCAGCCTGATAAATAGCATATACAAAAACCTATAGGTGACTTCATACTTAATAATGGAATGCTTATACTTTTCCTCTAAAATCAGTAACAAAGAAATGATATCCTCATTCACTACTCCTATTTAACATAGTACTGGAAGTCCTAGACAGAGCAATATGGTTAAAGAAAAGAAAGAAAGACATACATAACAAAAAATAAATAAACTTCCCGTAGTGAAAGATGACAAGGTTTTGTACTGAAAACTCCCAAAGAATCTTATTTAAGTCTTTAATTTTTATCAATTCAAGGAGTACAGGTGCAGGTTTGTTACATAGACATATCGTGTAATGATGAGATTTGGGCTTCTAGTGTACCTGAATAGTGAATGTATTAGGCTGTTCTTGAACTGCTATAAAGAAATACCTGATACTGGGTAATTTAAAAGAAACGAGGTTTAATTGGCCCATGGTTCTGCAGGCTGTACAGGAAGCATAGTAGCATCTGCTTCTGGGAAGGCCTCAGGAAGCTTTCAATCATGGCAGAAGGAAAACAGGAAGCAGGCATATCACATGACGAGAACAGGAGCAAGAGAAAGAGAGAGAGAGAGTTGGCAGGGGAGGTTCTACACCCTTTTAAATGACCAGATCCTGTGTGAACTAACAGCAAGAGTTCATTTATTACCAAGGGAATGGCTCAAGTCATTCATGAGGGATTTGCCCCATGATCCAAAGACTACCAGGCCCCACCTCCAACACTGGGGGTTACATTTCAACATGAGATTTGGGTGGGGACATCCAAACTATATCAGTGAACATTGTACCCAATAGATAGTTTTTCAGCCCTCCTCCCTACTCCCCACTTTTGGAGTCCCCGGTGTCTATTATTTCCCTCTGTATGTCCATGTGTACGTGTTGATTAGCTCCCACTTATGAGAATATACAGTAATTGATTTTTGTTTCTGAGTTATTTCACTTAGGATAATGCCTCCAGCTCCATCCATGTTGCTGCAAAAGACAACATTTTATTCTTTTTTATGGATGCATAGTATTTGCATGGTGTATATATACCACATTTTCTGTATGCAATCAACTGTTGATGGACACTTAGGTTGATTCCACGACTTTGCTATGGTGGACAGTGCTGCAATATGAGTGCAGGTGTCTCTTTGACATAAGGATTTATTTTCTTTTGGATATATGCCCAGTAGTGGGATTGCTAGGTCAATTATTGTTCTATTTTTAGTCCAAAGGATCCTTTTTTAAAAAGCTGCCACAATTAATAAGTGAGGTTATCAGGGTGATACAAATAGCCCTGTGGCCACCACCACTAGGACTGTGCTGGGTCAGACCTGAAGCCAGCACAGCACTGGGTCCTGCCCAAGGCCTGCTGTAACCACTCCCTGGCTACTGCCTTTGTTTACTCAAGGCTCTGGGGCTCTACAATCAGCAGGTAGCAAAGCCAGCCAGCCCTGTGTTCTTCCCTTCAGGGCAGTGACTTAATTCCCTCAGGCCTCAGGCAGGTCCAGAGGTGCCATCTGGGAGCCAGGGACAAGAGCCAAAATCCTTAGAAGTCTATCTGGTGATCTATTGTGCTGCAGCTGAGCTGGTACTCAAACCACAAGATGCAGTTCTTCCCACTCTTCCTCCTTTTTCCAAAGGCAGAACAGCCTCACTCTGTGGCCTCCACCACCACAGAACCACAGAGAGTAGTGCCAGACCGTCGCTGGTGTTCCCTAATATGGTGGAACACCTAATAATGGTGTTCTCCATTCAGCTTGTAGTGAATGTTGACTGGCCTGGAACTCACCGTTCAGACCAGTGGGTTCCCTTCTGGCCAAGGGCAGATCCAGAAATGCTGCCCAAGAGCCAAGTTCTGCAATCAGGGATGCCAAGAACTTGCTTAGTGCTCTATCCTGTGGCCAAGCTGGTACCTAAGGCATAAGACAAAGTCCCCTTTACTTTTCTCTCCACTTTTCTCAAGCAGAAGGAGTTTTGCCCCATAGCTACCGCAGCGAGGTATGTGTTGAATCTCACCTGAAGCCAGAAAGTCTCAGAGTCTCACCCAAGGCCCATGGCATACTATCTGGGCATCACTGCTACTTATTCAGGGCCCGAGGGCTCTTCAGTTAGCAGGTGATGCGTTCTGCCAGGACTGGATTCTTCCCTTCAAGGCAGTGGGTTCCCTTCTGGCCCAGGGTGTGCCTAGAAATGTTGTCTGGGAGCTAGGGCCTGGAACGGGGGCCTTGAAACTCTGACTGGTACCCTATCCTGCTGTGGCCGAGCTGGTATCCAAGGTACAAGACAAAGTCCTCCCCACTCTTCTCTCTCCTCTCCTCAAGTGGAAGGAAGGGGTCTCTTTTGGATCTGGGAGCTATACAGCCTGCGTTTAGGAGAGGAGTAATGCCAGAACTCCCTTGGCCACCCTGGCTGGTGTCTCAGTAGGTCATATGCCCAGGCCCAGAACATTGACTCTGGGCCCAGTACAAAACTAAGACTTGACTAGGAGTTGCAGTCCTTGTGGCCTAGACTGTCTTGCAAGTTTACTTAGGACCCTGCTCTGGGGGTTAGGGGGGTCCTTTAGCCCGTTTTGGTGAGGCTTGTGGGAATTCAAGTTCTGACTTTTGGATTCATGGGTTCCCCTCTAGCGAGGGCTGGTTTAAATGCTCCCTCCATGGGTGGACATCAGCAAGTTTGATCCAGTTTTGCTTTCTGCTATAACAGGACAGCATTGAGTTCAATGCCTCACAACTGCTGTGCTGCACACCCCGTCTCCTCAGTGCACAGAAATGCTCTCCACATGACACCGTCACTGCTGGGGGATAGGAGGGGGTGGCACTGGTGTTTCAAGACTGTTTTCCTACCTCTTCAGTGTCTCTTTTAGCAATGTGAAGTTGAAACTAGGTACTGTGAGTGATCACCTGATTTTTGGTTTTGCTGAAGGTGTTTTTTGTGTAGATATTTGTTAAATTAGTGTCCTTGTAGGGGAGGATGATCATTGGGGCCTTCTATTCTGTCATCTTGCTCCACTTCCCAAGATCACTTTTCTCAGCAGGCAGTGAATCCTGCCAGGACTGAGTCTGTCTCACCAGGGTAATGGATTCCCTTCTAAATGCCACCTAAGACTAAAGACCTATAACCAGGGGCTTCAGGAATCTGCCTTGCACTTTATTGTATTATGACTAAGTTAATACCCAAGTTGCAAGACCAAGTTTTCTTTACTATTTCCTCTCTTCCCCCAAGCAGAAAGAGTCTCTCCTGCAGCTGCATTACCTGGAGATGGGGGAGTACACAAGTACTCCCTTGCCTGTCACAGGTGATGTCACTCTGAGTTGCACCCCCAAGTCTACTGCCTCTGAGATCAGTGAAGCACCGGAGCTTGCCCAAGGACTATAGTACTTGTGGCCTGACTGCCACTCAAATTTGTCCCTGGCCCCAGGCTACTTTAGTCATCCAGCAGTAGAGCCAATGAGACTTTTCTCCCACTGGGGCAGGGAATTTCCCTCTGTCTTAGGACTGGTCTAAATGCTCCCTCTTTGGGCACCAACAGCATTCTGCCCTATATTGTGTTCCACTGTGCCAGGGTAGCACGGAGTTTCAATGCAAAGTCCCACACTCCTTTACTTTCCCTCCTCCAAGCACACAGATTCCTTCTCCATGCTGTGCTGCCTAGGGTTCGGGGAGGGGTGATATGGGCAAAGCAAGACTGTCTTTCCTACCCAATTCAATACCTCTTTCCTTGATATTGTATTCAAAACAGGTACTGTGATTGCTCACCTGATTTCTTGGTTCTTGTGAAGGTGCCTTCTTGCATGGGTAGTTGTTCAATGTGGTGTCTTTTTTTAGGATGATGAGCACTGAAGGGTTCAATTTGGCCATCTTGCTCTGCCCAAGTTCCTAAAATTTGATGTCTTTTTAGCAAAAGGAAGAAGCCTTCCCACCCCCAGTGGTAGCAGCATTCCCACCCTCATCCACAGGGGTATTGGCCTTTCTACCTCTGTCTCAAGGGTTTAATCCTGTATTGCCTGAGGAAACAGTAATGGCCTCCCCTGAAGCAGTGGCCAGGCTGATTCTTCTGAGGATCCACCTTTACCACCCCTTTTTGCTTCTAGATCTCTAACTAGATACAAGTCTCATCAGGCCCCTAAAGGTGAGACACAAAGTGTGACCCATGAGGAGGTATGCTACACTTCAAAATAACTACTTCAGTTTTCTGATTTATACAGGCAGAAATCTGGGGAACATATGCAGGAATGGATATTAAGTGTGTAGCATAATGGTGGAAAAAACATAAAGTTGGATCAGGTCAAATTTGTTAATATGGGTCCACTAACCAGAGATTATGCATTAATGTTGCAGCTTGGGACATTAAAAAAGGTGCTAATAGTTTGGCTTGTTGGCTAAAACATAGCTGAAAAGATGGCCTATTATGAGTGAGCTGGAAATGCCAGATCTCCCTTGATTTATGGCAGAGGAAGGGATTCAAAGGCTTGGAGATTGGAATGCTAGAATGGATTTGTCACATAAGACCTACTCAACCAAACTGGAAGGGTCCAGATGATATACTTTTCACTAAAGTGAAAATAGATTTGTAAGGAGAGCACCAGCATCTTTGAAGAGCTCTGTGATTGCTCTTCTCTGTATACCAGACATCACAGTATGAACTGCTGTAACTCAACTGGAAAATCTAAATGCAATGAGAATAATTGGACCCCTGCCAAGTGACAGCACTCGACCACCAAAGGCAAGGTGGACATAGTTATCGTAATGGACAGCAGAGACAAAGCAATAATCAGAATAGTCTGACTCATGTAGATCTATAGTGTTGGCTAGTTAATCATGATGTTCCTAGAAGTGAAATAGATGGAAAGTCTACTACATTCTTATGTGATCTGTATAAGCAGAAACTTCCAGGTCAAGTGAACAAAAGTCTAACTTGAATCATAAAGCAGAGAATCATGACCCCTAAATCCATTTCCAGACCTGAGCCAATGTACAAACCAAGAACTCCTTGAACAAAGGGGAGGTCAGCTCCTCTTGTGGAAGGACCCCCGTATATTATCAAAAATGTATATTTTGTTCATCTTTGTTCCATTCTTGCCCAAAGACGTTTTACCAAGGTAACTATGCACTGGGGAAAGGGAAATAATCAGACCTTTGGGAACTACCAGACACTGGTTCTGAACTGAAATTGATTCCAGGAGACCTGAAACATCATTGTTGCCCTCTAGTTAGAGTAGGAGCTTATGGAGATCAGGTGATTAATGGAGTTTTAGCTCAGATCTGACTTGCAATGGGTCAAGTGGGTCCCCGAACCCATTTTGTGGTTATTTCCATAGTTCCAGAATGCATAATTTAAACAGACATGCTTAGTAGCTGGGAGAATCCCCACATTGGTCCCCTAACCTGTGGGGTGAGAGCTAATATAGTGGGAAAAGCCAAATTGAAGCCATTAGAATTGCTTCTGCCTAGAAAAATAGTAAATCAAAAACACTACTGCATCCCTTGAGGGACTGCAGAAATTAATGCCACCATCAAGGACTTGAAAGATAGAGAGGTGGTAATTCCCACCACATCCCTATTCAACTTTCCTATTTGGCTTGTGCAGAAGACAGATGGATGTTGGAGAATGACAGTTAATTATCATAAACTTAATCAAGTGGTGATTCTAATTGCAGCTGCTGTACCAGATGTTTCATTACTTGAGCAAATTAATACACCTTCGGATACCTGGTATACAGCTATTGATCGGGCTTTGAGTCCTGCTACCAGCTTGTCTGATTCTTCAACTTGCAGACTGCCTATCATGGGGTTTCACCACCTCTGTGATTGTCGGAGCAGATTCCCCCTAATAAATTTCCTTCCATACATTCTACTGGTTCTGTCTCTCTGGAGAACTCTGATTAATACAATATCCATTCTTTGCATGTGAATATCCAGTTGTCCCTGCATCATTTTTGAAAATACTATCTTTTCCCCCACAAATTATCTTGGCCCCTTTGACAAATTTACTTCTTCCTTTACTTTATCAAAGAGTTTGTGAAGGATTGATATTAATTCATATTTAAATGTTAATTAGGATTCACCAGTAAATCCATCTAGACCTGGGAATTTGTGTGTGTGTTGGGGGGGGGGTTGAAATTACTAATTTACTTTTTATTTGTTATAGGTTTATTCAGATTTTTCTATTTCTTCTTTTGCTAGTATTGGTAATTTGTGTCTTGGTAGGAATTTATCTATTTAAGTTGTATAATTTGTTGGCACATACTTGTTTATAGGTTTCCTTATGATACTCTTAATTTATAAGTTTGTTAGTGTTATCTTCTCTTTCACTCCTAATGTTAATAATTTATGTCTTCTTTTTTTCTTAGTCATTCTAGCTAAAGGCTTGTCAATTTGTTGATCAGATTTAAGAAATAACTTTTGGTTTTGTTATTTTCTATTTAGTTTATTTGAAGTCTAATGTTCATTTTTTCTTTTTTTTTTTTTTTTTATTTATTTATTTATTTATTTTTTTTTTTTTTTATTATACTTTAAGTTCTAGGGTACATGTGCATGACGTTTATA
Organism: Trachypithecus francoisi; assembly: GCF_009764315.1. Classification (NCBI taxonomy): domain Eukaryota; kingdom Metazoa; phylum Chordata; class Mammalia; order Primates; family Cercopithecidae; genus Trachypithecus; species Trachypithecus francoisi. Next base: position 90,359,104 of record NW_022681471.1, read on the forward strand.
TCATGTATAACTCCCCAATGCATTTTTTCTTTCCTTCTGTTTGCTTTTGGTTTAGCTTACTCTTCTTTTCTTGTTTTATTAAGGTTAAAGTTTGGGTTACTGATTTGAGAATTCTTAGCATTTTATAGAAATTGTTTTCCTTCGCCGGGCGCGGTGGCTCAAGCCTGTAATCCCAGCACTTTGGGAGGCCGAGACGGGCGGATCACGAGGTCAGGAGATCGAGACCATCCTGGCTAACACGGTGAAACCCCGTCTCTACTAAAAATACAAAAAAAAACTAGCCGGGCGAGGTGGCGGGCGCCTGTAGTCCCAGCTACTCGTGAGGCTGAGGCAGGAGAATGGCGTAAACCCGGGAAGCGGAGCTTGCAGTGAGCTGAGATCCGGCCACTGCACTCCAGCCTGGGCGACAGAGCGAGACTCTGTCTCAAAAAAAAAAAAAAAAAAAAAAAGAAATTGTTTTCCTTCTAAACACACTTAAGGTGCATCACATAAGTTTGGTATATTGTTTTATTTTCATTCATCTCAACATCTTTTCTAATTTCCCTTTTGATGTATTTTAAAACCCATTGATTGTTTAGGAGTGCATTAATTTCCACATATTTTTGAATTTACAAATTTTCCTTTTACTACTGATTTCTAATCTCACTCTACTATGGTCAAAGGATGTATGTATATAATTTCAATAGTTTTAAGCTTGTAGTTGGTTATTTTAAGGCCTTGCTTATGTACTCTCCTAGAGAATGTTTCATATGTGCACTTAAGAAGAATATGTATTCTTCTATTGTGGTGTAAATTGATTTACAGATATGTGTTGTTTAGTTGGTTTATATTATTATTATTCAAGTTTTCTACACTCTTGCTGATCTTTTGCCTAGATATTTTATTCATTATTCAATGTGTGATATTGAAATTCTCAACTATTTTTTCAAAATCATATATTTATTTCTTCAATTATGTCATTTCTCTTGCTTCATGTATTTTGGGATTCTTCTGTTATATGCGTGTACATTTATAATTGTTATATTTTCCTAATGGATTGATATTTTATCATTATATCTATTTTTATCACTATCAAGATTTTTGACCAAAAAACTATTTTGTCTGATATTAGCATAGCCCCTCCAGATCTCTTATGGCTGTTTTTGCATAACGTATCACTTTCTGCCCTTTTACATTCAACCTATTTGTATCTTTGAAAGCAAAATATGTCTTTTGTAGACACCGTAAGTAGAACTGGATCTTGTTTTTCTATCCAGACAATCTCTGCCTTTTGATTGGATAGTTTAATTGATTCACATTTAATATTATTATTGATATTCTTTGATTTATGTTTACAATTGTGCTTTTGGTTTCTTTATACCTTGTGTCTTTTTTGTTCTTCTAGTCCATTTTTCTGTCTTTATATTAAGTAGTTATTTTCTAGAGTAGCTTTTTCATTTCTTTAATGGTTTTCACTACATTTTTTAGCAATTTTCCTGGTTGTTGCTTTGACTTATGGATTATATGTTAACTCAAACTACTTCAAATTTATGCTAATTCCAATAAAATAGAAAATCTTAGTTCCTTTATAGCTTCTTTACCTCCCACCCCCTTTGCAATATTGTACATACTACATCTATTCATATTACAAAAAGCAATGTAGCATTACAATTATTGCTTTATATAATTGTGTGTCTTTTAAAGAAGGTAAGAGAATAAAGGAGAAAAAATATATTTGTACCATTTTTATATTAACCTTATTTACCATTTCTGTCTTTGTGTATTTCTCCTTATGGAGTCAGGTTATTGTGTGGTGATATCTCTTTACTCCAATATATTTCATGTCTGACCTCCTTTTTTGTTCTGTTATTGTCAATATATTGTATTTCTATATGTAATATGTCAAATATATAATTTTATAGATTTTTATGCAATATGTTCTTTTTTTTTTTTTTTTTTTTTTTTGGTGGAGTCTCACTCTGTCACCAGGCTGGAGTGCAGTGGTGCGATCTCGGCTTACGGCAACCTCCGCATCCGGGTTCAAGCAATTCTCCTGCCTCAGCCTCCCGAGTAGCTGGGACTACAGGCGTGCATCACCACGCCCAGCTAATTTTTGTATTTTTAGTAGAGGCAGGGTTTTGCCATGTTGGCCAGGATGGTCTCGATCTCTTGATTTCATGATTCGCCTGCCTCGGCCTCCCACAGTGCTGAGATTACAGGCATGAACCACCGCGCCTGGCTGCAATATGTTCTTAACTCAGTTTAGAAACAAGGAATGATACAATCTTTTATACTTATCTACATAATTATTTTTAATAGGATTCTTTGTTTTGATGTTTAGATTTAAATTATTCTATAGTGTCCCTTTCTTTCAGTCTGAAGAATTTTCTCTAGTATTTCCTGTGAACAGGAAATAATAGCAGCGCAGCTCTGCTAGTATGTTAGTTTCCTATGGCTTCTGTAACAAATTATCACACACTTAGTGGCTTAAAACAACACAAATGTATTATCTTATAGTTCTGGAAGTCAGAAGTCCATTCATCTTACTCTGCCAAAATCAAAATGTCAGTAGGGCTATACTCTCTTTGGAAGCTCTACAGGAAAACTTGCTTTGTTGCCTTTCCAGCTTCTAAACATCACCTGCATTCCTTGGCTCATGACCCCTTCTAACCTTCCTCAAGTCCATCACTCCAACCTCTGTAATCATAGGTTACAGGGATTAGAACATGGACATCTTTGGTGGACCGTATTCTGTCTACCACAGATGGCAATGAATTAATCTCAGCTTTTTTGTTGTTGTTTTTCAGGGTATGTATTTTGTCTTCACTTTTGAAAAATAATTTTGTTGGATATAAGACTATTAGTTGCTTTTTTTCCTTAAACACTTTCAATATGTCATTCCATTGCCTTCTGTCTTCCATGATTTGTGATGAAAAGTCACCTGTTAGTCTTATTGCAGGGTACCTTATATATGATGAGCTTTCTTCTCTTGCAGATATCAAGAGTTTATCATATGATGAGCTTTCTTCTCTTGTGGATATCAAGAGTTTATCATGTGTCTCATATTTCTCTGATGCTCTATTCTTTAATCTTTATTCTTGTTTCTATTCTTCAGATTGCAAAATCTATTGTTACATCTTTAAGTTTGCTGATTCTTTCTTCTGCCAGCTCTGATCTACTGTTTAGCACCTCTTGTAAGTTTTCATTTAAGTGTACTTTTTTAGTTAAAAAAAAAAAAAACAGATGCTGGTGAGGTGGTGGAGAAAAAGGAATGCTTATACACTGTCGGTGGGAGTGTAAATCAGTTCAACCATTGTGTAAATGCCTCAGAGACCTAAAGACAGAAATATCATTTGACCCAGCAATCCCATTACAGGGTATATGCCCAAAGGAATATAAATAACTCTATTATAAAGACACATGCACATGTATGTTCATTGCAGCATTATTCACAATAGCAAAGACATGGGATCAACCTAAATGCCCATCAATGATATACTGGATAAAGAAAATGTGGTACATATATACAGTGGAATACTATGCATCCAGTATAAAGAACGAGATCATGTCCCTTGCAGGGACATGGATGGAGCTGGAGACCATTATTCTTGGCAAACTGAAACAGGAACAGAAAACCAAATACTGCATGTTCTCACTTATAAGTGGGAACACATGGACACATAGAGGGAAACAACACACAGAAGCGTCTATTGGAGGGTGGAGGATGGAAGGTGGAAGAAGGGAGAGGATCGGGAAAAATAACAAATGGGTACTAGGCTTGTAGCAGGACAAGCTGCAGACAAAACTCCTCAGACACCGAGTTAAAGAAGGAAGGGGTTTATTCGGCCGGAGGCATCAGCAAGACTCCTGTCTCAAGAGCTGAGCTCTCTGAGTGAGCAATTCCTGTCCCTTTTAAGGGCTCACAACTCTAAGGGGGTGCACGTGAGAGGGTCATGATCGATTGAGCAAGCAGGGCGTACGTGAGTGGGGGCTGCATGCACTGGTAATTAGATCGGAACAAAATAGGTTAGGGATTTTCACAGTGCTTTTCTATAGAATGTCTGTAATCTATAGATAACATAACCCATTAGATCAGGGGTCGATCTTTAACTACCAGGCCCAGGGTGTGGCGCTGGGCTATCTGCTTGTGGATTTCATTTCTGCCTTTTTGTTTTTACTTTTTCTTTCTTTGGAGGCAGAAATTGGACATAAGACAATATGAGAGGTAGTCTCCTCCCTTAGGCTTAATACCTGGGTGATGAAATAATCTGTAAAACAAACCCCCAGGACACAAGTTTACCTATGTAACAAACCTGCACATGTACCCCTAAACTTTAAATAAAAGTTTAAAGAAATTCTCACTCCTTCAGGGATTATGTAAAGAGTTTTTGGCATTCACTTAAGAAATCAACAGTATATCTGGTTATAAACCAAGTGAAAGAAGTTGTAAAACAAGTTGATGATGGGATTCCATTGTATCAGGAGAATACCACCAATGCTTGTTACAAATGCCTTTATGCAGCCATGATGCAAAATGAAATCAATAAACTATCAATTATTGCAAAGTTAAAAATAGTATACTTTTTTGATCAATTGCTGACAAAAAAGAAAACTCTGTAAAATATTTCAATAAGTTTATTCTGAGCCAGTGTGTCACCATGGCCCAGGGAACAGCCTCAGGACGTCCTGAGAAAGTACACCTGAGGCAGTCAGGTTATGGTTTTGGTTTTATATATTTTAGAGAGACAGAGGTTACAGGCAAAGACATAAGGTATACATTGGTTTAGCCCAGAAAGGCAGGACATCTCAAACTGAGGGGGGCAGCTTACAAGTCATAAATGGATTCAAAGATTTTCTGATTGGCAGTTGGTTGAAAGAGTTAAGCTAAAGAGTTGACATCAGTAGAAAAATAAAATGATTGAGTTAAGCTAAAGAGTTGACATCAGTAGAAAAATAAAATGATTGAGTTAAGATAAGGGGAGTTATGGAAACCAAGGTTCTTATTATGTATATGAAGCCCCCAGGTAGCAGGCTTCAGAGGGAATAGATGATAAATATCTCTTTTCAGACCTTAAAAGGTGTCAGACTCCTAATCTTTCCTAGATTCAGGAAAGGCCTAGCTGTATTAGTGGGGAGTCTCTACACATGCAAAATTTCCTCCACCAAAGATGGCTTTGCAGGGCCATTTCAAAACATGTCAAAAAAAAACAAAAACAAAACACATTTTGGGGTAAAATATTTTGATTTTCTTCAGGGTCTACTATCTTTCATGTGATGCTATACCAGAGTCAGGTTGATATTTGGTATCTTATTGCCAAAGAGTCTGTTCTGTCAGTCTTATTATCTCTATTTTATTAATTCCGGCCAGTTTTGCCTAAACTCCAAAAGGAAGGGGTTATAACGAGACATGTCTGACCTCCCTTCCCATCATGGCCTGTAATTTAGTTTTTCAGGTTGCTCTGGGGTCCCCTTGGCCAAGAAGGGGGGCCATACAGTCAGTTGGAGGGCTTAAGATTTTATTTCTGGTTTAAACTTCAGATTGCAAAATCTGTTATATCTAAGTTTGCCGAGTCTTCTGCCAGCTCAGATCTACTATTGAGCACCTCTTGTGAGTTCATTTTAATACAGGAGTTACTGGCCGAGCATGGTGGCTCATGCCTGTAATCCCAGCACTTTGGGAGGCCAAGGCGGGCAGTTCACTTGAGGTCAGGAGTTCAAGACCAGCCTGGCCAACATGGTGAAACCCCATCTCTACTAAAAATACAAAAATTAGCTGGGTGTGGTGGCATGCATCTGTAATCCCAGCTACTAGGGAGACTGAGGCAGGAGAATTGACTGAACCTGGGAGGTGAAGGTTGCAGTGAGCCAAGATCGCGCCACTGCACTCTGGTCTGGGCAACAGAGCAAGGATCTGTCTCAAAAAAAAAAAAAAACAACAACAACAAAAACCGGTGTTATTAAGAAATAATTTTAGGCAGATAGAGAGGGTTAAAGGAGTTCTCAGTAAGGCTTTTTCTTTTAATAGAAACAGCTCCAGAAACACTTCTTTTCTAACAGAAAGGCAGCTTGCAAAAACCAGGCCAGCAAGTATTGACATGCGAATGCTGGTGATTAGAAACTAGGTCCAACCAATATAGCCATTCCTGCCCTCTCCTCCTTGTCACCATATGTGCCAGGTGTCACGGTCACCTCCAGATAATTCTGCATGTGCAGGATATTGTGGTGGTCCACATTTGCATATTAAAAGGCTACAGTGGGAGGGCCAGGTTTTTCCCGGGCTACATAAATGACACAGCTGGTCAAACCAATCCCGTGGGCCCTATGCAAATCAAACAGCACCTCCTGTAGCCTCCCAATATAACCAACTACTTTTCCGCCACACATGGGGTTTTCTTTTTCCGTTTGGAACCCCCTCCTCTGTCTCTGTATGGGGGAGCTTCTTCCTTCTTTCCTGCCTATTAAACTCTCTGCTCTTTAAAACCACTCCACGTGTATCCGTGTCGTTTATCTACATCAGCGTGAGACCAAGGACCCAGGTGTTCCTCCATTCATTGAGGTGGTATCATTTTGGTGTATTGGGCAGGAATTCATTTATTGGAGTGGTGAGTATGGAGTGAACTTCAACCTCAAATCTGTCCTTTAATCTCAAGGCTCTTTTCCTGCTATCCTGTCACCAAACTTTCCTTCTTTCTCTATCCAGGGTCTTTTACTGTCTCTGTGTGTCAAATGTGCAAGAATTTTTACAGTTCAGGGCAACAGGTCTATTAGGAAAGATCAGCAAAGCTGGTGAGCTCATGGTATTTCTAAGCCAACATCACCACCTAGTGAAAATAGAAATCCTCTTCATGAGGCACATTTTTTACAATAACACTGAGCTTCCTTTCACACCACTAGAAATCAGGCTCTAGGCTACTTCTGTGAACAGGAACGTTCTGCTTTTAGCAGTTAAGAAGTAAAATGTCTTCTGTAGTCAAATTTTAGTCTTGATAGTGTCCCATAAGCAGGAAAATGACCATTCAGTTACTGCATTCCTTTAAGGCACCTATTCTGTCTCTGATTAAAACCGTACTTAATTAGTGTGAGGGTAAACTGAGGCTGGAGCCGAACCGGGAACGAAGACACAAGGCAAATGGCAGTGAGAATGGCCTTTATTAGGGCTTGCGGGCGAGGTTCCTCGGTCCAAAGGCGTGGGCCGAGGAAGTCGCAATGAGGGAGGAGGGTAGGAGCTTTTTATAGCCCAAGAGGTAGGGAAGCTGGTTGTGCAAACAGGGCCTGGGGGGTCTTGAAACTACTAGGGCAGGAGTTGAGTAAGGGTCATGAGGAAGGGGTCTTTGGAAACTGTCAACCAAAACTGCTGTTTACAAACTTGTGGAATGCAGGTGAGCTGCAGGTCATGGGGGAGTGTGGTTGCCCAGCCGGAACTCTGACGCATGTAAGTCTGCGAGTGTGTACAAGGGTGAAGGGAGTCTTTAACAAAAGGCATGCTACGCCGGGTAATGCCGCCATGTTGGGTCTAGATTCCTGCCTAACATTCCCACCTCTTTCTAATAAGAAAATGGGGCGATGTGTTCATCTGGCTGCTTCCTGCTGGTATGGGTCATCGTGGGGTTCTTCGGAGGTCGGAACTCGGGTATAGGGGTGGAGCAGCATCTGATTGAAAGTGACCTGGGAGACTTCTTTCATGCGGTCCTGGATGAAGTGGAGGATACAGGGAGCTATGAGTAGCAAGAAGCCAAGGATTAGTAAGGGGCTTAGAAAGGGTAGGACTTAACCGGCCACAGATGACTGCCACCACCTAAGTGAGGGCCTTGATCCGAGGTTTTTCTGGTGGAGTCTTTCCTGAATCTTTTCTAGAGTGAGGAGATTGGTTTCTACCAGTCCTGACTCATTGATGTAGTGTTTGTCGGGGAAGGGGAAAGGAGGGGGTTAGGTTAGAGGAGTTAAAAGGGCTGGGTAAGGGTACCGCAACCAGTGGGGGCTTATTCAAGGCTGCACACAAGAAACAACGAGAGATGTTGTGTACCTTGGCCATGTGTACCACTTGAGCCCCTTCCCTGACTAAGGTTAGCCAGGAAAAAGGGTTGCTGCTATCCTGGGGCTTGCTGCCTGGGCTAGAGCTGAGGTGGCTTCCTCCTGTTGTCTGATGTCAGAGGCCAGGCTGATGAGGCTGCTTACAACCTTGATGTAGGCCTTAAAGATCCTGAGTCGGGCCACGGGATAAGACTCACTGTGCCCACCAGTCCTAGGAAGGACAAGATCTCTTCCGCATCTTGAGGAGGCTGGAGAGTCTCAATGAGGCTTATTCTATCTGCTGTGAGGTTTTTTGTAGTGGGTGTGAGGAGTATGCCTAGGTAGGTGACAGAAGGGCTGCAAAGTTGAGCCTTAGCCAGGGTAACCTGATAACCTCGGTCGCCTAGAAAATTTAAAAGTGTAGCAGTATCTGCAAAGGAGCACTCCTAGGAAGGACTACATAGTAATAAGTCATCGACATACTGCAATAGTGTGCTGTGGGTCAGGGGACAGAGGACAACATCCTGTGCCAGTGCCTGTCCGAAAAAATGGGGGCTATCTCAGAACCCTTGAGGCAAGACAGTCCAGTTCAGCTGGGAAGAAACATGAGTGTCTGGGTCCTCCCATGTGAAGGCAAACAGAAAGTGGCAGTCTGGGTGTAGAGGGATGGTAAAGAAGGCATCCTTCAGGTCAAGGACAGTGAAATGAGTGGTGTCAGGGGGAACGCGCGAGAGGAGTGTATATGGATTAGGAACAACTGGAAAGGTAGGGACTACTGCCTCATTGATGAGGCGTAGGTCCTGCACGAGACGATAGGCCCAGAGCTTTTCCGTACAGGCAGGATAGGAGTATTACATGGTGAGTTGGCGGGAACCAGAATGTGCTGCCAGAGCAGGCATGTAATGATGGGTTTTAGTCCTTGTCGGTGTTCAAGGGAGATAGGAAACTGGGGTCTAGAGGGGAACTTGGAAGGGTCTTTTAGCCGGATGCAGACAAAGTGTGGTGCTGGGCAATGATCGGGATGGAGGTGTCCCACACCTTAGGGTTAATGGGGGCTGGAAACGGGAGTGGGGGGGGGGGTTCAGCCTGGCGGGGTTGTCAGGTGAGAGAAGGGGGAAGAGGAACGTGAGGTGTGGGGAGGGGTTGGGTCGGAAGTGAACTGAGGCCCCTAGCTTGGAGAGGAGATCTCGTCTAACAAGGGGACTGGGCACGAAGGAATGATAAGAAATGAGTGCGAGAAGAGGGAGCCATCCAGGTGGCAAGACAGAGGAGGAGTCTGGCAGTAGGTGGAGGGAGTGCCGTCAATTCCCATGACTGTGACAGTGGAGGGATGGCTGGGGCCACTGAAGGAAGGCAAAACAGAGTAGGTAGCCTCCATGTCCATAAGGAAGGTTATGGACTCACCCGCTACCTGGAGCATAACCCTGGGCTCAGCGAGAGTGAGAGGTGTCCCAGAGTCTGGGCCTCTTCAATCTTCATCGGTGTCAAGGAGCTGGAAGGTGCCTCCAATACCTGGAGGAGGGTTGTCACGTGGAGGCGCAGCGACCCTCCTTAGGTCGGGGCAATCTGACTTCCAGTGGTGGCCCATCTGCCGACAGTTCGGACAGGGGCGAGTTGGCTCCTTTGGGTTAGGGCACTGCCTGGCCCAGTGGCTGTCGTTGCCGCACTTGAAGCAGGCACCAGGTGGCGCTCGGGTAGTACCTCCTTTCTGGGAGCTCCTGGAGCCGGCCGGCCTCAGGGCTGCTACCAAGGCCTGGGTTTGGAGTTGTACCTTCTGTTTTAGCTTGGCCTGTCATTGGGCCTCAGCTGCTTCCTCCCTGGAGTTGTAGACCTTTAAGGCCAGTTTGACTAAGTCCTGGATGGGACTTTGAGGGCCGCCCTCTGCCTTTTTTAACTTTTTTTGGATATTGGGGGCCGACTGAGAAATAAAGTATGAAGCTAAGATGGCTCCTCCTGCAGGGGAGGCAGGGTCAAGATGGGCGTACTGAATAAGTGACTCTGTCAGTCGGTTAAAAAAAACAGCCGGATTTCCATCTGAGCCTTGGACTACCTCCTTTAACTTATTAAAATTGACTGACTTATTGGAGGCTGCCTGCATGCCAGCAAGAAGGCACTGGACCATCATATCTCGGCGGCGTCATCCTGCCTGACCAACCTGCTAGTCCTAGTTGGGCTCGGCTGAGGGCACCGCCTCAGTGCCAACTGGCATGGCGTGGTCAGTTAAATGAACCTGGTCAGCGTGCTGCTGGCTGCCACTAGGATATGCTCCCGTTCCTCAGGGGACAGGGTTGAGGTCATAACGACATGGGGATCATGCCAGGTGAGATCATATGCCTGGCACAGGTATCTGAACTTTTTGAAATACTGAGTGGGGTTGGCCGAGAAAGAGCCTACACGCTCTTCAATCTTAGACAGGTCTGCCAGCGAAAACAGCACATGGACCTGGACTACTCCTTTGGCGCCCGCCACCTCTCGCAAGGGACACAGGAGGTTGATCCTGGACTGAGTATGGGCTGAGACAGGCGAGGAAGGGGAGGAGGTGGAGGTAGGGGAGACAGAATCTCTCGGGTTTAGCAAGGGCACAGGAGGGGTAGAAGGGAGGGGAGGCGCTGACGAGGATGGGGATAATGGCGGGTCAGGGTAAGGAGAAGGTGGGTGGGTGGAGAGACCGAAGTGGTGGCCAGGATAGGGTGTCAGGAGGCTCAGAAAAAGAGGAGGAATCATCCCTCTCCTTGCTCGAGGGAAGAGACTTTGCAAGTAGAGCCTGAGCTAACGAGCATTGAGCGCAGAGGTCTGGGTGAGAACGCAAGTCCTAACAGGGTATCTCGTGCCATTTGCCTAGTCTCTTGCAGAAGCTGGTCAGATCCATGAGGATGTTAAAGTCTAGAGTGCCTTCTGCAGGCCACTAAGACTGATTATCCAATTTATACTGCGGTCATGCTACTGTGCAGAAGAAAATGAGCCGCTTTTGTTTTAGGTCTTGGCTGAGACTTAAAGTCTGGAAATTAGCCAAGAGGCATCTCAGAGGGGATTTTCGGTTTGGTTTTGACTGGGTAGTTCCCATGGTCCTAAGGCGGGCAGTCCGGCAGCAATGGGAGCGTCCTCCCACTGCCACACGGAGTGCGGGGTATGGCGGCTTCCGGGGAGGTTGGACATCTCCTAGTCCCCGGTGCCAAGGTCACAGTTGACTGGAGGGAGCCCTGACGTGGCCACGCATTTCAGACAGGGGCTTCCCAGAGGGAGCCTACAGGACGGGGGAAAACTTACCCAGCAGTGATCAAATTGAGTCTTGGATTGGTGAAACAGCTCCCGGCTCAGAAAGAAGGTCCTGGCTCGGGGAGAGGAGAGCCTGCTTGACCCGGCAGGGGTCCGGGGGAGGGGTTCCTCCTGGGTTTCGGCACCAAATGTAAAGGTAAACTGAGGCTGGAGCTGACCGGGAACGAAGACACAAGGCAAATGGCAGTGAGAATAGCCTTTATTAGGACTCGCGGGCGAGTTCCTTGGTCCAAAGGTGCGGGCCAGGAAGTTGCGCGAGTGGGGAAGGTAGGGGCTTTTTATAGCCCAAGAGGTAGGGAAGTGGTTGTGCAAACACAGGCCTGGGGGGTCTTGAAACTACTAGGGCAGGAGTTGAGTAAGGGTCATGAGGAAGGGGTCTTTGGAAACTGTCAACCAAAACTGCTGTTTACGAACTTGTGGAATGCAGGTGAGCTGCAGGTCATGGGGGAGTGTGGTTGCCCAGCCGGAACTCTGACGCATGTAAGTCTGTGAGTGTGTACAAGGGTGAAGGGAGTCTTTAACAAAAGGCCTGCTACGCCGGGTAACACCGCCATGTTAGGTCTAGATTCCTGCCTAACAATTAGTAAGGGGATTTAAGTTTGGAAGTAAACCAGAACCATTTTTCTGAAGGTAAATGCTTCAGCATGGGCCATAATAGCAGGCAGTCTAGCATGTTGCCTCCGTTAAAGGAGCCTTACCCAAAGATGACAGTCTCTCCAGAGATCCATTTTTCAGGGAGCCAGGCAGATCACACAGGTTTAGGAAGTCAAAGGGGATCACGCAAGGTGGATAAGTTAAGGTTGCATGGGTAAAGCGTGGTTAGTCCCATCACTTAGTTCATCTAGTCCCATGGCTTGGAGGACCACACCTGCAACCATGGATGGCACGTTTAACAGTGTGCCAGGACCCAGGAACCATGGAGGGAAAACAGGAGGATGCTCCACTGTCTTCTCCACCCTGGGTCATACAGAAAGGAAGGAAACTAAAAGGACACTTTTATTCTCACCTCTCTTTCTAGATGGGTAACAGATTATCTTCAGCTTGCACCCCTCTGGAGCATACTCTGAAGCACTGGATCTTCCTTAACCTCAGGACTTTGAAGAGAAAAGTGACTCATTTTCTTTTGCACAAAGGCATGGCATTTTTACTAAACCTTTGCAAGGGTTTTAAGGTCAACCCAGCCTTTTAGCAATCATATCTGGCAGGCCCAAAGAGAATAGTTCCCCCAAGTTAGAGAAGCAATTTCCAGGGGAACTACCTGAGGATCCCTCTTATTTCGGGCCCCTTCAAGTTCCCTTCTCATTATAGGACCTTAGGCAAATAAAGGGAAACTTAGGTTGATTTTCTGATGACCCTGATAGGTATATAGATGCTTTCCAAAATTTAATTCAGGTGTTTGACCCCACATCGAGGGATGTTATGTGCTCCTAAACCATGCTTAGTACCCGCATGGCAGCTTAATACCCGCATGGCAGCTGAAAAGCAGGCAGCTCTGCAAGAAGCAGAGAATTTCGGAAATGAGCAACGTATCTCCTATAAAACACCAAAAAGGAAGAAGGCAGATAGGGAAAGTGAAGAAATAACAGAAACACCATTCCCAATCGGGAGGGAAGCAGTTCCCAGTACACAACCCTGACTGGGACCCCAATAACTCTGGAGATGAATGGAAAAAGCAGCACTTTTTAAGGTGTATATTAGAGGGCCTACAGAAAACCAAGGCCAAACCTCTCAATTACTCTAAACTGTCTATGATAGACAAGCCAGATGAGAATCCTGTAGCCTTTATGGAAAGGCTGAGAGAGGCACTGATAAAACACATCTCCTATCCCCTGATTCAGTCGAGGGACAGCTCATTCTAAAGGACAAGTTTATTACACAGGCAGCTCCCAATATCAGAAGGGAGCTACAGAAGCAACTTATAGGACCAAATAGCACCTTAGAAAACCTCCTGAGAATAGCCACTTCAGACTTTTACAACAGGGACCAGGAGGAGGCCCAAAAGAAAGAGAAAAGGCTCGGGAGAAGGACAGAGGCTCTGGTAGCAGCTTTGCAGGCTTGCAAAGTCCAGGATCCCCAAGGTGCATCTGCTAGTTGCTATTGGTGTGGCAGGCCAGAGCATTTTAAGAAGGAATGCCCAGGCAGCAAGATGAAGCCATCTCAACCTGTCCAGCCTGTGGCAGAAACCACTGGAGGTGGAACTGCCCCCAGAGATGGAAGTCACTGGGTTCAGGACCAGTCTCACAGATGATCCAGCAGTACTGATGGGTCCTGGGGCTCAAACCTCAGCTCCAACAACTCAAACTGCCTTTATAGCACAAGAGCCCTGGGTGATTCTGGAAAATAAAGGAAGGAAAGTAGACCTCCTTTAAACACTAGATACTCTTTTCTCTCTCTTTCCTCCTCCCTAATCCAGACCTCCCCTCTTCCCATAACGTGACTGTAAGGGGCATCCCAGGAAACACTCTAATCCAGTATTTTTCTCAACATTAGTTGTAGTTAGGAGGACCTATTTACAGAGGCTTACAAGCCATTGCTATGATAGCTCTACTAAATTAATCCTAGGAAATAATTTAAGTGTTATTAACACTCCACATAACGTAGCAGGATCACTGTCCTCTAGGGGGAGCTCTTAGCTAGCAAACAGCCAGTAAAGCAAGACGTACACAAGGCAGGATAAGCGGTAGTAGCTCTAAATAACGTCTCTCCCCAGACACAAGCACTCAATTAGCTGAGCTAATAGCTCTTACAAGAGCACTTGAATTAAGCAAGGGAAAGACTGCTAACATTTACACTGATTCCAAGTATGCTTTCCTGGTTCAACCATGCTCATGTTGCCATTTAAAAGGACAGACATTTTCTTACCACTCATGGATCTCCTATAAAAATATCACCAGGAAATTAGGTTATTATCCTCAGTTTTTCTTCGGCGAGAACTAGCAGGATGCATTTTAAGGAACATCAAAAGGGAACAAATAGGTAGCCAAAGGAGATCGATTAGCTGATCAAGCAGCTAGGTCAGAGGCAAGGAAGCCTCAAGGCATCAAAACACTTCAAGCCCCTCCTAATCTAGGAAGGCTCCATAAGAACAATTGAACCTTAGTATTCCCCTGCAGAAATAGAATAGGCCACTTCTCGAGTGTGTACTTTTCATCCCTCAGGATGGCTAGAGTCAGAGGATGGCAAACTCCATTTGCCAGCCTCCAGCCAATGAAAAGTCCTTAAAATCCTTCACCAAGCTTTTCACTTAGGAAAGTATAAGACTTATCAATGTACTCAAATATTATTTTCAGGCAGGAAAACCTATAAATTGGTTAAGCATGTAACCTCTCGAGCTCACTTCCAACAAGAATTAACACAACTAGCAGAAGCCCAACCCCAGGAAATAGAACCACCTTTATTTAATCAGGAAATTCGGTATTAATGAAAACTCTCATCTCTGTCTCCTTCCCTAAGCCAGGCTGGGAAAGGCCCTACACCCTTCTTTCAACTCAACCCCCTCGGCAGTAAAGGTACAGGAATCGACTCCTGGATACGTCACAGTCAAGTCAAAGCCTAAAGAGCTGAGGGAGCAACCCCTGACAGCCCAGAGGAACATCCTGAATATCAATGTGCAGAAAAGACGATCTTAAGCTGAAACTCATAAAAGATAAGTAACTGAGTGAGGGCTACTCGTCTTACTCAGTCCCACTCCTACCTCACCAGATACTGTTTATTATTTCTCCCCTTTCCTCTCAAAATTTGCCACCAAATATTAGAACTTGTTTTTAATGCATATTTGCAAGGAAATTTTAATTATACATGGGATTGCATTTGTAACTTTGTAGATCCCCAAAGGAAAATGTTATATCTTGGCAAGTAAAATTTTAAACAGAAATTATTTACTATGCCACTCCTGTGGGAATTGTTATAGTCACGCTACTATCAGTGTGGCACCCACAATGTGGAATTCTGGTTGTAAAATTCTAATTGCTGTAATATTTTGCCTGATTATCATCCTTATAACAGGATTAATAATTGCAGGAAAGATCTAGTCAAGGTTGCTTTGGTTATAGTAGGAGTAATAGTTACGGATAAGAAGCAAGCATGGAAGTTTTACTATGACAGGACTTTTTACTGAAGGTTGGTGATAGGATGCACTCTAAGCTATGAAAAGGATATGAAAAACAGAGATTTTACATAAGGAAGGATCTTGAATGGTAAATTATTGTCCTAAAGGAAGTGACTGGTTGTTTACAGAAAGGATGTTTAGGACAAGTGAGAAAGTTTAAGTATGTTGTAAGAGGGTATGTGAAAGTCATGAGAAAAATTTTAATAATTAAAGGATTGTCAAGATTAACACTAAAATTATTTTAGCCACACAGTAACATATTTCTCCAATTATATTGCAAGTTATAAAAATGGCCTAAGCATAAAGTTATTCTCCAATGGCAAGTTAAGGGGGGAAATGTGTGCTTTTCTCAAGGAAAATGTGATCTTTATATTAACGTTTCTGGTAATGTACAGCGACACCTAGTGGAGACAAGTGGGTATTGCACTCCATTGGTGTAGGTGAACAGGTATCAAACTCAGTAATGGTCTGTAGGACCCCCCACTAACGGCGGTAATCTTAATAGTCATATTCTAACTCTATATTTTAAACCATCTTGAAAATTTATCTCTTTTCACCTAGAAGCAATCAAACTCCAAATGGTGCGAGCAGAACCACACATGGACAGGCCATTCTTCTGAGAACCCATAGCTCAACCTCAGGAGAAGGTCCAATTGCTGGTCCCCCACATGATGCCCCTTTTCAGCAGAAAGTAGCCAGGAAGAATCATCGTCTAACACCCCTTAGCAACAGTTAGGTTTACTTCTCTTGAGGGGAGAATAATACAGTAGTTATTAAGGCATAATTTTAGGCAGATAGAGAAGGTAAAAGGAGTTCTCAGTAAGGCTTTTTTCTTTTAAAAGAAACAGCTCCTGAAACATTTCTTAACAGAAAGGTGGCTTGAAAAAACCAGGCTGGCAAGTATTGATATGCAAATGCAGGTGATTAGAAACTAGGTTCATCCAATATGGCAATTCCCACCCTAATCCCCATGTCATCAAGTGTCACGGCTGCCTCCAGATAACTCCGCGTGTGCAGGACATCCTGGCGGCCCACATTTGCAATATTAAAAGACTAGGGTGGGAAGGCCAGGTTTTTCGTGGGCTACGTAAGTGACACATCTGATCAAACCAATCCCCTGGGCCTTATGCATATTAGACACTGCCTCATCCAGCCTCCCAATATAACCAGCTATTTTTCCGCCGCACAAGGGGTTTTCTCTCTTTTCTTGGAGTCCCCCTCCCTCTGTCTCTGTATGGGGGAGCTTCTTTCTTCTTTCTTGCCCATTAAACTCTCCGCTCCTTAAAACCACTCCACATGTGTCCCGGCCATTTATCTATATCAGCGCAAGACCAAGGACCCTGGTGTTCCTCCATTTCTTGGAGGCATGTCAATTTAAGATACTGTACTTTTTAACTTTAGGTTTTGTATTTCATTCTTTTTATGTAATTCCTATTTATTGGTTGATACTTTCTATTCAATGATTCACTGTCATCATACTTGCCTATGATTTTTAAAACACAGTTTCCTTCAGTTCTTTGAACATATTCATAATAGATATAGCATTTACCTGCTAAGATAACATCTGGCCCACTCAAAGACATCTTCTATTGTCTGTTTTTTCCCTATATATACGAGTCATACTTTTCCTGTTTCTTTGCATATCTCAACTTTTTGTTTAAAAATTGACATTTTAGATAATATATTATAATAACTCTTGATATTGAACCCCTTCTGGGGCTAGTCGTTATTGTTTATTTGTCTAGTAACTTGGGTGGACTAATTCTGTGCAGTCTATTTCTTCTGCACAGTACAGCTCTAATGTCTCCTGTTCAGATTTTTCTTTTACTTTTTTTTTTTTTTTTAAATTGTCAGCCTTGCTGACTAGCAGTTGTGCCTGAGTCACCATAGCTTAGTAGTCAGTCACTGATTGGCCAGAGGTTATGCTTAAGGTCTCTGAGCCAGTGTGTGGTTTGGAGACCGCCTTCACAGCTTATGAATTAGCCGCTCAATCAGCCAGGAGGTTGTAGCTCCTAGCTCATAAGTTCTCATTCTAGTCATTTCCAAGAATGTGCTGACTCAGGCATGCGCCCTGTCTTGTATGAGTATGATTTCGGCAGGGCCCTTTGGCTATTTCTATCACTGAACTCCCTTTTAGATTTCAGGCTGATCTGCCTAAATAGGTATCACATTCTGATTGTTAGCTGATTGGTCTATTTTATTAGGCCATTCATGTTTTGCTTTTAATACCTGAGACTGGGTAACTTAAAAAGAAAAGAAGTTTAACTGGCTCATGGTTCTGCAGGCTACACAAGCATGGTGCCAGCATCTGCTTGGCTTCTGGGGACGCCTCAGGGAGCTTTTATTCATGGCAGAAGGTGAAGCGGAGCAGTTATGCCATATAGCCAGAGCAGTAGCAAGAAAGAGAGAGTGGGAGGTGCCACACACTTTTAAACAACCAGATCTCACATGAACTCACTCATCACCAAGGGGATGTTGCTAAGCCATTCCTGAAGGATACATCGCCGTGATCTAAACACCATCCACCAGGCCCCACCTCCAACATTGTGGATGACACTTCAACATGAGATTTGGTGGCGACATGTATCTAAACTATATTATCTGTTGTTTTCAAAAGTGCCCTGGACCCTCCAAGCTCCGATTCAAATAATGTTAACCCCCTCAGGAAGGACCAGCAATACTTGGCGTACCCTCCTCTCCCTGGGCAAAACCTTTTCATTATGGAGTGGAAGGTGGAGGTGAGTGTGTAGGCTAGTGTGGCTACTTGGCTCCCACCACTTGCCCAGTGTAGATTTTCCACAAGTATGAAAGTAAATGCAAATCCAAAAAGGGGAGAAAATTAAACTTTTCATGGCGCAAAAAGGGAAAGTGACCCCCTCCATCCCTTTCCTTAGAGCATATACTTTAGATGACGTTTAGTTATGAATCCTTTTTCTGCTCCTTCAAGAGATATGTAAATATTTTTTACACTGTTAAAAATTACAGGAAGCCATTGTTTTGGACTGAGCTCCTGCACTAGGTCCCAACATTCAAGAAAAAAACAAAATAGAGTCTCTCGTGTTAAATGCCACATCGTCAAACTAAAACCTTAACGAAGCAAACAGATTCTAAAACAGACCAGTTTTTCCTGAAAACAGGAGATTCTAGTCTACCTGTGTCAGCATAATAATAAGGAAATATCCTCTGCTTTAACCTTTTTAAAAAAATTAACCCAAAGTAACCTGATGTTAACCAATCCAGTTTTTTTCTATTGTTCTACTTCCTTGTTCCCACTCTTCAATACCTACTGTTCTGTCATTGCCCAGTGGGAGATCTCATTATTTGTAGAATGGATGCTTCCCAAATTCAAGAATCACAGATAAAAGCAAATTAGACCTATAACTAAATTTGTCATAATTTTGTCTTTTAATAAAGCTAAATAAGCCTTTTGCCAGCTTTAAAACACAGAAATGTCTTTCTCAAGAACCTGAGTGACATCTCTTTGAAATGTAAACATCAAAGATATAGCATCCCTATCTTCTTGGGAGTTTAATGTAGGTGTCTGGCTTCAAATTACAGCTACCTATGTGTCATAGAATTATGAGAAATTTTACAGTTTCTTTGGATAAAGGCAATTAGCAAAGACAAATGGCCGCCCCCAATTACCAGGAGAATTTAAAATGAACTATGTGTAACAAATGGTGCTATTAAGTCCTCTCATATGAAGACTAGTCTGTCTTGGGAACATGCATGTAATAGGTTATATCTGCCTGGGCTATATTAAAAGATGATATTTCTTTCTATCTTTCCAATCTCTTTAGCAGATTGCCTGTGATACACATTGCATTCTGGTTTAATGCCTATTCAATAATAAAACTGTTTTCCTTCTTTTCTACTTTTGTGGACAGGTTTTCTGGTTGGCAGATTTTGTCTGTAATTATGTTTTGCCCAACACAGGCACCTGGGGACATTGAGTACTGCCAATGGACTGCTGAACCAAATGAAGAGCTTTTCTGCAACATTCATGTTGCAGAGGAGATGGGAACTACCACTCAGCTGCTGCCGCTCAGCTACTAAATCTGAAATAGTTATTCAGCAATACAAAAATGGAATGGGGGGTTCTGGAGCATCCCCTGTGGCTCAAATGCCGGAACTTTCTGCTATACCTACTGAGTTTCAGTAGATTTTATTGAATAAAAGTTTCTCAATTCTTTATAAGCCCTCTGATCAATCTCCAAATACTTTGTCTAGTTTCAGATATGTTTTTCTAGGGGAAAGGATTTGCCAAGCTCCTTATACTACCATTCCAGAAGTTGTAACCCTGAACTATGTTTGCAACTTCTTGTGAATCCTAAATTATTTTAAAATAAACAGTATAAGAAATAAAAATTTAGTGATGCCTAGCATGATCCAGGCAGTGTCCTTGATGCTGGATTTACAAAGACCAATGAAACCTGGTTCTTTTCCTTCAGGATCTTATAGTCAGGTGTGGGAGACAGATCTGTGTACTAGAAAGCATAGAAAAGTGCTATAGGTGCTGAATTAGCAATCTGTGCAAATAGCATGGAGGAAGGGATGAAGAAAACAAAAGTAGTCAGTAAAATAGAAACAGGAATGGCCAACAAATTAAAAAGAAGATTCAGGAGAACTATGTCCTTGTGAGTCTGAAATCACTCACCTATACTTGACAATGCAACTGGTCAGTGGGTTCACATCCTTGGCTCTTCCCAGGTAATAGTGAATGGTATCCCTTCTCAAAATAAAATAATTTAGACAGGCTTCTATTCATTCAACTACGCATCCAAACACATACCATTTTTGTGGGACTTCTCTATACCTCAATCACTGTTTATCAGAGAAACCCTCAGTGAATTATCTAATGCAGTTTTATTGTAAGATCAGATCTGAAGGAAAAGGAGTAACAGATTGACCGAAGTTCTTTATGAAGCCAAGAAGTCCAAAACAGAAGCTTCCAAAAATGGGAACATGGGGTAAAGAATATAAAAATCTCAAGTGAAGAGAATTTCTAATACAGATGTGTCCTATGTCAATTCATTGTTCACATATATTTTCCAATAAGGGCAAAACTGACACAATGATAGCAATACTTTATTGAGCAAGTAGCAAATGTAATAATAATTCATTCAATAAATATTAGGCACTGTGTTAGGTTCTGGGGATACAGAGATGACTCAAGCTGGGCTTCAGGCCTCAAAGACTTCATATTCTAGTGGACAGACAGACAGACCTAGATAGAAAGATAGACAATTCTGCCTACATGTAGAATTGCACCTACATGAAATTGTGAGGAGAGCTATGACAGAAATAAGCATGGAGGACCTTGGGAAACAGATGAGGGCCCCTTAACCTAGGCAGCCATGAAAGAATTCTCAGAGGAGATAATGCTTATGAACTAGGTACTATTATGATCCTCACATTAGATTAGAAAACTGCAGATCAGGGAGGTCAAGTAACTTGGCTGAGATCACATGGATAGTAAATGGTTGAGCCAGTTTTCATTCATGGTAATGTGAACTCCCCAAACCTCATTCATTTTACTTGACTGCCACCACTTAGATTTTCAGTGGCTCTGTTTGCTTCAAATATTTTTTTGAAATCTGGTACATTTTATTATCTGTGGAAAAGTCAGAAAGATACTCCATATCTATTAGTTTAAGTGCAGCTCCTCTGAATTCTAATTACTAGGCCCTGATGCTGTACAGAATTCTGAGCACAGCCTAGACACTAAATGTTTTTCTTTTCTGCAGACCATCAAATGCTAACTGATTCACTTCAACTTTGAGTATTAATTTTTGCTGTGTTACACCCACTTTTAAAAGTAATTTTAACTTAATGCCCTTTCAAAATCCAATCAAATTAACAGTATAATATGGATTTTCATAAAGATCCCAGAATGTCCTGCTCTGAAACACCATCCAATTGACTATTCATATCAATGTAAACTGGACGTGGAGTGTTATAAAAATCCTGCTCAAAAGCATATACTAAATCATTACCATTTTGTTGTAAGTACAAATCAATTTTTATGAGACACAGTCTTGCTTTGTCACCAAGGCTGGAGTGCAGTGGTGTGATCACAGCTCACTGCAGCCTCGACCTACAGGGCTCAAGTGATCCTTCCACCTCAGCCTCCCAGGTAGCTGGAACTATAGGCGTGTACCAACACTCCAGGCTAATTTTTTTTTTTTTTTTAACTATACTTTAAGTTCTAGGGTACATGTGCATAACGTTTATATCATGTATAACTCCCCAATGCAATCCCTCCCTCCTCCCCCCTCCCCATGATAGGCCCCAGTGTGTGGTGTTCCCCTTCCCGAGTCCAAGTGATCTCATTGTTCAGTTCCCACCTATGAGTGAGAACATGCGGTGTTTGGTTTTCTGTTCTTGTGATAGTTTGCTAAGAATGATGGTTTCCAGCTGCATCCATGTCCCTACAAAGGACGCAAACTCATCCTTTTGATGGCTGCATAGTATTCCATGTGTATATGTGCCACATTTTCTTAATCCAGTCTGTCACAGATGGACATTTGGGTTGATTCCAAGTCTTTGCTATTGGGAATAGTGCCGCAATAAACATACGTGTGCATGTGTCTTTGTAGTAGAGTAATTTATAATCCTTTGGGTATATACCCAGTAGTGGGATGGCTGGGTCATATGGTACATCTAGTTCTAGATCCTTGAGGAATCGCCATACTGTTTTCCATAATGGTTGAACTAGTTTACAATCCCACCAACAGTGTAAAAGTGTTCCTATTTCTCCACATCCTCTCCAACATCTATTGTTTCCTGACTTCTTAATGATTGCCATTCTAACTGGTGTGAGATGGTAACCCTAGAAGAAAATCTAGGTAGTACCATTCAGGACATAGGCATGGGCAAGGACTTCATGTCTAAAACACCAAAAGCAACGGCAACAAAAGCCAAAACTGACAAATGGGATCTAATTAAACTAAAGAGCTTTTGCACAGCAAAAGAAACTACCATCAGAGTGAACAGGCAACCTACAGAATGGGAGAAAATTTTTGCAACCTACTCATCTGACAAAGGGCTAATATCCAGAATCTACAAAGAACTCAAACAAATATACAAGAAAAAAACAAACAACCCCATCAAAAAGTGGGGAAAGGATATGAACAGACATTTCTCAAAAGAAGACATCCATACATCCAGGCTAATTTTTTAATTTTGTAGGGATAAGAGTCTCACTATGTTGCCCAGGCTGGTCTCGAACTCCTGGGTTCAAGCAATCATCCTGTCCCAGCTTCCCAAAGTGCTGGGATTACAAATGTAAGCCACACACCCAGCCAAGATTTTTAATTTAAAAAGGCCAGTTATAAACATGCCCCACATGAGACTCCAAAAAGGTAAGTTCTGGACTTCATGGCCCAGAAGTAGTAGTATCCTGAATGAAAACAAACAAACCAAAACCAAAAAAAAAACTAAAACTAAAACCTTTCCTCCTCCTCTTTTTGTTGCCTCTACACTAGTACTGACCGTAGTGAGAAACACTGTGTGTGTGTGTGTGTGTGTGTGTGGTGTGTGTGTATGTGTATCACCGAATGGTACATTTTCAAACATTTTTGACCTTTGTTTGTGGAAAAGTTGCTTAACCTCTCTGATTCTTGGTTTCCCCATTTTACAGAATAGGACAACTACTTCTCAGAGACAGTGTGAGGATTAGGTATCATAATACATGCAGACATGTTTTTGCGAACTACAAAGGGCTATACGTGTTATATACTCCGCGGGGAACATTTGGTGCACACAGAAATTCTGGTGAGCCACAGAAAAAGCAGTTTTTACAAAAGCAGCTTCTCCAGCCCAATCCCTTGTATACAACAGTGAATGTTTAATATATTTTATTGTACCAATGAGTTTATACAAACTTAACCCATTCGGAAGTCATAATAAATAATGCCTGACACCACACTAGGAACTTGAGATTCAAATGGATGAAACAGGGTTCTTTTCTTCAAACAACTCATGGTCTAGTAGGGGAACCCTGGAAACAAATAACTACAAGGATTGTGACAGGGTACACAGTAGAAGTATATACCAGGTACAGTGTGGTATACAGGTAGGATAGACACTCCCAGGTCTTTTTACCCTTTCAGGATCTTGTTCCATTTATCACCACATCTTCCTATGTCTTCATTCTCTCCCTGTCTACTGGCTCCTCCTCATAATCAAATAGCCATGTCACCCTCTTGGTCACAATCACAGTTTAGTGAGTGAGTCAGATAAGTACTTTAGGCAACTGCAGGATTCACAGTGGATTTTCATCTTTAACAGGAAAGTATGGCAATAGAGTATTGATATAGTAAGGTGTGTCTTTAGTTACTGCCATGTTCTGAGTAACTTGGTGAATGACAATTCACCAAGGACCCCAGAAGGAGGGAAAGTATTAGGAGTGGGAGGCTTTGCAAGGTCACAGGTTCAGATTTAGATGAATAAATAATTACAATGTTAATACTTCATACTTGGCATGAAATGGGAAAAGATAATTGTGGAATAAGAAAACTAAGTTAAAATCCTGGTTCTGTTGTACATGAGCTCTATGACATTGGGAAATTTTCTATGTGTTGAAGATTCCATTCACCCAACATTATTGATAAGATTAAAAAACAACAGTAGAATGTATAACATAGCACATGGTTGAGAACACAGCCTCTGGAGTTGTATTGCTTGGATTTGAAACAGTGCTACCCTTTATTTGCTGTAGGAGAGTGAGCAAATTTTAACTTCTTAGTTTTCTTATCTATAAAACGGCATATTAAATAGTAGTTCTGACCTCATGGGGTTTTTATGACAATTCAGTTGCTTAATATATTAAATAGTATAGTAGAGTACCTGGTACATAGCGACTGCTAAATGTTTGCTAAATATATTAGGAATACCTATTTCAGAGTTCATTGCAAATTTCACAGGATATGAAAATTGTTAATTAGTTGTAACTATGTCACTATAGTCTCTTCCAAAATCCTGATTTTGGAAGCCATGACATGTCTTCTAGCTTCGAATTATCTTTAAAGTGAAACTGCACTGTTGAATCCTACAGCTCCTTGAAGTACTTGTCTGACTCTCCAACTAAACAGTGGCAATAACAGAGATGGTAGCATGGCCTAATTGGGACAGCTAATCTTTAGGTATCTGATCATTCAATGTAGTCCTCAACAAGGTCAGTCAGTTTCCTGCAGCCAGGGGAGCGCAGCAGAAGCTTCAGAGCACTGAAACCACAGATTGTCCTATTGAGGATGTGGCCCCCATACTGAAGGTCATGATAAGACCTAACAGCTCCAAGTTTGTTCTCCTTTCCTTCAGGACTTCTCCGTACATCCCCCCACTGACATTCCTCTCCATCTCATTGCCCATTGGCATCAGACACATACACATACCATTCACTAACAAGTAGGACTAATCATGAGACAAACTTTGAATATGTGGATTGTGAGCTTCTTTAAGAAGAGTATAAAATCCAAATAAACATATTCAAAGAGAGGCGTGCTTTTGGAATGGAAGCAGTCAAGTTTTGCTTAGTTTGGCATTGAGCTGTAAGAAACAAGGTCATGTTAAATAGAGCTTCTATGGGTCTGTAGCCATTTATCACCACACAGATGTTTTCCAGCCCCACTCCTCACCTGCTGTCCTCTCGCTTTTTCCTCAGTCAGCTCTTTCCTATTCTCCACAGAGCTACATCAATACTGCCCCCACTTTCTCTTAACCTCTTATATTACTCACACTTTCTCGCCTCATACTCACTGGATAACTCTATTACCTCTCCAAGGGAAATGAATATCTCAGGTGTAACATACCTTAGTTTCATAATACAAATCTACCAACCTTCCTTATACCTATCCAGTTTTTTCTCCTTCCCTCCTGGTACAGTGGAAGGGGTAATTTTCCCCCATCTAAGATAAATTCCTTCACTGTGCTTCACATCCCAAGTCCTTCCACCCTCTCAGGCTCTTCTTCCATTGATTACTACATCTTCCTATACCTTCAAGGCTTTCCCTCTGTGGGGGTTCCTCCCCATTAACAAATAAAGGTGCCCAAGTCTCTGGATTGTAACTGGATATGATTACAGGATGGCTAAATATGTATTTAAAAGGTTACAAGAAGAGTTATGAATACTCATGAAGGTGGTCATAAGCCCTGTCTAGTCCATGAGAATGGATTAGTTTAGTTAAACAGCTGTGTTCCATCCAGAAGGTAGCACTGCGGATGGGCTAGGCCTCTGTATGTGATGAAGGCAAACAGATTTTTAATAGGACAAGGTATTAGGCCAGTTTTTCCCAAGGGGGCTTTAATTGGCTCTATAAGTCAACTTTGATTTGTTAAAGCCATCTGTTCATATCTGAAAGTATGCCAATCCAGTTAAAGCCTTGGTCAAATAACCAGTGTCTCCAATGGTGTCCTGTTACAAAAGAGAACAGAATCTTATTGAATTTATGTAAATAATTATACTGCTATAAACTAAGTATACTTACAAATAGTTTTCAAGTTCTGGGGAAATCAGAAAAGCTGGTAATAAAAGAAATATGCTCCAAATTTTTCTCACACGAGTGTACTTTACCCAATTGTTAAAAGCTGTAAATAGCTCAAAAGAGAAAAAGGTTTCTGGACTCTGTGAAACAAAAGAATTAGCAATGCTTCAAACAAAAAGTCATATAAAGATCAGTCTTCTATTAGTTCAGTCTATGCAATTAACTCCTGTTCTGCTCAATATTCATGAACATATTAGCTCTCTATGGGAGTCTTGGAAGATTTTTTGTCCATTCGAGTGTCACAATCTCCAAAGTTATTAGAAACCTGCATTCAAGAATACCTGTCAGAATCCTACAGCTGATTATAAAAAGGCCTTTGAAAAGAATCAAAATAAAATAACAATTATGGATGATAAAATCTCAGAACACTCACAGATAAAGACACAATTGACAAGGAAATCTGGTCATCTCTGTGGCATACAATAATTTAACATAGCAATCTTAATTATTACTGATAACATACCCTGAGACATCAGAATTATGGGCATCTTATACAATTCTGAAAAACATACCAATAACATTTTTATATGAATATAACCCAAAGAAAGAAAGTTAAACACCATTTTATATGTAACAGTGCTTCCTGTATGGCTTTAATATACCAAATAAGCCAATATATCTCTTTTGGACTTCATGGGACCTAATTAAAGAGTTAACCAGGTCAGAAAAAAAGCTTAATTTAGAACTTGACTTTGAAAAGTTTATCTAATATCAAAGCTTTAAACACCTGATATTACAAAATAGATTCCCAGCTCACTATAAGCTATTTATTTAACCAAAACAACTCAAAAGTTCTTTAAATTCAAAAATCTTTACTCATTGATAGAGGGCAGACTCAGCTTTCCAAACAAAACCCAATAAAGACAGCATGAGGACAATTGAATCTCTTTTCTCTCCCTTCTTTTTTCTATCATTACTCAAAAGGAAAACAAAAATCTTTCATTATATTTTAATATCACATGAAAATCTTGTTCAAAAGAAAAAGCCAAATTTCACCTTTGCATTTATGTGCTATTAATGTTAAACCCAATTCTTAATAAAACCTTATAAACAAATCTGTCCAATCTTAATTAGTTTGATCATAATTTAAAATTTCCATAAGCCTTTCAAAACTCTTTACAATTTTCCGTTAAAGAGCAGATCACTACTCTAAGAAGACCTTGTAATTCAACACATGGGCCCAGATTCTGGCCCTGCATCAGTGTGCTTTTATTTTAATGTTTAATTTTCAGAAAAACTAAATAGCCTCCTACAAATTTTAGCCTACTTGCCCACACCCACAGAACTTCCTTTACAAGATCAATCTCTTAAAACTCTTTTACAACTTGCTTAAGCTCTCAGTTTGTTCTATTATTCTTTTAGCTTAGGAAAATCCTTAAAAACCTCTGGACTAGACAAAATTACATTTCCTTTAACAAAAACCATAATTATATGCCTTCTTATAACCTTTTACTAAAAATACATTCTACCTTCCTTATACACCTTGCATGTAAAGCTGTTTCTTCAGTAGTCTCAGTTACGTGTTACAATGTTAACTCTCCGCAACTTTTATTTTTGGTGAAAAACCCAGTAAGTAAGCAATTTTAACCATGTATCAATCAGATTATGGAGCCCAGGACAAAGACAGAGCCTCAGACAATGTCTGACTCTTCCCAGCCTAAGCCAGGGAAACTGGCTAACTCTATGTCCCCAGGCCTTAACTAGAGAATCTAATTGGCTATAAACAGACAAGTTAAGTAATGATTAAAAGACATAGAAGCAGCTTATGACCTTAAAGCATCTAGAAAACAGTATCTGACCTGCCTAATTTAGACCAAATGTCTAAACGTTGAATACAGTTTTATTTTATCAATAACCTTTAAAACTAGGTTTATTTACCAAAGATTACTACAGTCTTGTGAACTAATAGGCATTACAGTTTTTATTTTTCTAGAAAAATATTTGATTTAAGCACTTATTTTTCTTTAAGCCAATTAATTAGAGCTCTTTTATATAAGCATTACACATACAACACATATACATACACAGACAGAAGCAGATCTGGTAGGGAGATAAAATATTAGATACAAGAGGAAGGAGGATTGGACAGGAGTAAATGGAGAATCAGACAGAATTCCATTGACTGAGAAGTTTTTAGAGGGCAAGCAGGGGTTTTAAAACAATATATGTACACATATAGCCCAAATATCACCTTTAAGTTAATTTCTAACTACAGAGCTCTCAAAAATATATATATTTTTAAATCTTTTATTACCAGCTTTCAGCTAGGACAAAGGGCCAATATTTCTGACTTTTATTTTTTTAAAATAAAGGTAACCTCCTACATGAAATCAATAAGCCTTAACCAAGGGTATGACTTAACCATAGGTGCATGGGGCATTTTTGAAAAGAAGGCAAGTGATTTTCAAAAGCTCAGGGAAAGGAAAATTTCAAGACAGGAAATCAGAAGCTTTCCATAAAGTGAAAAAGAATCAATAAATGGCCAAAAGTCACACAAATAACAAACCAGAATGGACTTATTCCCTAAGCTGGGAATTGCACCTTGGCTGTTCTTGTGAAAGGCCAAAGCCTACTGAGCTACGGGATGGGCCACTTGCCATTGACCTTTCCAGAAGGACCTAGAGCAGTCATTTTTGAGCTTCCAAAGGATTTTAATTGCTCACAAGAATTAAGGCTAGACATGGCATTATCATGTACCCTTTTTAGACCCAAGAGTCAAAGCCCTGTCTTAATAGCACAAGGACTTAAAAAGCAATACAGAAAGTTACATGTATAACCTTTTCAACTCCATAATTTGAATTAACTTTTAGATAACTTTTGAGTTAGTCAAAATTATTTTTCTCAATAATGAGAGGTGAAGCCAGCTGGACTTCCTGGGTCAGAGTAGGGACTTGGAGAACTTTTCTGTCTAGCTAAAGGTTTGTAAACGCACCAATCAGCACTCTGTAAAAATGCACCAATCAGCGCTCTTTGTCTAAAGGTTTGTAAACACACCAATTAGTACTCTGTAAAAACGCACCAATCTGCTCTCTGTGTCTAGCTAAAGGTTTGTAAACACACCAATCAGCACTCTAAAAATGGACCAATCAGCACTCTGTAAAATGGACCAATCAGTGCTCTGTAAAATGGACCAATCAGCAGGACATAGGCAGGGCCAAATAAGGGAATAAAAGCTGACCACCCCCAGCCAGCAGTGGCAACCTGCTCGGTCCCCTTCCATGCTGTGGAAGCTTTGTTCTTTTGCTCTTCGCAATAAATCTTGCTGCTGCTAACTCTTTGGGTCCACAGTACCTTTATGAGCTGTAACACTGCAAAGGTCTGCAGTTTCACTCCTGAAGCCAGCGAGACCACCAACCCACCAGGAGGAACAAACAACTCCAGATGCACCACCTTTAAGAGCTGTAACACTCACTGTGAAGGTCTGTGGCCTCACTCCTGAAGTCAGCAAGACCACGAACCACCAGAAGGAAGAAACTCCAGACACATCTGAACATCAGAAGGAACAAACTCCGGACACACCATCTTTAAGAACTGTTACACTCACCGCAAGGGTCCACAACTTCATTCTTGAAGTCAGTGAGACCAAGAACCCACCGGAAGGAACCAATTCCAGACACATTTTGGCGACCCAGATGGGACTGTCGACTATCACCAAGCGGTGAGTACCATCGGACCCCTTTCGCTTGCTATTCTGTCCTATTTTTCCTTAGAATTCAGGGGATAAACACGGGGCACCTGTCGGCCAGTTAAAAGCGACTAGCGCGGCTGCCAGACTAAAGACACAGGTGTCAGGCTTTCTGGGAAAGGGCTCTCTAACAACCCCCGACTCTTCGAAGTTAGGAGCATTGTTTTGCCTGGAACAAGCTTCCATTTTTCCTGGACTTCCAGGCTGAGCCAAGGGTCAACAGAGAGGAAAGCCATTCAGCTCTGGGGTCCCGACAACAAGTTGGTTGACCCTGTGGCCATGAGCAGAACTCTCAAAGTCATGTTGCCCAAGCGAGACTCACCCGTCTATCCTATCTATCCTGACCCTTGCCTCCTGGGTTCTAATGCTTGTCAGATAAACTTCCTCTCACCTCTGAGGCTAGTCCCGCTTCTAAAAAACTACTCCCTGTCTCTGGTGCTTTTCTAGTTTCTCCTGTAAGAATGATTTCTACTATAAACTCCAGGACTCTGTTACCTTCTTTAGGTACCTGGGCTCACCAATTAAAAGGACATAATTTTTGCCCAAAGCCCCATTGGGGCAGGGGACTATCTTATCTGGAATTTGAGGATCCTCCTCAGACTAGCAGGCCTAACAAAAGATATTCCTGAAGCTAGGATATGGGGAGCCTCAGAAATTTTATCCTTCCTATTCATATAAATGAGGACAAAAGATATCACTCTTCCAACTCTGGAGATCCCTCCCCTCCCTCAGAGTATGGCCCTCCACTTCATTTTTGGGGCATAACATCTTTATAGGACGGGGTAAAGTCCCAATACTAACAGGAGAATGCTTAGGACTCTAACAGGTTTTCAAGAATGTCAGTGATGGCCACTAAATCCACTATTTCTCAGTCCTCTTTGTGGTCTAGGAGGACAGGCAAGGGTGTAGGTTTTCGAGAATGCATCGGTAAGGGCCACTAAATCCGACCTTCCTCGGTCCTCCTTGTGATCTAGGAGGAAAACTAGTGTTTCTGCTGCTGTGTCGGTGAGCGCAACTATTCCGATCAGCAGGGTCCAGGGACCATTGCGGGTTATTGGGCAAGAGATGTTTCTGCTGCTGCGTCGGGGAGTGCAACTATTCCAATCAGCAGGGTCCAGGGACCGTTGCAGGTTCTTGGGCAGGGGGAGAAACAAACAAACAAAACCGCGGGTGGTTTTGTCTTTCGGATGGGAAACAGGCATCAAGACGCCCACCCTTGAAATGCATCCTAAGCCATTGGGACCAATTTGACTCGCAAACCCTGAAAAAGAGGCGGCTCATTTTTTTCCTGCAGTACGGCCTGGCCCCAATATTCTCTCTCTGGTGGGGAAAAACGGCCACTTGAGGGAAGTATAAATTACAATACTATCCTGCAGTTGACCTTTTCTGTAAGAGGGAAGGCAAATGGAGTGAAATACCTTATGTCCAAGTTTTCTTTTCATTGAAGGAGAATACACAACTATGCAAAGCTTGCAATTTACATCCCACAGGAGGACCTCTCAGCTTATCCATATCCTAGCCTCCCTATAGCTCCCATTCCTATTAATGATAAGCCTCCTCTAATCTCCCCTGCCGGAAGGAAACAAAGAAATCTCCAAAGAACCACAAACACCCCCAGGCTATCGGTTATGTCCCCCTTCAAGCTGTAGGGGGAGGGGAATTTGGCTCAACCTGGGTACATGTCCCCTTCTCCCTCTCTGATTTAAAGCAGATCAAGGCAGACCTGGGGAAACTTTCAGATGATCCTGATAGGTATACAGATGTCCTACAGGGTCTAGGGCAAACCTTCTATCTCATTTGGAGAGATGTCATGCTATTGTTAGATCAAACCCTGGCATTTAATGAAATGAATGCGGCTTTAGCTGCAGCCCGAGAGTTTCGAGATACCTGGTATCTTAGTCAAGTAAATGATGGAATGACAGCTGAAGAAAGGGACAAATTCCCTACCAGTCAGCAAGCTGTCCCCAGTATGAATCCCCACTGTGACCTTGACTCAGATCATGGGGACTGGAGTCGTAAACATCTGCTGACTTGTGTTCTAGAAGGACTAAGGAGAATTAGGAAAAAGCCCATGAATTATTCAGTGATGTCCACCATAACTCAGGGAAAGGAAGAAAATCCTTCTGCCTTCCTCGAGGGGCTATGGGAGGCCTTAAGAAAATATACTCCCCTGTCACTGACTCACTTGAGGATCAATTGATCCTAAAAGATAAGTTTATTACCCAATCAGCTGCGGATATCAGGAGAAAGCTCCAAAAGCAAGCCCTGGGCCCTGAACACAATCTGGAGGCATTATTAAACCTGGCAACCTCGGAGTTCTATAATAGGGAACAAGAGGAACAGGCCCAAAAGGAAAAGCAAGATCAGAGAAAGGCCACAACTTTAGTCATGGCCCTCAGACAAACAAACCTTGGTGGTTCAGAGAGGACAGAAAATGAAGCAGGCCAATCAACTGGTAGGGCTTGTTATCAGTGTGGTTTACAAGGACACTTTAAAAAAGATTGTCCTATGAGAAACAAGCTTCCCCCTCGCCCATGTCCACTATGCTGAGGCAATCACTGGAAGGCACACTGCCCCAGAGGACAAAGGTTCTCTGGGACAGAAGCCCCCAACCAGATGATCCAACAACAGAACTGAGGGTGCCCAGGGCAAGCGCCGGTTCATGTCATCACTGCCACTGAGCCCCGGGTACGTTTAACCATCGAGGGCCAGGAAATTGACTTCCTTCTGGACACTGGCGCAACTTTCTCAGTGTTAATCTCCTGTCCTGGACAACTGTACTCAAGGTCTGTTACCATCCGAGGAATCCCGGGACATCCTGTAACCAGGTATTTCTCCCACCTCCTCAGTTGTAATTGGGAGACTTTGCTCTTTTCACATGCCTTTCTTGTTATGCCTGAAAGTCCCACACCCTTATTAGGGAGGGATGTATTAGCCAAAGCTGGAGCAATTATCTACATGAATATGGGGAACAAGTTACCCATTTGTTGTCCCCTGCTTGATGAGGGAATCAACCCTGAAGTCTGGGCACTGGAAGGAACAAACTCCAGAACACCATCTTTAAGAACTGTAACACTCACAGCTTTATTCTTGAAGTCAGCGAGACCAAGAACCCACCGGAAGGAACCAATTCCAGACACAATAAGAACCCATGTTCTTTGGTACATTTTATATAAACCTAGGAAGCAAGAAGTCGTGAACTGTGTATCAGATATTAGCAGTTTATAGATGAGAACCTTTCCACAAGTTTTGGAACATGTTTCCCATACAATAACCCCTTTTTAATTGGAAATGACCCAGACATCCAATAAGCATTCAAAACAATTCTAAGATTTTAAAGTATACAGTAAGTCTACTTACAAGCATTTATGTCATTTATATGTACCCAACTTTCCCATTTCTAACAGTTTATTTAGATTACTTCTGAAAACTGAGCTATTACACAAAGATGGTCATTATTTAAAGTTATTTCCCTGTTAACCATTTTAAAGCCTGTAAACATTAGGTGTTTAAGTAAGAACCTTAAAGTTAAACATATGGGCATTTTGTCAATAACTCAGATTTAGAAGTTATCATTGAACTAATAACAAATTAGTTACTGTCAAAAAATATGCAAACTCACCACTTTATGGTGAAATTCACACTACTAAGCTATTCTTTCATGAAATTGGAACTGTTTACATGGCTAAACTTTGTTTGCCCCAATACATAATCCAGTAAAAGCTGTGAACTTAAATTTTGGTAAAGCACTCTCTGTGGTGGCTTTTTTAAAAAGAAACCTTTTACCCTTTTTCCCTTCAGTTTCAAATGAGTTTCCAATGTTTACGTTCTAGTTAGACCACAAATAATGAGTCCTATCTCAGTACCAGCAGCTTAGTAACAGCAGATTTAAAGCAGGCAGAAAAGAAGAGAAAGATATAGCCTGGCAGGCCTCCACACAGAAGCCAGGTTTTACAAGTGGGGCATGAGAAAGAAAGGAGGGGAAGAAGGTTTTATGAGTGGGGAATGAGAAAGAAAGGAGGTAAAGTGACTGAAAGGAAACTTGGGAGTCTTCCAGCCATCACACAGTGCAGGGTCACTACCCCCACCATTCTCATTTATCTTCCATTAAAGACAGTCTCAGTACCCCAAGTGGGAGGCTCTCCCAGATAGTCAGAAGGGTGAAATTGGAGGTGGAGAGTAAAGGGATCAGGCTCATACACAAAGTCATACATTTACACATGGAAACAAACAGCATGCTTCCGAATGAATCACCAATCAAGGGATTGGGTGAGGTCCTGAATCCCCTACCCCAGTTCCACATGGCTCCACAGGCAGCTGAGTCCAAGCCCAGAAAATGCTCCTTTGGTGCTGCACATACAAACAAATGTAAATGTATAAAATGATGAAATGGTGTCACTATCAGCCAAGTCTAAATAAAGCAGGGCCCCAGCAGCACCCCAAGAGAGGCAGAAAGTGGTCAAGTGCACTCTAACTCACTCACTCAATTCCAGAGTTTGCTGGCTTCTTCAGAGGTCACTTTCTTTGTACCCGTGAAGCATTGAAAGCAGCAGACATCATGCTAGGAAGTGAAAGGGAGGTTCACCAAGAACAAAAGCCTTTCTGGCAGCTGCTGGGAAGTTCCCTAATGGTCCTGTCACAGGTCTGCTAGCCAAGAGCAGCTGGCACTCACAGGCGACCCCACGCCTGACCCAGTGGTGAAACCAGGCTGACAGGCTTGGATCGCCTAGGGCACACAGAACTTCCCCCTATGGGCCACCAAAACTGTAACTAAAATGCAGGTTCAGTTGCTTGCCACTTGCACAGTGTCCAATTAACAAGAGTGAGGTCTGGTATAAAGAAAGTGACCTTTTATTCAAAACCTAGCTTGCGGAAAGAAGTACAGACTTCCTTCCTTAAAAGTATCGCTTCGGCTGGGCGTGGTGGCTCAAGCCTGTAATCCCAGCACTTTGGGAGGCCGAGACGGGCGGATCACGAGGTCAGGAGATCGAGACCATCCTGGCTAACATGGTGAAACCCCGTCTCTACTAAAAATACAAAAACTAGCCGGGCGAGGTGGCGGGTGCCTGTAGTCCCAGCTACTCGGGAGGCTGAGGCAGGAGAATGGCGTAAACCCAGGAGGCGGAGCTTGCAGTGAGCTGAGATCTGGCCACTGCACTCCAGTCCGGGAGACAGAGCGAGACTCCGCCTCAAAAAAAAAAAAAAAAAAGTATCGCTTCACTTTTAGAGCAGAAAGTGCATGCTTTTCAAAGGGGGACTAGCATAAATGGCATGCAGGAGAGGAAGCAAAGAGGTGGGGGTCTGCATGCTCACTCTGTTGCTTCATCTACCAGGCAGTCGAGTTGGTTTCTTCATGGACAGAACTAGGTTGTAAAGGTGGCTGAAGCTCTCCAGGTGGGGGAGTTTTGTAGCAGGCATACTTTGGGTTGTAAATTGACTGTTGTCCTCGTGGCAGTCTCCTCGTGGGAGAGAGCTCCACACTGGAGCTTCTAAGCACATAGTTAGATGAAGTTGTCTTGTAGGAAGTGTCTGGTGAAGTGGAGGTAAAAGGTTATAACTGAATTTCTAAAGGACTAAGCAGGAAGTGGGGAACAGGGAGAAAAGGAAAAAATAGAAAAGGAGTAACCAAAATAAGAAATAATAACTCATTCTCTTTTTCTTAGAAATATGAAATACTCAGTTACATAACCATCTGGAAGTCCTCAAACGTTGATACCTCTCAGAGAGATCTTCACTGTCCTCTCTCTACACCCTCTACTGGATGATCTCATTTATATCCTCTTCACCTACTGCCCATACACCGATGACTCCAAAATCTACATCTGGCTCATTCTTCCTTCCTAGGCTGCACATCAGGGTATCTCCGGCCTTTTGAACATCTCCAAGTTAATGCCCCTTGGGTACCAGTAGTACAGGATTCCTGACTTAAAAGTACCACTTCTCTTTTGGAGCAGAAAGTAGGTGCTTTTATATTTTTCCTCTATTAGGTTCCATCTAAGGGAATGGCACACCATCAACTCAGTTGCTCCAGTCAAATATTCTAAAAATATATCCCTGATATCCACACCTCTTTCTCATCTCCAACATCCAATTAATCAACTTATACTCCTTTAAATGCCACATATTTATGTCTTTTTTTTTTTTTTGACAAAGCCTTGCTTGGCCGCCAAGACTAGAGTGCAGTGGCACAATCATAGCTCACTGCAGCCTCAAACTCCTGGGCTTAAGCAATCCTCCTGCCTCAGCCTCCTAAATTGTTGGGATTACAGGCATGAGCCACTGTGCTTGGCTCACATATTTCTTGAATGTATCTACTTCTTTCAACATAGTCAATACCCTAGTTCAGGTCACCATCATTTCTCACCTGGACTATTACCACAGCCTCCTCTTAGCCCCTTAGCAAACAATTTTCTACTCTTCGGATTGAGGTCATGTCTCCTTTCCTCAAATCCCTGAACAAGTCACATCAGACTCTCTATAATCTGGCTTTTTCTACCCAATCAGTTTCATCTCCAGAAGATCCTTTCTTCTCTTTTATACCCTTACACTACATTCTAGACATAATGAACAAGTTCTTGTTCCCCAAAGCACCATATTTTATCTGTCTTCCAGAACCTCACATTTATTCTTCCTTCTCTGTTAAATACCCTTTCACTACTTTTACTGGCTAAATCCTATTTATCCTTCAGATGTCAAATTACATGGCATTTCCTCCAAGAAAGTTTTTCTCTTCTCCCTCGCCTCATATAGATTAGTTCCCTGTACTATGAGCTAGCAGAGCCGACTGAATCCCCACTATCATAAAAAATAGTTAGTACATTTTGTTGGAATGTATAATGTCTCCTCAATACACTGAGAATTCCATAAAGACGGAGCTATTTCTGATTTGCTCAACCCACATACCCTGAGGTAGCAGAATTCTTGGCCTAAAGTTCTGAATAGCTTTATCACAGCTAAAGCACAGTTGTAAGGATGGAGGAACTAGATCAATGCAAATACTTGATTATTTATTACCAGGTTAAAGCTAGATGGAAAAATACAACTTAAAGAACTCAAAATTTTACTGACTGAAACATGATGAAGGCCCCTTCTTCATATATTAAGTACTAAGATTTAATTCAGAATTAGAAAAAGGTAAATGTAAATAGTCTTGGACAGCAAGTGTTTCTGTGAAAGTTTTCCTTGCTCTAAATCAAATGTAATAGTAAACTTTTTAAAATAGATTTTGTGTATATTTAAGGTATACATGTTATGGGATATATATAGATAGTAAAATAGCTACTATAATGAAGCAAATCAACATATAAATCATCTCACACGTTATGCTTTTTTTTTTTTTTTTTTAGACAGAGTCTCACTCTGTCGCCCAGGCTGGAGTGCCTGGGCTCACTGCAAGCTCCGCCTCCCGGGTTCACGCCATTCCCCTGCCTCAGCCTCCCAAGTAGCTGGGACTACAGGTGCCCGCCACCACACCCAGCTAATTTTTTGTATTTTTAGTAGAAACGGGGTTTCACCGTGTTAGCCAGGATGGTCTCGATCTTGTGACCTCGTGATCCGCCCGCCTCGGTCTCCCAAAGTGCTGGGATTACAGGCATGAGAGACCGCGCCCGCCCAAGAGC
Source organism: Trachypithecus francoisi (assembly GCF_009764315.1). Taxonomy (NCBI): domain Eukaryota; kingdom Metazoa; phylum Chordata; class Mammalia; order Primates; family Cercopithecidae; genus Trachypithecus; species Trachypithecus francoisi. The sequence continues at coordinate 90,396,325 of NW_022681471.1, forward strand.
AGCCATTTTTTATGGCAGAATGGCAACAGCATTCTGCATACCTGGGTATCTAATCCCAGCTTTGTTCTGTATTGGAAGCGTGACCTGTATCATTTTACCTAACCTTGCTGAGACTCAGTTTTCTCATCTGAAATGGAGCTAACAGAACCTCCCCTGCCCCCATCTGACTTTCAGCTCAAATAATTTATGTGAAAACAGTGTAATAAACTTTTCTTTAAAAATACATTAGGACTGAGCTAACTCCTAAAATGTCCACTAGGGTGCGTGACGCCACCACTGGAACCACCTGCTAAGAATAACTTTTGCAGTCTACTACATATGTCTTCTTTTAACACCCAAGAAATGAGGTCTAAGTTTGAATGAGTAGATATAAGAAATATAATTGTTACCAACTCTGCCCTGAACCCTCTATCCCCTCAGCACTAGCCCCAAAGTCTAAACTCCCAGAGGTCCTGGCCTGCTTCTTCACATTGTTGTGAATGCTTACACAGGTCACAGTGTTAATGGATCTTCTTGGACCACGGATGGGCTTTCGGTTCTCCATGTTTACCATCCAGTACAGAGGAGAACCACTGAATTCATTATGCGATATTGTCATCATCTTCATCTAAAGAGCATGAGCTTTTGAGTAAGATAAAACTGAATTTCCATTCCCAACCCACCACATTCTAGTCCTTTGATTCATTTCATTGATTTCAGGTTTATAGCCTTAACTTTCTAGACCTTTAACTCATTTCATTGATTTCAGGTTTATAGCCTTAACTCTGGGAATAGAAGTTTGAGACACCTCAAGTGCTATTTGGAGACTGAGTTGAGAGAACAGCTCTCCCCTCTCCTCAGGTACGGGAATATCAGTGTCCATAATTTGAAATTGCAAACTCTCAGTTTTTGGTAGTGGTAGGGGTTGGAGGATGGACGGATTTCTCTAGGCCATTTGGAGTCAGCCTGGGTCAGAGAACTAGTCTAGCAACAAAAGCTACAGTGTCTGGCCCTTCTAGTATACACTGTGCAGTAGTTGTAAATCGTATTTTTTGTATTACATTTCCCTCACATTATCTGGTAATCTTCAGTAAAATCTCATTAAAAGTCACGGCCTAGTCTCTGATGGTGCTGTAGGAAATTAGGGAAGGGTGTGGGCACATTATAGGGTAAGAAGGTAGAAAAGGGAGAGCAGGATTCCCTTTTGAGTCCAGAGTGGTAGTATCCTTATTTACCACTTGGATACCACTGTGCCCAGAGGAGCAGCAACTTCATGAGGGGCAGAGCTTGCAGGCAGTGATACGGTGGAGAAGACAAAGACGACTTTCTGGAAAACAGACAAACTAGTAACAGGCCTACTTTTAGCCAATACACTGCAATTGTATGATTTATTACAAGAGCACCCCGTCTAAATTGATGGCTTGTCCCCAGCCTCAGTGCTTGGTAAGTAAAAAATCTGTGTGGGAATCAGGAAACAAAAGCAAACACAAAACAGGCCTATTCCACCCTGCACTAGGTCCTGGTGACTAGAGCTTGGTCTAGATTTCAGACCCAAGTTTTCTGCTATGCTTTTTGTACTTGTGCAAAAGGCAAAAGCAGTACAAATTCCATTATGGCCGAGCATTAGCCTAAAAAATTCTAAGGAATGGCGAGATGCCTGTATGGTATATGCTTAACAATAAAAAGATCATGGATTATTTGGAAATACTCTGGATGAGGCCACCCATGCTATCCTTGTTTGAATTACATATATTTTATTTGTAAATAGAAAGACTGGAAATATATATTTAAATTCGGTTATCTGTGTAAAGGAATCATGTGTGATTTTTTACATGTAATAATTTTTTAAATGTTTATTTTTAATTGTTGTGAGTACATAGTAGATATATATATATGTATGGGGTATATGGGATATTTTGATAAAGACACAATGTGTAATAATCACATCAGGGTAAAAGGTGCATCCATCACCGCAAGCATTTATCCTTTGTGTTACATACAATCCAATTACACTTTCAGTTATTTTTTAATGTACAATTAAATTATTGACTATAGTCACCCTGTTGTGCTATCAAATACTAGATTTATTCGTTTTTTATTATTTTGGAATTTTAAAATTTTTCTGAAATTAAGATGAATTAATTTTGCAATCAGAAAAAAATATTCAGTGCCTTTTAAAAAAGGTAAATAGTAGAATGAGTGTCCCAACTGGAACCTAAACCTATGGTCCATCACTAGGGTTTAAAGTGTTCTGGTAATGTGTGACATACTGAAGGGAATAAAATCCTTTGGCATGTAGAACTGGGGGCTTTGCAAGGAAAAATTCACACTCAGGGAAGAGCAGTCTGCAAACAAGTTTAGCTCAAGAACAAAAGCTAGGTTTTTGGAGAAGAGGAATGAATCTTTCTGGGCTGTGGATCTGTCTTCTGATCAGCCTTCTGCACTTAAGTCTAGAGGGGGCCTACAAGTAAACTGTGAAGAATACTTTTTTCAATTTTTATTATGGAAAATTTCAAACATATACAAAAGTATAGAGAATAGTATAATGAACTCTCAAACATCCATCACACAGCTTCAGCAATTATCAATTTATAGCCAATCTTGTTTCATCTATGCACTCAATTACCCCACACTCAGATGATTTTGAAGCAAATACCAGTAGCATATCATTTCACCTGTACATTTTTCAGTATACTTCTCTAAAAGATAAGAATGTTTTAAAACAACATAACCACAGTACCATATCACATCTTTAAAAAACAATAAATCAAGAAGTTACGTTTTTATTTCAAATTATGTAACAATTGGGGACACAATCAATACATTTCACTGGTATCATGAGGAAGAGTGTCACACTAAAATGGAGTCCAAGCTTTTATCGATGCAATTGCTTTATAATGTAAAAGAAAAAAATCAAACAAACTACCATATTAGAACCACTTTGGGTCATTTGTAAGGAACTGGAGAAGACTGCTGATATCACACATCCCATGGCAAACTCCATAAGATTTCTTCTAAACACCTTTGTTATTTTCTTAAAGCTATTCTCCTGGAGGCAGCTGATCCAAGTCCTCGTTTTTTAAAAATCCTTCATTTTGTTTTCCCCTCTAACGGTAGCTTCTTTCCTAAATGCCTTTTCCAAGTGACAACAATTTTCCCTCTCTCAGCCCTCTGCATTCTCATATGCAGAAACCAGGTAGGATGAGGAGCTAGCTGTGTGTACTAGAAAAGGGATGAAAACTACAGCCAAATGGATCAGTGAGAGAGGCAAAAGAAACCTAGACAAACTAAATGGCATAATTAACTTTGGAAACTGCCTATGATATAGCCTGTTAGCTCTGGCATCAAATAATACAGTATGTTAAATCTGTAAAATGAGGAAACAGTGTTTCCTCAAAGAGATGTCAAGATGACGTGTAAGAAGTGGTTAGGGCAGGCATTGCAAAAAAAAAAAATGTTTTATATATCATTTTAAAATTTATTTTTATAAAAACTCACATTATTTTGCGTCCACTGTATTTATTTTTACAATTACTTTATAGCAAGTGATAGTTTTTGAATAAAATTTAAGCAAATCATCAACAGTACAAAAACACTAGAGTTGTTACACGAAGGACTGATTCTACAAAACATTACCCTAGGCGATGGTATAATCTTAAAACTGTGCAGCTACTGTGTGGTATGACATAGAAATAGGAGTAATAATTCTTGTCCTCAAATATCTTACAACTGCCTTGAAATATTTCTGAACACCTGATACACAAAAGCCACACACATGGTGCCTAGATAGCATATACTCTACTAGCACCAGATTGGAAGGGGAATGTTTTGCCACACGGTGATTACAAAATATTAATTGAATCAAAGAACCTTCAGTGATGCCAACCATATTTCAAGTAGTGTCTCAGATGCAGGATATGCAAAGAGTAAGGAAAAATAGTCTTTGCTCTCAAAGATACCATAGTCTAATGAAGAAGGCAGACACATCAAAAAAGCACAACAAAAGGCTATAGGTGCTGAATTAAGAGTCTGTTCACGTATAATAGTACAACAACCAGAGCAAGAGTCAGTGGTATAGACAGGGAAGGAGTGTCCCAAGATGCAGGAAGAAACCAGATGAGCTGTCTTCTTGGGAACACAGAAGTGCTCACCTGTACTTGACAATTCCATTGATCACTGGGTTCACATCAATGTTTCTTTCAGCACAATCCTGAACATCTTTGCTGTTCATCTGGAAAAACAAACCAACATAAAATTAGCAGGCTTATGTTAATAATTCCTCCAACTGACAAATGTACCAAGAGCTTATTATGTACATCAATCACTTTGCATCAAGCACTTCACTTCCACAGAATTATCTAATGCAGATGCAATGAGTCTGGATCAGCAACTGAGGGGGTTATAAGCCAATGTATACCGTGATGCAAAAGTCAGGAAAGCAGTGATATCAGAAGTTTTGTAAAAGAGGAGTGACCATTTAAGACATAAAATATCCTAAATTCCATGTTACAGACTCTAGACTCATGGAAATAATTCAGACTGGTTCCCACCCACGAAAGAGTTTTCAGTCCAGTGACCACACAGCCATGAAAATAGATTAAGTACAATAAACTCTGCGAACCATGACACAGAAGGTGGTTTCTTAACCCAGGTGGTCAGGAAAGGCTCCTCATTGGAGATGTTTATAAAGTATCTATTTTTACTATCTCCAACAATGGATTTTTTTAAAAACTGGGCGTCAGATTGTTAGATAACTTGGTTTAACTTTCAGTGAGGAAGAACTGGAACTAGATCTGTCCGACTTCAAACCCCCAATGTAGTTTCTATCACATCATGCGCTCACCCTTTTTGTTGTTGTTTTGTTTTGAGATATAGTCTCACTCTGTCGCCCAGGCTGGAGTGATCTTGGCTCACTGCAACCTCTGCCTCCTGGTTTCATGAGATTCTCCTGCTTCAACCTCCCAAGTGAAGGGATTACAGGCACGCGCCACCAGGCCTGGATAATTTTTGCAGTTTCACTTCATTAATAATTAGAAGTAGAGTCGGGGTTTCACCACATTGGCCAGGCTAGTCTCCAACTCCTGACCTCAAGTGATCTGCCTGCCTCAACCTCCCAAAGTACTGGGATTACAGGTGTGAGCCACCACGCCCAGCCCATGCTCTATCTTATAAAAGCATTATGTTTTAGCACAGTCAGCATAGTGACTTTCACTTCTCATAGTGCTGTTTGCCCAAACATATTTAAAATCTGCTAAATACCATTAGTATTAATAGCTATCTTATCAAGAGACCACTACCAGGAAAATACTGTTGAAAGTCTTTCTCAGAGTACCTGGTGGCTCCCCCCACAAGGGAATTCTAGGGGTGAAAGCTCTGCCAGGCAAATACACATTTTCTAACTGTAAACAAATTGGCATGCTTATACTAACCTTCTGAAATGAAATCACAGAAAGAATTTAAAACCTTTACATCAATTGTTGCAAATGAATCTATGCAAATAAAGCAACTAAATTATTTTCTAATTTCTTCCCTTTAGTTTGTTTCTTTAAAGTGTAGTCAACAGATTTTGTATCTAAACACACATACACATATACTTCTTGAAAAAAATTTATGTATTATAGACACAGCACCAATTACGTTTCCAGTATATGCATCTATATTAATGTTTCCTCTTTATATATTCACAAGAATAAAACACTTGACCAGCTGAAAATGTAAGCTATTTATAAAACATGCAGAAAATAAATCTCTGATTCATGTCTGCAAACCTCAACTGTCTGTGTACTCTTTTTCCTTTCTTTATCAAGACAGGGCTGTAAAATTTAGGTGTACATTTTTCGGCTATCACAAAAGAAATAATGTACAAGTGAACTCTAATACTCTTAGAAGGAAAAAAAATCTCAACTATACATCAAATTTTGGAGCACCAAGGTGGTAGAAATTTTCTATATACCACCTCTGTTCTAAAGAAATGTGATGCCACTGTTCTGAAAACATATCTTATACATTTAAGTATAGGTAAACAAAGTACAAATCTCAGTTTCTCAAAAACATTTTCTGTACTAATGCTTTTAAATTGAAACTCTTGACTTAGTTTTGAAGAGAAAAAAAGAATCTCCTTGGCGCTCTTAACTATTCTGAAGAGACTAAGTTCTAGAGAATATTTTATAAAAACCACTTAATTTAACTTGACAGTACGTCTTGAAAAGTAGCACTACATATTCTAAGTGTTTCTGGAAAGAAAAAAACCACAACATATTTATAAGCTCACAATTCTTAACAGTGGGTTACTATGAATACTGTACATTATTTTTTACTTTGTCAGATAACTTAAGAACCAAATAAGATGATGCATAATTACTCTAATGATAGCAAGTACGAGTTAAGTCTCCAGTGTAATCGTGACAGTGTTTCATGTGGAATACATTTTATCTACAAAAATATCCATAAAATACAATCTCTCCTAGGTCAATATTAATGTAGAAACAAGAACCTTCTGGAATAACTAGCTTATTGAGGAAAATCTTAAGATCTATTTTAGACTGAATAATAAAAGTCAATTTGTTTGGAATTTACACTATGTGCTTCATGGTGATGAAATAATCTGTACAACAAATAACCATGACACAAGTTTACCTGCAGAACAAATCTGCACTTGTACCCCTGGAATTAAAAGTTAAAAAATATTTTTAAACATATGTGGTTCAAATATATATATTCAAGATGTATCACTTTGTTAAGAGAAAAACAGAAAAATACTCAGTATTTGATCAGACCATGTAATTAAAATAAAACTGTTATAAGTTTTAAAAAGCCACAATTTCTAGTTACTCTTTACTTTGATAGCATCAGTGCAGAAAATGTTTTGAGAAACAGATTTGTACTTTGTTTACCTATACTTAAATGTGTTGTTATAAGATTTCTAAACAGTGGCACCATATTTCTTTAGAAAGTGCAATGGCACCCACTGTTTAGCAGCATAAAATATATTATTTGTGAAATTACAATGTACTCCAAATAGAGAAAAATATTTCAGTGTTTTGAAGGGTAAAATACAAAAAGCACACAAGGGGTCAGCAAAAAAAAAAGAATAGAGACAGTTTAAAAACGAACTATTCTATGGTATTAAAAGACAGGAGAGCAAAATAATGAGGAGGTTTTTGGATTACAGGCAACGTTAATTTCTTGATGTAGATGCTGGTCACCTGCACCTAGAATAGGTTGTCCTGTGAGACAAAACAATTACTCTCTATCATAAGAGAGATTGTTCGGGAATCCTAATAGTTTGACAATTCTCTACCAGCTGAACATCACTAGAGCTAACTCAATTGGGACGTAATCGCCATAAAAGATCCCATTTCTGTGGTTACTGGGAGTCAGGGAGGTTAAGCGGAATGTCACTACATTCAAATAAGGGAGGGAGAGCATCTTCAAAAGCGAACTTAAATCCAGAGAACCATGGATCTTCTATGGTATCCAATAAGGGGCAATGGGAGTTGGAAGTTGAGCATGGGAAATCAAATTCTGTGAATACAGTTTTTCTGGTAAGATGTGTTTGGCTAGCAGATCCCCAGCAGCATCTATTCAATAAGGTTAATCTATATGGGAAATAGCGATTTGAAGTCAGCAGTGAAAAATTACCACTTGTGAAAATTTTTTGAAAACCAAATGATCTACATATACAAACAGAAAAAGAAATTTCTGAAAGAGGCAAATGAGATGCCATTTCTGAGGCTAAAGTGACGAGTGCAGAAAGAGCACAAGATGTAGAATTTCCTAATTTTTAAAAAAATTCAAAACTGATCTTTTAAACCAACTCCCACCACAGAAGGCCTCCTTGACAAGGGTGAACGCTGTGAAGGAGAAAACAACTCAAGGGAAAAAAAATACTAAAAGATGCCCACACAACCAAGCTGGTCAGACTTTAAAGGCCTCCACTACCAAACAAACCACAAGGCTGGTATCAAAAATGCGCACGCACGCTCACCCACGACTATGTGTGAAATGTAAAACCAAAAACATCACAGGGCGCACAGGCAGACACACACACACTCCCCACACGCTCCCCACCCACCCCTCGCCCCCCCCAAACACCCCCCAAAAGCAGGGTGAACAGTTAAGGCACCTAAAACCCCAAGCGGCATAGGCTTCCCCGAAACATTTTACAGTGTAACCAAGAAGCGATTTTGAAAGCATCTGAAAAACGTGCAAACTGTCTGAAAACAGGGCCTGGCAATTGAGACAGTTTGCAAGCGTGATTCAGAGGGTATGCCAAGGAAACAAAAGAAGCCTCCCTCCTCCCAGTGAGACCGCACATGCACAAGAGGTGCTCCAGGCGGGATGCATTTTAAGCGAGGCAGACAAACAGAAGTCTGTGAGGGCGCGAGCGGTACATACTAGGGATCGCTATCTGGCGAGGATGGGGCCATGGAGTTCCATTGGTTGGGAACCGCCCAGCTTTAATTTCTCCAGATATTCGGCGTGCACGGGCTTGTGGCACTGGAGAACTTGATGGCATCTTCGACTTTGAACCACTCTCGCTTCTCCCAATGCTAACCGAATCTTCCCAATCCTCCAGCAGCTCCGTGACAGTCAGTACATACACGTACGTTCTGTGCTTGCGGTCCTGGTTCTGTTCGAAGACGCCCAGGAGCCGGCCTAACTTCCCCTTGACTCCCGCCTCTTCGTACACCTCTCGGACCGCCGCACCGCCCGGCTCCTCCTCGGGCTCCATGCCCCCGCCCGGCACGATCCAGCGGTCGGGGTACCGGCTGCTACTCACTAACAAGACCTCGTCCTCGCGCTCGCTCCGGAAGCACAGGCACGCCGCCCGCTTCTTGAACCCCTCGGGGTCGTAGGTCCGCGTCTGGTTGGGCTTGCACTTCATCCTCGAGGCAGCCTCCTCTTGCCTCTCGCTGCTGCGCGGGCCGCCGCCGCCGCCGCCGCCGAGCAGCCGAGGTGCTGGGAAGAGAAAGGGCCGAAGCGAGGGGCGGAGAGAGAGAGGCGCCTCAGTCTGCCCGCGAGCCGGGGAGCGGAGGGAGAGATGAAGCTGGGCGGGGCGCGGGCGGAGGCGGGGGCAGCAAGTCGCGTCAGTCAGCCAGTCCGCCAGTCCGATGGGCGGCCGGCCGAACCCGGGCCCGCCAGAGTGGAGGAGGCGCCGCTGCCCGCGAGCCCGCGACTCTCCACAGAGCCCACCCGCTTCTCGGGGCGCGTCTCACCCCCTCGGCGGCCGGGGAGGTTTGAGCGAGGTGAGGCGCATTCACGGACGCGTCCGCGCTCCGTTCACGTGCGCGTTCGCAACGGAGGGCGAGGGGCGGGGGCGGGGGGGGGGTCTCCTGGCTCCCGCTGCGCGCGACGCCTGGGGCCACTGCGCCAGGCGCCCCGCAACCCTGGGGGCCGGGAACCTCCTTCCCGCACCGTGAAATTCACTGCATTGTGACTTTGGCCAAGACTGCCTCCACGTGTGCCTTTGACCCAAAGGCACTGTGGCTCGGCAGGACGTTTCTCCTCTCCCTCCCCACTGCGCTGCAGGAAACCCACAGGCAGTTGTTTTACACATGACAGGGGCAAAGGCAGCGTCGTCATCATCCTCCCCCACTATCAACCATTCTGGCTTACTCATGGGACCTGGGCCCTGGTGTTGTCAGAACAACACACGGGATTCTTGGCAGAGTAGCCGGGCATCTTTGCTGAGTCACATGATGCAGTATTATTTCAACAGGTTCCCACCTTGCAGAGCATCTTGGCGCAGCCAGTAATTTAACGCTTTTCTTAAACCCCTGTTCACAACCCGCTTGACCCCTTGTGTCTCAGTTTCCTCATGGGTACACTCCTTGCCTCCTTGCTGTAGCCATTTGCACTTCGATGCACATACACCTTAAAGACCAGAGCACCACCCATCTAGTAGTCCTGCGTTAAAGCCCAAAGACATTCTCTCTTTCCCCCCACACTCCACACTTCTCTTTCTCTTTCATAAGCACCACTTGGGGGTTGGGAAACCATACACGTGGAGATCCCTTCCTATTCCACTTTGATTTTTAAAAGACTCCCGGCGTGAGACTCCAGCAAGGTCACTTGCTGCTCTCTCACCTCTCTCTCTGGTCCTCCTGTCCTCTTGGCCAGGAAATGGCATCCTATCGCCAAAAATTTAACAACTAGAGCCTTCCTTCTCATTTATTCTTGGTGTTTCCTCATGTCATAGTAGCCGTAGAGAGAAGACCTCTGATTGTCCCCTGATTTTGATTGCACCTTTGTCTCTCTCTTACTGGCACTCTGTTGGCATCAGCCAAGGGGGGATCATGAAAGCCTGCTTTGTTGATGAAATAATTCCTTTATCTAGGGAAATGGACTCATATGGAAATGGAGAGTAGTCGTGAGATATGCAGTCCAATTTTCAAATAACAATTTAGTTCACTTTCCCAGGATCTGTTCAACTCCAGTTATACCCAGAATCACAAATAAAAATGATCCTATTCCCAAGCGCAAACAATATCTGCACTACCTAGACCGTAATATGACAAAATGCTGTGGGTCATATATGAACAAAATTATAAAATACAGACATAAAAAGAGTGACCTCGATAGAGACACTGCTGCTCCTGACCATATTTTAAAGATGGATGGACGATGGAAGAACATTTGAAGGAACTGAACACTTGGGATTAAAAAACTAAGAGGCTGGGCGCCATGGCTCACGCCTGTAATCCCAACACTTTGGGAGGCCGAGGCAGGCAGATCACCTGAGGTCAGAAGATCGGGACCAGCCTGACCAACATGGAGAAACCCCATCTCTACTAAAAATACAAAGTTAGCCGGGCGTGGTGGCACATGCCTGTAATCCCAGCTACTCGGGAGGCTGAGGCAGGAGAATCACTTGAACCCAGGTGGCGGAGGTTGTAGTGAGCCGAGATCGTGCCATTGCACTCCAGCCTGGTAACAAGAGCGAAACTCCATCTCAAAAAACAAACAAACAAAAAACTAAGAAAGTATACTTAACAGGCAATATTTCTCAGGGTTCTCAAATTCACAAACACACAAATTATGTTAACAACTAGGGAAAACTGCATTACAATAAGGAGCAAGACAAATCTGCCTACTATCAAAAATACTATTAAATATTGTCTTACAAGTTCTTTCTAGTGGGATGAGTTGTAAAGAGTAAAAAGTCTGATATATATTGGTAAAAACACAAAGTTGTCATTGTTTGTAGATATGGATATCTTCTTGGGAAACACCTAAGAAAAAATGTGAAAATAAATCCCTGTAAGTAGAAAAATGAAATATTATGATTTAAAATATCAAGAGCTTTCATGCATACCACCAATAATCATGTAGGAATTAAAATGGAAAATGATGACATCCAACTTGGCACTATCAACCACCACAAAACAAATAAAATAGCAAGGGGTCCTAAAAAATATAGTTAGGACTTGGTAATACAAAATGTTTGAACTTCTACTCAGAGCTTTGAAACATGATTTGAATAAATCACAAGTCACTCTAGCAAAGCTAGCAGACTGGTGTGGTGTCTGAGGGCGGGAACGGCCAATCCAGGCTCTGGCCACAGGGCAGGGCTGCTTCACAATTGCCAGGTACTATCTCCTTTGTCTCACAAGAAAGAGGTGCCATTTTCTAGTCTATTCCATCAGTATCAGTTCTACATCACACTGTGCCTGTGTAATAGGTCCCTTCCGGGGGCATACTTGTGGCAGGGAAGAGGAATAGACATTATAACACGGAAAGAGACACAGACTGAAACCCTACTGGAAAAGTCTGGATATGGAGATCCACAACTTAAAACAGGCTTATACAATAGCAAGGGAATTTTTAAATTACCTTTTACCCAAACTTTCACAGCTGACATAGTTTGGATCCTTATCCTCGCCCAAATCTCATGTTAAATTGTAATCCCCAATGGTGGAAGTGGGGCCTGGTGAGAAATGTTTGGATCACGAGGGCGGATCCCTTATGGCTTGGTGCTGTCTGTGTGATAGTGAGTGCTCACAAGATCTGGTCACTTAAAAGTGCTTGGCACCTTCCCCTGTCTTGTTCATGCTTTCACCATGTGACTCACCTTCTCCCCCTCTGCCTTCTGCCACCATTGTAAGCTTCCTGAGGCCACCCCAGAAGCTGAGCGGCTGTTGACACCATGCTTCCTGTAAAACCTACAGAACCATGAGCCAATTAAACCTCTTTTCTTTATAAATTACCCAGTCTCAGGTATTTCTTTATAGCAATGCAAGAATGGTCTAATAACTTTATTATTCATCTACAGTATAGTAATAGGGCAAGAAAAGCTAAGACTTTTGTAACAAGAGTAAAAATCCTTTTAAGAGAACAGCATTCCGATGTCTGGTTTTACATATTTAAGTATTTCTCCAGTGATGAACAGTGTAATTCAGGAATCACTGTAGTAGACTGTTACAGTGAAACTGCAATTTGTTCATGGAAGCCTGTATCTCCTTCCACACTGTCGTTGTCTCTGGTCTTGGCCATGTAATGTGTTGTGTCCAGTGGGACAATAACAAATGTGAACAGAAGCCAGCAGAGAACTGAAAGGTGCTTGAACACTGGGGTGTCCCCTCTCTTTTTGCTCTTGAAGCATTGTGACAGCAATGTGAGGAAGGCTGGCCGGGCTACCTGGATGATGAGATAGCCGTGGCAGATTATTCCCTTTCATCCCAGCTGACAGTGACACCATTGCCCAACATATGGGTGAGGCCATCCTGGATCATTCAGCTCCTAGCAGAACTACTTAGGTCATAGCAGTACACTAGACGAAGATGCATAACTAAGCCTAGCCATGAACAGCAAAAAGAAAAAAAAAACAGTCACATGAGATCAGCTGAAATTACTGACCTGCAGAATTGTGAACAAAATAATTTACTGTTGTCTAAAGCATAAAATTTGGGAGTGCTTTGTTATGCATTAAAAACTAGCAGCTCCAGCCATTGACACCATCCATCAAAATCCACCAAAAACAATCAGAGAAAGAAAAGGTTGTTCGTTGTAGAAATGTAACGTCTACTTAAAGATGCTGGCATTTCACTTTCCCCGGAGTCAGAAAGAAAGGGATGAAGTTAAGACATCTAACATGTGTTGAGTACAGTCTGTGTGAGAGGTCCTGTGTTATGCCCTGCATCCTGTTTAACTGTTATCCCATTAACTCTTAGGGAGGGAGGCAGTTCATAAGTCCGTTTTACAGAAGAGAAAATGAAGACTTAGAGTGGAGTTTGTATTTGAGCTCAAGGCTTGTGTCTCCATACCCTGCACACTCACAACATCAACATGTCTTATAGAAGGATTCTTCTTATCCACAGCTATGGTTGTTGCGGCCTTCGTTGATGATATTGAGCATTGACCTCTTGGGTAAGGTATTCAGTAGTTAAGATTCACTGACTCCAGTGAAAGGTGTCTTCCATCATTATGTTCTTCTTCTCAACAATATATGAAAAGAGCATGTGAGTACCTCTTTCACTCCCAGCAAATAATAGTTGTGTCACCTCCACATGTCACTTCACGACTTGAGGCTTTGATTTCCCCTGCAAGATAAAATGCAGTGAAGTGATACAGAAAAGAAGACATTCTATGCTGTCATCACACTAGGCCATGATGTTGATTTATGGATAGTCTGATTTCTTATATGCCCTTAATATTTTTGTATAAACAAACCTAAAAGGTATCAAAATCCCCTTTAATAGATTAGCAGGCTGAGATGGGTTACAGTGAGCAAGCCTGGAAGTGGTGGAGCTGGGATCCACACCCTGGTCTGTCTGAGTCCAAGGGTAATCGTCTTGCATTCACTATGGCACGTTTCCCTTATGTTGAGAGTTGCTGACATAGACAGTGCTTGTGATTCCTTTTGGTATGGCCTTCCTCCTTTCTAGTGTTTTTCTGCCTGGAAGATCCAGGCACTCATGAGAATGGAGCTTCCATGTAAATTTCCAGAATCCCTAGGATGAAAGCGGAGAGGATCTACCCTGAAACCAACAAGTCTAGGATACATATTTCTGCCTTTTTTTTTTTTTTTCAGAGTTAGGAAGGGGCAGGCAGATGGTCAATTGACAGGAATAGTAGAAGCATCCTCAGGGAAGCTGGATGCTTTACTTAGTGAGAAAGCCATGCCAGCTGACATCTCTAATTGAGTCTTAAGTGTAGTACAGTCCTAAGAGAGGAGCTCTCCAGAAACAGCTATTACCTGGGGTCGGGAATGTTAAAGACCTTCTAAGAGCCTGACTCTACTCACAGCTGGACCCAGCTATCAGGAGAGGGACTATGACATACCTGAGAAACTTTCAGAATACTTAAGGGATGCAGAGCCAGAGGAAGCGATTTTGGTAGTAGTCCATGAGAAAAAAAAATGGTGTTTTAAAATGCAAATGAACTAAAATTTAAATCCTGCTCTCAGTAGCTATGCAGCCTTAGGCGAGTTAATATCTTTGACCTTAATATTTCTCAGGGGCAAAGGGGTATAATAGGACTACCTACTTAGAACTTCACCTCTCCCAAGAAAGCTTTCCTGACCATGTGCTGGCCCAACCTTTACACAGGGATTAAGGTACCCCCCTCTGTTTTTCCAGGCTTTCTTGACTTTAATTCTATCGTAGCTCTAATTAAGGAGCTCTGTAATGATCTGTCTGCAATGCTGTGATAAATTTTAGGACTGGGAACCAACCTGAAACATGTCTGTTCCCCTCTGAGTCAACACAGTGCCTGGGATCTGGTGTCCGATAGGGATTTAAAACATATTGATTGAATGAGAAGTGATGACAGGATCTACATGGATCACAAAGGATAGTTGTTATTTTACCTGTTAACTATTTAATAGCGATATTAAATGAAATATGAATGAACCTAGGACTGGGGAAAGCGGAGTAAGTTGTGTCTTTCACATCAACCTTCATATGTTCCACAATGTTTTCTTCCTTTATGTACCTAGGACACTCTTGTTCAAACACAAAGGTGGTTTCATTTTGGGTCTGTACTAGCTAGTTCCCTAGAAATATCTTCAATATAAAATGAATGGAATACAAAATAACCTCCCTTATTGTTTTGTTTGTTTGTTTCCTGGACAAATGACGGGATGCACACAGAACTGCTACTTTTGTGATTTTGTGGGTAATGGCATAGATGTGCACAGGTCATGGATGTGGCCCCAGTGATCCATGGAATTGTCAAGTCCAGGCGAGTGCTGCCTCTCGCATAATGATGCAGCATGCCTTGATTTCTCCCACTTCTTTGCTCACTACTGGATCCTGCCTCACTGCTATCACCCCCCTTTTCCCTTTACCCTGCACAGACTTCTAATTCAGAAAGCAAACCCTTTCTAGTGGCCCTGTGTTTATGCATCAGAGTAAAATGTTAAATGCTTCCAAAACCTACGAGGCCCTACAATATCTGGCCCATTTCCTCTTTGACTTTGTCCCTACCACTCCCCATGGGCCACATATCTCTAGTGGACCTGGACTCTGCAGCTTCTGGGTTGTGTCAGGCAGGCTCCTTCCCTCCTCAGGGCGTTTGCTCTAGCCATTCCCTCTGTTTGGATTTCTCCTTTCCCTTGTCTACAAAGATAACTTCCTCACCCACCCTGAGGCCTTGATCACTTCTCACCTTCTGGATGAGGCCTACCAAGGCCACCTTATGATGGATTGCTAAACCCACTCTCCTTGCCACCCTGTCGCTGATACTTCTGATCCCCTTTTCTTTAGCTCAAGTGTCCTTTCTGTTATAGCATTTTGCATCTAACAGACTATGTAATTACTTACTGATGTTTATTGCGGTTCTCTCTCTTAGCCGATGATGGCTCCTGCTAGAGTATTAGCTCCTGATGGTAGGAATGGTGAGCAGGGATGCTCACCAGTGTATCCCAAGCAGCCCAGATCTCTGCTGAGCATACATTGGAGTCACTCAGAAAATACCTGTGGATGTAATGAACGTGCTTGTCTCCTGTGCTAGATGGGAGACTTGTGAGGGAAAGGGCCATGTGTTGTTGGTCTTTGTGAACCCACCATCCACACACTCTGATACAACCAGAAGGGCACTACTGAATGGTCATTGAATTAATTAATCTTTTGAAAATCACACTTATAGGGAAAACATTCTCTTTGTAGTCTGCAGCTATTCCAGTAGTTGCCATTTGTGTCGGCACCAGATAGGTACCAGATGCCATAGAAACACAACTGGGCAGCCGTGAGATACCTGAGGGCCAGGAGTCTGATTCATTTTCCATGACCTCTTTACAGAGTAGCACAGTTCCTACTACACAACATGACTTGAGGTGGTGTTTTCAACTCTCTGGTTTTATCTGGGCAGACTTGTACTGTGATTTACATATTATATTTTATTTTCATAACATAGTGGCTTTCAGAAAGAAACATGATTATATAATTAAATGCTATGAAAGCTGAGCGATGTTATGAAAAAGTTGAAAATAAAGTGGAGCCTATTGTTGTGTAATAGGACACATAACTATGGATGGGCTGCACTAGGCACTTCATGTACCTTTTTCATTTAACCCTAATAAAAGCCCTTCAAAGGCAATGTTGTCATTCCCATTTTCACAAGGGAGAAGATTGAGATATAAGGCCTTATGTAACTTGCCCAGTATCTGACAGCTAGGCAGTATCTGAATGAGGTGGAAACTTCCAGGCTCATTGATGAGAACATCCCACAAAGATGACAGTATAGGCAGACCCCCACCACTTAACTTGCCCCTGGAGTTCTCTCTGCTTCCCTCCCCATTTCTCATGCACACATCTCTGCAACATTTTCCTCCCATCTCCTAACACTTTCAGAAGCTCCTCATCCTAGAGGTTGTTCTCCTGCTCCTTTGGCCAAATGCTGGAAAATTCAATACTAATTTCTGCAGAGGCAAAGGAATGGAGTTTGTTTCAAGTCCTCGTGAAGGGATAAAATGATTGGTACTTACAGCTGCTTCAAGGTCTTGATGAAGCTGGATCTGGAGGAGGATCTTTTATGCACAGCTAGTCCCTGCGTGAGAGAATTTCGGTCTTGGAAGGACGCCTTCCCCTCCACAAAGACATCAGGCCAGCCCACGAGGAAGCTAGTTTACTTATCAATGACACTGTGTACCCACTGGCTCAGGCCAGTTTCATCAGAAGTAGAACAGGCTTTCCAGGGTCACCAAGCTGTTCTAAACTTCAACTAATCATTAGAGAAAGACAACATGGCACATACACGTGATGTTTGGTATCAAAATTGCGATCAGGAAGATGGCTGCATTCCCTGTTCCATGGTAAAACATAACATACCGCCAATGAACTCAGCCACTTCTGGAGAGGATACCACTATGACAGAGCATTTCTGACCGTGGGCTCTGGGCCAGCCATTCTCTGGGAGTGCAAGATGGGAAAAATATTTCCTTTCTTCAATCTTTTTCAGGTTATTTATTTCAAGGCAAGTTTGAAAATCAGTAGTTCTGTTAGCAGTTTTCCTACACTACAATAGTATATCCTACAAGTGAACAGCTATCACATTCTTAGATTCTTTCACTTTAGCTTTGATCAATTAGCTTTTACTACCAGCCTACATCACAGAGGAAGCATCTTTGATTTTTGTGTCAGATGAACTTCTCGTTGTGTAGAATTCACAAAATTCTAATTAAGAAATTATATTGGGGGAAAGCGGTTTCTCTTTACTACAATATCAGAATTTATGATAATTGCTGTTTCAGGGCCCACCATGTATCAGGTGCTTTACACATCTTACTGATAGTTTTCATAAAATCCCTGTGACATAAATTTCTTCCTTCCAGTTTCACAGATGAGGAAATTTAGGGTCAGAGGGGTAGATTACTTGTCCCTGTTCACACGACTAGGAAGCGCAGAGCTGGGATTTAAAAGGCATGCATTGCAATCCATTGCCTACATTGGTCGGCAGTATCCCCACATTTTACACAGTCTTGGAAAGAAATCCCTGTGTCTCTAAAAGCCAGTAATATAAATTTTAAAATTTCATACTGCTGTTATGTCATCCCTCTATTTTAGAGGTTGACTCATGACAAATGGTATTTTTCCTTTCCTGTGAAATATTTAGTTTACAACATTATATTTGAGGGTGGCAGATTTGAAAAGGTATATATATGACTAAGTTAAGTAATGTTGATTTACCCCTTTTTGTGTGCTGGAAACTATGCTATTCACTGTGTAGAGGCCCTTGGACAAATGAATCTGCTTTCTAGTCCTGCGACACCTACCAGCTTCTAGAAGACTTTGCATGGCTCTTGATACACAAAAGCCACTTTCCTATGTGGAAAGCAACCAGTGTACTGCCTGCAATTTGGAAGTGGGTGTTTTTGCTATCAGTGTTTCGGTATGAAATGTATTCATTCAGTAAACCTTCTGCAATGCCTATATGTTTCATGTAGTGTAACTGACTGATAGCGCATATGTAAAGACCAAGTAAAAACTGGTTCTTAGCTGGGCGCCGTGGCTCACGCCTGTAGTCTCAGCACTTTGGGAGGCCGAGGCAGGCAGATCACGAGGTCAGAAGTTCGAGACCAGCCTGGCCAACATGGTGAAACCCCATCTCTACTAAAAATACAAAAATTAGCGGGGTGTGTTGGGGAGCGCCTATAGTCCCAGCTACTGGGGATGATGAGGCAGGAGAATCGCTTGAAACTGGAAGGTGGAGGTTGCAGTGAGCCGAGATTGTGCCACTGCACTCCAGCCTGGGCAACAAGAGCTAAACTCCATCTCAAACAAACAAACAAAAAAAAGCAAGCAAACAAACAAAAAAAACTGGTTCTTATTCATAACCAACTCTTAGGAAAACAAAATGAAAGGAATGTAAATTATCAGCTATAGTCTGCACACGGAGTATTTCCAGTAAAGGGGAAAACAGGGAGAGGAGATAAAAAATTTGATGGAGCAAGAGTAGAGGAAATAGGAGCAGGACTCACATCTGGAGGACTGAATCCTTGTGACTATGAACATGCATGTCTGTGCTTGAAAATGCTGTTATTTGTGGGTTCAGAGGCTTGATTTCATATTCCTGCATGTTATGTTTTTCTCCCAAACATTTAAATAATTGGATTAGCAGTCTTATATTCATTCATTAATCTCTCCAGTTAGTTTATTTTTAATCAATCACTTTTCACTTGTAAAGCCTAGGGGAATTTCTAAATTAATCCCACTGTGAGGACATTTCAGAAACTGAGAGATTATTAGGAAGACTAACATCAATTATGAAGCCAGGAATTCTGCAATACACTGGTACTAGAAGCTGTTCACAAATGGGAGCTAGGTTAAAAGTCAGAAAGTCCCCATGTTTCGTGCATTGGGGTAGGCTCTGGGTTTGGTAGGAACATTTAGGAACTTTGCAGCTGTGTCATGCAGAAAATCATGCAGGCATATCTTAACCCTACTGCCAGTGGTCTGTAAAGATTTGTCACAGTTATTTATCTGGGAGGTGTTTTACACTCACACACCCACACATGCGTGTGCACACAGATACACACACACACACACACAGACACATACGCCTTTTATAAATTAGAATCCTGGAACGCTGATTGAATCACAGAGCTAACTGGTGTTGGGTACTTTAAAGCCTCAAAGAATGTCTATCATACGAGTTTTCTATAATAAGTTATTTAGTTTAATTCAAAGCCACTGCCTGCCATTCCCCTGGCTTTGCTTGTCTGTTGTGGCCCCACAGGAGAACCCTGGAACTGAAGGCTCTGCCTCATTTAAAGGGCAGGGACAGAAGGGGCAGCCCCAGCATCTGAGTCCTTCACACTGAGAAAGACACCATCTTACATGGAAGTGTCCTCCCTTGTTACTGTTACACTTCAAGCTGCCTGTTCTCACAGCTACACTGCAATCAATCTGCACTACACAACATTTAGCATTCTCAGCACTGTGCATTTAGCTGTACCTACTTTAATTTGCACCTTAGAGCTACACAGGTTATGGCTGAGCCAAAAATTATTCTTCATCTTCCGCAGCGGTTTAGATAACACAGTGCATTACTTTAGCCACAAGAGATTCCATATAGTCATAACGTAAATACCTGTATATTAGTTTTCTATTGCTGCATAAAAAATTACCACCCACTTAGTGGCTTAAAACGGCACACATTTATCATTTCACAGTTTCCATAAGTCTGCTATGGATCAACTGTGTTCTCTGCTTAGGGCTTTACAAGGCTAAAGTCAACTTGTCACTCTCACAGACACACCCAGGATCATGTTTGCTCAAACGTCTGGGCACCCCGTGGCCCAGTCATGTTGACACATAAAATTAACCATAATACCAAGCATCTTGACACACTTTGTAAATTAACCATTATATTTTAATTTCCTTTGTATCTTAGTTAAATGGTCTATTCCCTGATTTCATACCTATAAAATGGAGCTGTGAATAATTTTACTTTGTTAGTTGCATGTTTATTAATTAATTTTAAGGTTATATGTGTGAGTAGGCAAAACAGTTAATCAGGCAGTTTACGTTTTTTACTACAAAAGGGAATTTTTATCAGGTGGCATGCAGACTTTTAATATTTATGAAATTTTACAGCCGGGCGCGGTGGCTCAAGCCTGTAATCCCAGCACTTTGGGAGGCCAAGGTGGGCGGATCACGAGGTCAGGAGATCGAGACCATCCTGGCGAACACGGTGAAACCCCGTCTCTACTAAAAATACAAAAAAAATTAGCCAGGCACGGTGGCGGGCGCCTGTAGTCCCAGCTACTCGGGAGGCTGAGGCAGGAGAATGGCGTGAGCCCAGGAGGCGGAGCTTGCAGTGAGCCGAGATCGGGCCACTGGACTCCAGCCTAGGTGACAGAGCGAGACTCCATCTCTCAAAAAAAAGAAAAGAAATTTTACCGCATAGCAAGTTCTTCTATAAGCTCTTTAAATGCTTTATGTCATTTGATTCAGCAACACACCATAAGTACCTTTGTTATCCCTATGTTCATAGGAAGACATTTCATATGAGACACAGAAGCTAAGTAATTTATCCTAAATGACATCTTATAAGTGGCAGGCCCAGGATTGAAATCTATGGTTGTAGAACCAGTCTTCCTATCCAATTATCGTGACCATATAATTTATTATTCAAAATACATGAAAGAGAGCAATATTAAAATTATGCCTCCACAAATGGCATAAAACAGAAAAGTTAGACATATCAAGCCAATTACTAACTCACTTCATGACAGTTTTTTTTGCTTACACATAACAGAAAAATCTTATTTAGACTGGCTAAATCAAAAAGCAAGTTCATAATCTCACAGCATTTGTAACATCCTCATGACATGACTTTTTCTCCCTCTACTATATTATTCCTGTCAGCATACACACTGGTGTTATTTTTCCCTTGTTAAAAAAATGCAAACACCAAAACCTGTTTACTTCACTCCTTTTACTTGGTTAGTGCCATTATCTGTTCCCCAATTGCAAGCTTCCCACAGAGTGTCATCTACAGTCCAATACTGTGTCCAATATCTCTCCTCCTATTCTGTCTTAATCATACTTCAGCCAGGCCTATGCACCTTCCACTAAACAGAAACTGTTCTTGTCAAGGTAACCACGACAGAGAGATTTTGTCACCACCAGGCCTGCCTTACAAGAGCTCCTGAAGGAAGCACTAAATATGGAAAGGAACAACCAGTACCAGCCACTGCAAAAACATGCCAAATTGTAAAGACTATCGATGCTAGGAAGAAACTGCATCAACTAACAAGCAAAATAACCAGCTAACATTATAACGACAGGATCAAATTCACACATAACAATATGAACCTTAAATGTAAATGGGCTAAATGTTCCAATTAAAAGACACAGACTGGCTAATTGGATAAAGAGTCAAGACCCATCAGTGTGCTGTATTCAGGAGACCCATCTCATGTGCAGAGATACACATAGGCTCAAAATAAAGTGATGGAGGAAGATCTACCAAGCAAATGGAAAACAAAAAAAACAGGGGTTGCAATCCTAGTCTCTGATAAAACAGACTTTAAACCAACAAAGATCAAAAGAGAAAAGGCCATTACATAATGGTAAAAGGATCAGTTCAACAAGAAGAGCTAACTATCCTAAATATACATGCACCCAATACAGGAGCACCCAGATTCATAAAGCAAGTCCTTAGAGACCTACAAAGAGACTTAGACTCCCACACATTAATAATGGGAGATTTTAACACCCCGCTGTCAACATTAGACAGATCCATGATACAGAAAGTTAACAAGGATATCCAGGAATTGAACTCAACTCTGCACCAAGTGGACCTAATAGACATCTACAGAACTCTCCATCCCAAATCAACAGAATATACATTCTTCTCAGCACCACATTGCACTTATTCCAAATTTGACCACATAGTTGGAAGTAAAGCACTCCTCAGCAAATGTAAAAGGACAGAAATTATGACACCAATATTTCTAAATCGAGTGGCTATTTCACAGTCTTCTCCTTAACTGACCTATTTATACTTTTGGATAGAGTTAGGCCGGGCGCAGTGGCTCATGCCTGTAATCCCAGCACTTTGGGAGGCCGAGCCAGGTGGATCACCTGAGGTCAGGAGTTCGAGGCCAGCTTGGGCAACATGGCAAAACCCTGTCTCTACTAAAAATACAAAAATTAGCTGGGCATGTTGGCAGACGCCTGTAATCCCAGCTACTCTGGAGGCTGAATTAGGAGAATCACTTGAACCCGAGAGGTGGAGGTTGCTGTGAGCTGAGACTGCACCATTGCATTCCAGCCTGGGCAACAAGAGCGACACTCCGTTTCAAAAAACAAAAAAACAAAAAAATTGGATAGAGTCGATCACTCCCTCTACTCGGAAGTACTTTCTTTCCTGAGTTCCGGTACAATACTCTCTTGGCTTTTCTGTGACCTTATTAGCTGTAATTCCTGAGTCTCCTTGGCTGATTCTCCTCCTTTCCTCATGATCTCTTGACATTGAAGTGCCTCAGACGTCAAATCTTAGTCCGCTTCTCTTCTCTGCCTACACTCATTACCTTGGTGATCTTTTCCAATATTGTGGTGTCCTATGTGAGCTACACTCTCATCTCTATCCAGTTTAGATAGACCCCACAGTCTATTTCCAATTGCCCACTTGGCAAGTCCACATGCTTGTTAAATAAACATTTTGATTTTAACTGTGTAAAAATTGGATTTCTTATTTCATTCTCCTGATTTCATCTACTTTCATTCTTCTTCATCTCAGTTAATGTTAACCTTATCTTTTTAGATGCTCGCTTAGAAACAGTGGTGTCAAGCTTGGCATTAAATTTATCTGGAAATACTGTTGGGCCTGCATTCTAAGTATATTGAGAATGTGAGCAATTCTGCCCCCCTCCACTGTACCACTTCATTGTAAGCCACTACAATTTCTTGCCTGGAGTATGGCAATAACATTTTTAATGGTTCATTTCCCTCTACATTTGTTTCTAATGATTAATCTCATCCCAGCAGCCAGAGGTATCCTTTTGAAACCTGGGTCAGATCATGCCACTCCTCTGTCATTGTTCTCCATCTCATTGAGATAAAAAAAATTATCAAAGCATTTACATGAGCTGAAAGTTCCTGTGTGATCTAATATTCTGTTACTTCTCTAAAATCCAACAACTCCCCCACTAGATCCCACTACATCAACCCTACCTATAGTAGTCATACTTTCAACTAAAAGCTTTTAACTGGCTGTTCTCTCTGCCTGAAATATTCTTCCTCCACATATTTAATGATTCATTTCATCAGCTTCATTAGATTTTGCTCAAATGTCACATTGAGAGACAGCCCTATCCTCTCCAACTTCTCAGCCTTATCCAACTTCTCTGTCTTCCAGATCTTTAACTTCCTCTAATTTTTTCCATACCATTATAATCTTATGACATACACTAGGATTGGTAATTATTTGTTTTATTTACTGTTTGTATAATTACATGGAAATGTGAGTTCCATGAGGGCAGACACGGTTCTCTGCTTTATTTACTGTAGTATCTTTAGGGCCCTCAATAGGGCCCAGCAGTTAGTTATTCTTCATTAAATATTTCGTCTGTTTCCAAAATAGACCTGAAGTCAAAAGTAGGTGGATTCCATACATGGGGACTCCAGCTCAAGGATGCCTTGAAGAGTTCAGATTTTTTTCCCTCTCTTCTGTGCCACTCTCAGTGCCCTTAACGTACTGGTCTCAATGTGCTGAAGCACTTTTAGGCCTCTGATTTGGACATGGTAATGTTTACAGGCAGAAAGGAATATATCTTCCAGTGTGGCCTTTCAAAGAGACAAGACCCGTGACATAGTACTTTCCAGAAGATATCCCCACAATCAACTCCAACATATGGGACTGAATTAGGTCACATGCCTGTTTCAAAACCAGTGAATGTCAAGAGTATTGGAATTGCCATGACTGGCTTAGATAAACAGGAGACAGAATGGATGTTGGGGAGTCAATGACAATGTCCACTGAAATACATCAGTGCCCTGGTGTGATTGGATGTGTGTGTGTTTGTGTGTATGTGTCTATGAGCCTGAAAAAGAGCTAATTTCTGGTACACAAATATTACAAAATGAAAAGAAATACATTAAGGTTATTAATCGGTTTAATTAAGGAAAGTAAGATGGGAAAAGAGCTGACATCTTGCATAGATACATTTTGTCTGTTAATGGTATGAGGCTAGCATCATTCAATATTTCCATCTCATACAAGGTAGGGCTTTGACAGTGGGACCAGAAATCATGTAGAGGCTTGTTTTTCCCACACAATGCCTATAGGGGCGTTTCCAGTATTTCCTTTCATGAATGACTGACAAACCCCCTCCTGACTGATACATTCTTCATGTAGCCATATAAATACCTTTATTCAAATCTTGGTGTTTCTATGACCTGGAATCAGTCTTATTCTTTTTTCTTGGTTTCAGCTTAAAGTGCATGAAACAGATATACAGAGGTAAATAATGAATAGTTATAAAGCAAAAACCTGTGTAACCACACCCCAAAAAAGTGAAATGAAATATCAGTAAAACCCTAGAACCCCATATGTCCCTTTCCCTGCCACAACTGTCTGTCTCCTCAAAGGATGTTCCCACCATCCTGCTCATTGTTCAGAATCTCTACGTTGCTGCTCATTATAGCTTTCCCACCTGTGTAAGTAACTCTAAACTACCTTGTTTAGTTTGTAGCAATTTTTACGGAATCACATCTCTGCTCAGTTTTTAGAGTACACTTAAGAGTAACCTTATTTAACTTGGTTATAGAGGCTTTTAGAAATATTTAAAAGCAAGCCCTGTTTTCCACATTAAAGGGACAACAGATATTCCTTGGTACCTACTGTGTGCTTAGAAGTTGAAGAATGTACCGGGGTATCCATGAGAGCTAAATTGTGCTGTCTACCTTCACTGAGATTAGAATCTAGTTGAGAAGATAGTGCCTAATAATCGTGTACACTGTTAGAACTGAATATAGCTCAGTTATGCAACAAGGCCCTGGGTATTGCAGTGAGGCATTCCATGTACCACCTCTTATTGGCTCTGTGACTCTGGGAAAGTCTCTGCACCTTTCTGAGCCTGCCTATTCACTTTGAAAAGAGAGATAGATTTAAAAATTGCTCCCCAGGGTTGTTGTGTATGGTATATTGTAGCCTCTAAATGACTGGCAGATATTTTACTATGGTACTTTGGGCTAGTCAGAAGGAAGGCTGAAAATAATTAAATTTCCACTGAACATATAGGTAGCACACATAGAAGCCTAGGCACCTTAGTACACACTAGATGTTAAAGTGAGGATATTTGGCTCCAGGAACACACATAGGCAGCTAAAAGGAATGGTAAGAGACTAGATATTAAGATCAGAAATGTTTGCACCAATAATTTTAATAAGGATGAAAGGTATCCTTTGTTGAGTAATTATATGACTCTCAAAACTTAGAATCTTATCTCTGGTAGGCACCTCAGAGACATGGTTAGATCTGAGTCCTTGGAACTAGAACTGTCTAATCAAATGTTGTCCTCTATAAACAAAAAATAAAAAAAAAACGAGAGTTAACTTTTATTGTGTACTCGCCCTGTCCAAGATATTGCTGAAAACATATGTGCATCATCTCGTTTAATCCTTACCATGGCCCTAGGACGTAGACAAGCTCAATGATTATCCTTTCCTACAGGTCGAAAACTTTGAATTCAGAAATTATTCATAACGTTTCTGCTATCACACAGCTGATAAATGAAGTAGCCACAAATTTATCCTAGTTGTTATTCAGAGCTCACGTTACTTTCCTTGGGGGAGGTATTTTTTCTGAGATAATTTCAAACTTGCTTACAAAAAAGTTGCAAGAATGAGACAAAGAACCTCCTTTTGTATTTCTCCCTAATACCTCCACTGTTAACGTTTGACATATTTTTACACTTGCTCTCTGTCTGTCTCTCTCAATACACAGATGCATAAACACAGACACATTTTCATATAAGCATATATACATATGTATATACACATATACATATATATATACACACATATATTCTAAACCATTTGAGAGTGAGCTAGAGACATGTTCTTTTACTCCCAAATACTTCAGTGTTACTTTCTGAGAATAAAGACATTGTCTTACATAAACAGTATAATTATCAAAGTGTTATCTTTATTAACATTGAAACAATACTATTATCTATCTCATGTAAAAATTTTATTCAAAAGTGACCAATTATCCCAATAATGTAATTTACAGAGTTTTCTAATTTTCTGATCTATGATCCCTCTAGTGTCATGTGTTTTATGTACTTGTTACTTCACTTTAGTCTTTTTTATTTTTATTTTTTATAAATTTAACTCACTATAGTCTTCTTTAGTTTTGAACAAGTCCTCAGATTTTCTTTGTCTTTCATGACCATAACAGTTCTTTAGTGTGTGAACTATTTACTAGAGTGTCCTTTAATTTGGGTTTGCCTGGTTTTCTATCCTCATGACTAGATTCAATTTAAACATTTTTGTCTGGAGTACCACACAATGATAGTATTTTGTTCTCAATGCATTACATCTGTTGGCAAAGTACTTATTTATTCCATAACTGGTACTGTCAAATTTAATCACTTAATTAAGGTTGTATTCAGCAGGTTATGTCAAGTTAAGTTACTATATTTTCCTTGAAATTTAAGTATTCTGTGGTGAGATACTTGGAGACTGTGGACATATCCCGTCTTGTCATCCACTAATAATTCCACCTGAGTCTACTAATGCATAATGGTTGGAAAATGATGCCTTTCTATAATAATACTTTCATTTCCTACTGTAAAATATATTTATTATTTTAATCGACAAATAAAAATCGTATATATGGATCATGTATAACATGATGTTTTGAAATATGTATACATTGTGGAATGGCTACATTGAGCTACTTAACATATACATTACCTCTCATACCTATTATTTCCTCTGGGGAGAACACAAAATCTATTCTCAGTGATTTTCAAGAATACAATACAGTGTTATTAACCATAGTCACCATAATGTACAGTGGGTCTCTTGAACTTATTCCTCCTATCTAACTGAAAATTTGGATCCTTGATGAACTGCTCACCAACCACCTCCTTTCAATTTCCTGGTAGCTAGGATTCTACTCTCTCCTTCCACGAGTTCAACCTTTTTAGATTCCACACATAAATAAGATCATGCGGTCTTTTTATTTCCCTGCCTGGGTTACTTCCATTTACACAATGTCACCCAGGTTGTCGCAAATGACAGGATTTCCTTTGTTTTTGTTTTTATAGAGACAGGGTCTCACTTTGTCACCCAGGCTGGAGCGCAGTGATGCGATCATTACTCACTGCATCCTTGACCTCTGGGACCCAAGGGATTGTCCCAACTCAACCTCCTGAGTAGCTGGGACCACAGGCATATGCCACCATGCCACATTACTTTTTATTTTTTTGTAGAGACAGGGTCTCACTATGTGGCCCAGGCTGGTCTCAAATTCCTGGTGTCAAGCAGTCCTCCCACCTCAGCCTCCCAAAGTGCTGGGAGTACTGGCATGCATCACCGTGCTCAGGCAGGATTTCCTTCTTTTTTAAGGCCCAATAGAATTCCATTATCTCCTACATTTTCTTTTATTTATTTATTTATTTATTTATTATTATACTTTAAGTTCTAGGGTACATGTGCATGATGTTTATATCATGTATAACTCCCCAATGCAATCCCTCCCTCCTCCCCCTCCCCATGATATACATTTTCTTGATTCATTCATCTGCTGATGGACACTTAGTTTTATTCCATATCTTTTTTTTTTTTTTTTTTTTGAGGCAGAGTCTCGCTCTGTCGCCCGGGCTTGAGTGCAGTGGCCGGATCTCAGCTCACTGCAAGCTCCGCCTCCTGGGTTTACGCCATTCTCCTGCCTCAGCCTCCGGAGTAGCTGGGACTACAGGCGCCCGCCACCTCGCCTGGCCAGTTTTTGTATTTTTAGTAGAGACGGGGTTTCACCGTGTTAGCCAGGATGGTCTCGATCTCCTGACCTCGTGATCCGCCCGTCTCGGCCTCCCAAAGTGCTGGGATTACAGGCTTGAGCCACCGCGCCCGGCCTTATTCCATATCTTAACTGTTTTGAATAGTGCTACAATGAACACGGGAGTCATGAGAGCCTTTCAACTTTTAATAAGTTGGCATTGTACTGTCATGAAGAGTTTTCCCATTGTATTTGTCAGAGTTCTCTAGAGGGACGGAACTAATAGGATATATGCCTATATGAAAGGGAGTTTATTAAGGAGAATTGACTCACACGATCACAATGTAAAGTCCCACAATAGGCTGTCTGCAAGTTGAGGAAGCCAGTGGTGGATCGGTCTGAATCCCAAAACCTCAAAAGTAGGGAAGCCAACAGTGCAACCTTTACTCTGTGGCCAAAGACCCGAGAGCGCCTGGCAAACCAGTGATGTAAGTCCAAGAGTCCAGAGGCTGAAGAACTTGGAGTTTGATGGTCCAGGACAGGAAGCACCAGCAGGGGAGAAAGATGAAGGCTGGAAGACTCAGCAAGTCTGCTCTTCCATCTTCTCCTGCCTGCTTTATTATAGTCATACTGGCAGTTGATTACACGGTGCCCACCCAGATTGAGGGTGGGTCGGCCTCTCCCAGCCCACTGACTCAAATGTTAATCTCATTTGGCAACACCCTCACAGACAGACCCAGGAACAATACTTAGCATCATTCAATCCAAACAAGTTCACAGTCAATATTAACCATCACACCCAGCTTCTTCATTTATTTACTTATTTATGTATTTACTTATATCATTATGGGTTCATGGATATGTATTTAACCACTGGGTAATAATAGATCACCATCAGAATTTATTTTGATACTCAAATTGGCCCACATTTGGCTAGTTGAAACACCTTGAAACTTCCTGTATTTTTTGTCATATATCCATCTTAGCTGGAACACTTCCTTTACTTTCTACTGCAACAAGATGTTCCTGCCTGTTTGTACTTTCCTGTTCCAGCCCTTGAATCAGATATTTCTCTAAAAAGCCTCACTTTCGTTTAGTGTAAAATGCTTTTTACAAACAAGTCTGCACTGTGAATCACCTGTCTCTACTGACAATATGACTTTGAAACCTCTAAACTTTCCTTAATTCTATTTACCCAATGTGTAAATGCACATAAAAATAGGATTTTTGTCTAGGTATGTTGTGAGGTTTACATAAGGTATTGGGCCAGGCGCGGTGTCTCACGCCTGTAATCCCAGCACTTTGGGAGGCCAAGGTGGGGGGATCACCTGAGCTCAGGAGTTCGAGACCAGCCTGGCGAACATGGTGAAACCATCTCTCTACTAAAAATACAAAATTATTTCTTTCTTGTATATTCGTTTGAGTTCTTTGTAGATTCTGGATATTAGCCCTTTGTCAGATGAGTAGATTGCAAAAATTGTCTCCCATTCTGTAGGTTGCCTGTTCACTCTGATGGTAGTTTCTTTTGCTGTGCAGAAGCTCTTTAGTTTAATGAGATCCCATTTGTCAATTTTGGCTTTTGCTGCCGTTGCTTTTGGTGTTTTAGACATGAAGTCCTTGCCCATGCGTATGTCCTGAATGGTACTACCTAGGTTTTCTTCTAGGGTTTTTATAGTATGCGGTCTAACATTTAAGTCTCTAATCCATCTTGAATTAATCTTCGTATAAGGAGTAAGGAAAGGATCCAGTTTCAGCTTTCTACTTATGGCTAGCCAATTTTCCCAGCACCATTATTAAATAGGGAATCCTTTCCCCATTTCTCAAACAACCCCATCAAAAAGTGGGCAAAGGATATGAACAGACATTTCTCAAAAGAAGACATTCATACAGCCAACAGACACATGAAAAAATGCTCATCATCACTGGCCATCAGAGAAATGCAAATCAAAACCACAATGAGATATCATCTCACACCAGTTAGAATGGCAATCATTAAAAAGTCAGGCAACAACAGGTGCTGGAGAGGATGTGGAGAAATAGGAACACTTTTATACTGTTGGTGGGATTGGAAACTAGTTCAACCATTATGGAAAACAGTATGGCAATTCCTCAAGGATCTAGAACTAGATGTACCATATGACCCAGCCATCCCACTACTGGGTATATACCCAAAGGATTATAAATCATGCTGCTATAAAGACACATGCACACGTATGTTTATTGCGGCACTATTCACAATAGCAAAGACTTGGAATCAACCCAAATGTCCATCTGTGACAGACTGATTAAGAAAATGTGGCACATATACACCATGGAATATTATGCAGCCATAAAAAAGGATGAGTTTGCGTCCTTTGTAGGGACATGGATGCAGCTGGAAACCATCATTCTTAGCAAACTATCACAAGAACAGAAAACCAAACACTGCATGTTCTCACTCATAGGTGGGAACTGAACAATGAGATCACTTGGACTTGGGAAGGGGAACATCACACACCGGGGCCTATCATGGGGAGAAGGGAGGGGGAAGGGACTGCATTGGGAGTTATACCTGATATAAATGATGAATTGATGGGTGCTGACGAGTTGATGGGTGCAGCACACCAACATGGCGCAAGTATACATATGTACAAACCTACACGTTATGCACATGTACCCTAGAACTTAAAGTATAATAATAAAAAAAAAATACAAAATTAGTCTGGCATGGTGGCACATGCCTATAATCCCAGCCATGTGGGTGGCTAAGGCAGGAAAATCACTTGAACCCAGGAACCGGAGGTTGTAGTGAGCCACTGGACTCTGCACTCCAGCCTGGGCAACACTGCACGCCACTGCACTCCAGCCTGGGCAACAAGAGTGAAACTCCTTCTCAAAAAAATAAATAAATAAAATTTAAAAATTAAATAAAGTATTGAAAGCATTTAGCAATGTTCGTGGCACGAAAGTAATTTTGGTAATTTGACCATTTGAACATGAAAATGAGTAATAATCATAATAATAATGGGTTGTGACCCAATGAATAAAATCAGAATCCATAAAAGCAATTGAAAATAAGTGGTAGCTATTTTATCACCAGTTTTGTTATTGTCAAATACCCTTGACAGTGAATAAGTTTTGCCTCTAGGAAAAATTTCAAGTTTACACTGATAGCCTTGTCAAGCAAAAGTAAGATCTGCAGAATTAGAGAGTTTGAGAAAGTACAAATATGGGGGAATTATTCCAGAAGCAGGCAGGCCTTGGACCTTGATGACTGGCAGGACTTCACTGTTTGAAACAAAAAAGATTAACTGAAGAACAGCAACTACTCCTACAACCCCTGCTACCAGAGCCCCATATTTCCCCTATCATAGCCGCAAATCCACTGTTCCATAAATAGTTATTTGTCTGTGTACTTCATTAGACTGAGAGCTGATAGATGTGACTTATTTACCAACTTATCCCCAATGCCTAAAACGGTGTCTGTCAGATAAGAGGCATTCAATAAATGTTTGCTGAATGGATGAATGAAAGTATTGAATAATTTCAAATATCTCATGAGGATAATTAATGAGAGAAGGAAAGTGAGACTCAGAGAAGTAGAGAATTCTGCCCAAGGTCACACTACTTTTTCTTTTTTTTTTGAGATGGAGTCACTCTTGTCACCCAGGCGCTGGAGTGCAATGGTGCGATCTCAGCTCACTTCAACCTCTGCCTCCCGAGTTCAAGCGATTCTCCTGCCTCAGCCTCCCGAGTAGCTGGGATTACAGGTGCCCATCACCATGCCTGGCTAACTTTTTTGTATTTTTAGTAGAGACGGCCTTTCGCCATGTTTGCCAGGCTGATCTCAAACTCCTGACCTCAGGTGATCTGCCCTCCTCAGCCTCTCAAAGTGCTGGGATTACAGGGGTGAGCCACCATGCCTGGCCCAAGGTCATACTACTATTTTAGTAAGAGAGAGTGAGGTAAAATTCCATCCTGGCCTGACTCTAGTAGCTTTGGGTATATTGGTCTCTCTAGATACTGAGACTTCCCAGTAAGATTAACTTGCCTGGGGGCAGAGCAAGATGGCTGAATAGGAACAGCTCCAGTCTCCAACTCCCAGCGCGAACGACACAGAAGACTGGTGATTTCTGCATTTTCAACTGAGGTACTGGGGTCATCTCACTAGGGAGTGCCAGAAAATCGGTGCTGGTCAGCTGCTGCAGCCTGACCAGCGAGAGCTGAAGCGGGGCGAGGCATCGCCTCACCTGGAAGCGCAAAGGGGAAGGGAACCCGTTTTCCTAGCCAGGGGAACTGAGACACACAACACCTGGAAAATCGGGTAACTCCCACCCCAATACTGCGCTTTAAGCAAACAGGCACACCAGGAGAATATATCCCACACCTGGCCGGGAGGGTCCCACGCCCACGGAGCCTCCCTCATTGCTAACACAGCAGTCTGCGGGATCTATCAGCAAGGCAACAGCGAGGCTGGGGGAGGGGCACCCGCCATTCCTGTGGCTTAAGTAGGTAAACAAAGCCGCTGGGAAGCTCGAACTGGGTGGAGCTCACAGCAGCTAAAGGAAGCCTGCCTGTCTCTGTAGACTCCACCTCTGGGGACAGGGGAAGCAGCGGGGGCCTGTGCAGACGCGAACGACTCTGTCTGACAGCTTTGGGGAGAGCCGTGGATCTCCCAATGCGGAGGTTGAGATCTGAGAACGGACAGACTGCCTGCTCAGGTGGGTCCCTGACCCTGAGTAGCCTAGCTGGGAGACATCACCCACTAGGGGCAGTCTGACACCCCACACCTCACAGGGTGGAGTACACCCCTGAGAGGAAGCTTCCAAAGGAAGAATCAGACAGGTACACTCGCTGTTCAGCATATTCTATCTTCCTTCTGCACCTCTGCTGCTGATACCCAGGAAAACAGGGTCGGGAGTGGACCTCAAGCAATCTCCAACAGACCTATAGCTGAGGGTCCTGACTGTCAGAAGGAAAACTATCAAACAGGAAGGACACCTATACCAAACCCCCATCAGTACGTCACCATCATCAAAGACCAGAGACAGATAAAACCACAAGATGGGGAAAAAGCAGGGCAGAAAAGCTGAAAATTCAAAAAATAAGAGTGCATCTCCCCCTGCAAAGGAGCGCAGCCATCACCAGCAACGGATCAAAGCTGATCAGAGAATGACTTTGACGAGATGAGAGAAGAAGCTTCAGTCCATCAAATTTCTCAGAGCTAAGGAGGAATTACGTACCCAGTGCAAAGAAACTAAAAATCTTGAATAAAGAGTGGAAATTGCTAGCTAGACTATTAATGCAGAGAAGGTCATAAATGAACACAGAGAAGATCATAACATGACACACAATCACACAGCGATTGACAGATGAAAACCATGACACGAGAAATCGTGACAATGCACAAGCTAGTAACGACTCATCAACTGAAAAGAGTATCAGCGATTGAGGATCAAATGAATGAAATAAGCGAGAAGAGAAACCAAAAGAAAAAGAAGAAAAAGAAATGAACAAAGCCTGCCAGAAGTATGGGATTATATAAAAAGACCAAATCTACGTCTGATTGGGGTGCCTGAAAGTGAGGGGAAAATGGAACCAAGTTGGAAAACACTCTTCAGGATATCATCCAGGAGAACTTCCCCAACCTAGTAGAGCAGGCCAACATTCAAATTCAGGAAATACAGAGAACGCCACAAGATACTCCTCCAGAAGAGCAACTCCAAGACACAGAATTGCCAGATTCACAAAGTTGAAATGAAGGAAAAAATCTTAAGGGCAGCCAGAGAGAAGGTCGGTTACCCACAAAGGGAAGCCCATCAGACTAACAGCAGATCTCTTGGCAGAAACTCTACAAGCCAGAAGAGAGTGGGGGCCAATATTCAACGTTCCTAAAGAAAAGAATTTTAAACCCAGAATTTCATATCCAGCCAAACTAAGTTTCATAAGTGAAGGAGAATAAAATCCTTTACAGATAAGCAAATGCTTAGAGATTTTGCCACCACCAGGCCTGCCTTACAAGAGACCCTGAAGGAAGCCCTAAACATGGAAAGGAACAACCGGTACCAGCCATTGCAAAAACATCCCAAATGTAAAGACCATCGAGGCTAGGAAGAAACTGCATCAACTAACGAGCAAAATAACCAGTTAATATCATAATGACAGGATCAAGTTCACACATAACAATATTACCTTAAATGTCAATGGACTAAATGCTCCAATAAAAGACACAGACTGGCAAACTGGATAAAGAGTCAAGACCCATCAGTCTGCTGTATTCAGGAGACCCATCTCACATGCAGAGACATACATAGGCTCAAAATAAAGGGATGGAGGAAGATCTACCAAGCAAATGGAGAACACAAAAAAGCAGGGGTTGCAATCCTAGTCTCTGATAAAACAGACTTTAAACCATCAAAGATCAAAAGAGACAAAGAAGGCCATTACATAATGGTAAAGAGATCAATTCAACAGGAAGAGCTAACTCTTCTAAATATATATGCACCCAATACAGGAGCACCCAGATTCATAAAGCAAGTCCTTAGAGACTTACAAAGAGACTTAGACTCCCATACAATAATAATGGGAGACTTCAACACTCCACTGTCAACATTAGACAGATCAACGAGACAGAAAGTTAACAAGGATATCCAGGAATGGAACTCATCTCTGCACCAAGCGGACCTAATAGACATCTAGAACTCTCCACCCCAAATCAACAGAATATACATTCTTCTCAGCACCACATCGCACTTATTCCAAAATTGACCACATAATTGGAAGTAAAGCACTCCTCAGCAATTGTAAAAGAACAGAAATTATAACAAACTGTCTCTCAGACCACAGTGCAATCAAACTAGAACTCAGGACTAAGAAACTCAATCAAAACCGCTCACTACATGGAAACTGAACAACCTGCTCCTGAATGACTACTGGGTACATAACGAAATGAAAGCAGAAATAAAGATGTTCTTTGAAACCAATGAGAACAAAGACACAACATACCAGAATCTCTGGGACACATTTAAAGCAGTGTGTAGAGGGAAATTTATAGCACTAAATGCCCACAAGAGAAAGCAGGAAAGATCTAAAATGGACACTCTAACATCACAATTAAAAGAACTAGAGAGGCAAGAGCAAACACATTCAAAAGCTAGCAGAAGGCAAGAATAACTAAGATCAGAGCAGAACTGAAGGAGATAGAGACACAAAAAACCCTCCAAAAATCAATGAATCCAGGTAGTTTTTTGAAAAGATCAACAAAATTGACAGACCACTAGCAAGACTAATAAAGAAGAAAAGAGAGAGGAATCAAATAGACGCAATAAAAAATGATAAAGGGGATATCACCACCGACCCAAAGAAATACAAACCATCAGAGAATACTATACACGCCTCTACGCAATCAACTAGAAAATCTAGAAGAAATGGATAATTTCTGGACACTTACACTCTCCCAAGACTAAACCAGGAAGAAGTTGAATCCCTGAATAGACCAATAGCAGGCTCTGAAATTGAGGCAACAATTAATAGCCTACCCACCAAAAAAAGTCCAGGACCAGATGGATTCACAGCTGAATTCTACCAGAGGTACAAGGAGGAGCTGGTACCATTCCTTCTGAAACTATTCCAATCAATAGAAAAAGAGGGAATCCTCCCTAACTCATTTTATGAGGCCAACATCATCCTGATACCAAAGCCTGGCAGAGACACAACAAAAAAAGAGAATTTTAGCCCAATATCCCTGATGAACATCGATGCAAAAATTCTCAGTAAATACTGGCAAACCGGATTCAGCAGCACATCAAAAAGCTTATCCACCATGATCAAGTGGGCTTCATCCTGGGATGCAAGGCTGGTTCAACATCGCAAATCAATAAACGTAATCCAGCATATAAACAGAACCAAAGACAAGAACACATGATTATCTCAATAGATGCAGAAAAGGCTTTTGACAAAATTCAACAGCCCTTCATGCTAAAAACGCTCAATAATTCTGGTATTGATGGAACGTACCTCAAAATAATAAGAGCTATTTATGACAAACCCACAGCTAATATCATACTGAATGGGCAAAAACTGGAAAATTCCCTTTGAAAACTGCACAAGACAGGGATGCCCTCTCTCACCACTCCTATTCAACATAGTGTTGGAAGTTCTGGCTAGGGTAATCAGGCAAGAGAGAAATCAAGGGTATCCAGTTAGGAAAAGAAGAAGTCAAATTGTCCCTGTTTGCAGATGACATGATTGTATATTTAGAAAACCCCATTGTCTCAGCCCAAAATCTCCTTAAGCTGATAAGCAACTTCAGCAAAGTCTCAGGATACAAAATCATGTGCAAAAATCACAAGCATTCTTTACACCAGTAACGACAAACAGAGAGCCAAATCAGGAATGAACTCCATTCACAATTGCTTCAAAGAGAATAAAATACCTAGGAATCCAACTTACAAGGGATGTAAAGGACCTCTTCAAGGAGAACTACAAACCACTGCTCAGTGAAATAAAAGAGGACACTAAAAATGGAAGAACATACCATGCTCATGGATAGGAAGAATCAATCGTGAAAATGGCCATACTGCCCAGGTTATTTATAGATTCAATGCCATCCCCATCAAGCTACCAATGAGTTTCTTCACAGAACTGGAAAAAAACTGCTTTAAAGTTCATATGGAACCAAAAAGAGCCCGCATTGCCAAGACAATCCTAAGTCAAAAGAACAAAGCTGGAGGCATCACGCTACCTGACTTCAAACTATACTACAAGGCTACAGTAACCAAACAGCATGGTACTGGTACCAAAACAGAGATATAGACCAATGGAACAGAACAGAGTCCTCAGAAATAATACCACACATCTACAGCCATCTGATCTTTGACAAACCTGAGAGAAACAAGAAATGGGGAAAGGATTCCCTATTTAATAAATGGTGCTGGGAAAATTGGCTAGCCATAAGTAGAAAGCTGAAACTGGATCCTTTCCTTACTCCTTATACGAAAATTAATTCAAGATGGATTAGAGACTTAAATGTTAGACCTAATACCATAAAAACCCTAGAAGAAAACCTAGGTAGTACCATTCAGGACATAGGCATGGGCAAGGACTTCATGTCTAAAACACCAAAAGCAACGGCAGCAAAAGCCAAAATTGACAAATGGGATCTAATTAAACTAAAGAGCTTCTGCACAGCAAAAGAAACTACCATCAGAGTGAACAGGCAACCTACAGAATGGGAGAAATTTTGCAATCTACTCATCTGACAAGGGCTAATATCCAGAATCTACAAAGAACTCAAACAAATTTACAAGAAAAAAACAAACAACCCCATCAAAAAGTGGGCAAAGGATATGAACAGACATTTCTCAAAAGAAGACATTCATACAGCCAACAGACACATGAAAAAATGCTCATCATCACTGGCCATCAGAGAAATGCAAATCAAAACCACAATGAGATACCATCTCACACCAGTTAGAATGGCAATCATTAAAAGTCAGGAAACAACAGGTGCTGGAGAGGATGTGGAGAAATAGGAACACTTTTACACTGTTGGTGGGATTGTAAACTAGTTCAACCATTATGGAAAACAGTATGGCAATTCCTCAAGGATCTAGAACTAGATGTACCATATGACCCAGCCATCCCACTACTGGGTATATACCCAAAGGATTATAAATCATGCTGCTATAAAGACACATGCACACGTATGTTTATTGTGGCACTATTCACAATAGCAAAGACTTGGAATCACCCAAATGTCCATCTGTGACAGACTGGATTAAGAAAATGTGGCACATATACACCATGGAATACTATGCAGCCATAAAAAAGGATGAGTTTGCGTCCTTTGTAGGGACATGGATGCAGCTGGAAACCATCATTCTTAGCAAACTATCACAAGAACAGAAAACCAAACACTGCATGTTCTCACTCATAGGTGGGAACTGAACAATGAGATCACTTGGACTCGGGAAGGGGAACATCACACACCGGGGCCTGTCATGCGGAGGGGGGAGGGGGAGGGATTGCATTGGGAGTTATACCTGATATAAATGATGAATTGATGGGTGCTGACGAGTTGATGGGTGCAGCACACCAACATGGCACAAGATACATATGTAACAAACCTGCACTTTTGTTATGCACATGTACCGGAACTTAAAGTATAATAAAAAATAAAAAAAAAATGATTAGTTGTTGACACTAGCCATAAAAACATAATGTTTGGAATTATATGAAAGAATTGGTCCTGTATGAGGAAAATTATTAAATGGAGTGAAACTAAGTGTGATTTGAATAATTGAAATATTTGCTTTAACTGGATTTGAAGGCTGATTGTAAAGCTATTAGTATTGATACACTCAATAGATGTTCCAAAGGTAATTCAGTAATAATTAAACACCTATTCTCATTTTTGAAAATATATACATTTAAAGTAGATTCTAGTAGGCTATACTGAGGTGATTTTTTCCTGTAAAAAAAGCACAGAATGGTTTTATACAACCAGAGGAAATTTCATGAAAATCAAGACCAAGACAAATATGTTAATTATCCCTAGTATTACTTAATATTGCTTTAGAAATTATCTTCACTGTAAAGAGATGTTAAAAAGAAATAAGTTCTGCAACTTTTGAAAAGGTGAAGACAAAGTTATCAGTGCTTGCAGAAGATAGGGGTATAGTCCTGAAAAACATTAGAAACAACATAAAATGTCTTGGTATAAATGAATTTTACAAAAGGATAGAATAAATGGTAACTGTTTAAAATATCAATAGCTTTTATGCATATCAGAAAGCCTTACATATAAAACATAATGGGAGAAATGACGACATTCACAATAGGATCTAATTTTAAAAATGATAAAAATTGCGAATTTTGAAAGAATATTTGAAAAACAAATGGAGAGACAGTTTTGCAGAGCTAGGATGATGGTAGTGGTGACTGGAAAGATGAGGAAGTCATCACAATGCCCCTGCTGAATTATAATTTTCCTAGGTGCCAACCATATCACAAGGATCCCTCACAATCATCAGGAATGGTTATGCCTCATCTATGTGTCATTTTGTGGAATAATTCAATTCCACAACCGATTATGCCCCTCTAATTCAGTGTCTTTGCAAGTACCTGTACCAGAGGGAAGGGGAAAGAGGAGAAAGACATGCTAAAATGGGAAAAAAGTTATGAGGTAAGCCAGCCTTTTAATGATAATAGCAGGCAAAACCTTAGTTCTAGAACACAAGGGCCATAACTTACTGAGTGAATAAAATCCCAATCAAAATGCCAATGGAATTTTATTTGCAGAATCTGACATAACTGTGTTAATATTCATCTATTAGAATAACTAGGAAAGAATGCTTAATTTTTAAAGACGAGTACAATCATTTTCAAGGGGATGGCATTCTGATGTCTGGATTTGCAATAATTATTAAATATTTCACTAATGTTGCATAAGTAACAGTTGCATTATTTGCTAACTGCTTTGAACTTTAACGCCCATCTTTTAGCTTCACCAAAAAGCAGAGAAACAAAAACAACCACAAAACTTGGTTTTGTAATGGAAATTTAATCTATGGTCAAATGAGTTAATGCTTAACATTGCCTAGAGTAAAAACGAAAGGAAGGGTTGAAGTAATCTAGCATTGGTTGAGCACAATCTATTTGCCAGGCCCTGTGTTAAACACTTCATCTCCTTTAATTCTGATAACATCTTGGTATCGATGCCAATTATATAAGAGTAAACCAAAGATTAGATAGTAGTTGGGATTGGAATTCAAGTTTTTCTGGCTCCCTAGCCTATGCTCGCACACTACCACCATGTCTTGTCTAACCAATTACTTCATTGAGTGCTGTTGTTTGTTATGCATTTTTCAGGGGTAGACATTTACAACTTAGATCAGGTACTCACCTGCTGAAAAACACTATGTTTTCTGGAAAGTGTCTGCTGGTTTTGTTCGTTTGTTTGTTTGTTTGTTTTTGAGACTGAGTCTCACTCTGTTGCCAGGCTGGAGTGCAGTGGCGTGATCGTGGCTCACGGCAACCTCTGCCTCCCAGGTTCAAGCTATTCTCCTGCCTCAGCCTCCCGAATAGCTGGGACTATAGGCGCACGCCACCATGCACAGCTAGTTTTTGTATTTTTTAGTAGAGACAAGGTTTCACCATATTGGTCAGGATGGTCTCGATCTCTTGACCTTGTGATCCACCTGCCTCAGCCTCCCAAAGTGCTGGGATTACAGGCGTGAGCCACGGCACCCAGCTTGCTGTGTTTTTTATTCTTCTTCTGCATGATATAGTAATCTCGAGCTTTATCCTAATACATATCTGCATTCCA
Source organism: Trachypithecus francoisi (assembly GCF_009764315.1). Classification (NCBI taxonomy): domain Eukaryota; kingdom Metazoa; phylum Chordata; class Mammalia; order Primates; family Cercopithecidae; genus Trachypithecus; species Trachypithecus francoisi. The sequence continues at coordinate 90,437,009 of NW_022681471.1, forward strand.
GTCACATTCCACCAGTTAATAGCTGTGTAACCTTGGACAAGCTACTTAAACATTTGGAGCCTCAATTCCAGCAGCATACATACAATTTCATAAAGCAACCCAGAAAAGAGGACAGTCCGTTTTGTCATTACACCATGCAACTATTTTGATAAAATCTGCACCTTCACAATGAATTCAATGACGTTTATTTGGGGTAATGATATTGTTGCATTGTCTCTCTTGTGCGTTAAATATTGGATGTTTTTTATCACCCAGCCTAGGGTGAAAAGTAAAGAAACAAATGTGGCTCACACCTAGCCACTTTTAAATCAAAAGCTCAAATAAATAACCAAGTCAAAAGTCTGAATACAGAAAATCGTGACTTTCCTATATAAGAAGAGAGTCATGTATATAGAACAGTTGGATATAAGCTATCCTGCCAAATGGAATAGCATCATTTTTCAGAGGGAGAGACTGACAAAAATGTATTTGATATACTGACACCAAGTATATGTTAGGGGCTGTGCTGGGTGTGGAGGGTACATAGAGGAATTATGTAGAGTTTCTGCCCTCAAGGTTTTCACAGTCAAGTTGGGGTTGGGGAAGAAAGATAAACAGACAAATCATAATCTTTCTCCATGATCTCTTCTGTGCTATAAAGAATTTTTTTTTCCCTCAATAAGGCTTCAGTTAGACATCAGTGATGCTGAGAGGTTAAATGACTAAGATTTTAAGTGGTGGAGCTGGGACTTAACACTTACGTATGTTTACATTAAAGCTGATCTGCTTCCATTCATTATGGCAACAGTTTACTTATGTTATATGTAGTGCTGTTTATAATTCCCAGTGAGAGAGTCATCCTGTTTCCCAAATGATTCACATCTGAAAAATCCAGACACACAACATGCCCATAAAGGCCAGATCACCCAATCAAAGCTCAGATAAAGTGTGCTGAAACCAACAGTCCAGGTGTCCTTATTCTTGACTATTTTTTGTGTCAGGAAGGAGCAGATAAGTTAGAAAGTGAAAGCCACAATATTGAGCCCTTCTACGAAAAGCATGTTTTTGGCTGTGAAGGTGGCAGTTACCTCTATGCTTTTGCCATCTTGGTGGGGACCAATCCTAAGAGAGCAGTTTCTCAAAAACAGCTCTTATCTGGGAAAGGGGAGGTGAAAGGCCTAACTCAGAGCCTGAGCTACTCACAGCTAGGCAGAGCTTTTCACCTCAGTTTCTCTTGTTGGCAGGCCCCAGAAACAGTTTCTTTAAACACTTCAGCAGATTTTTTCAAGTAGATTTATTAATAGAATAGCCAGGAGAAATATTTTGGTGGCTGTAAATAAAAACATATTTGCAGGTTCGAGTCAACGGACTCAGAATTGAAAACTGACTTGGCCACTAGCTAGTTGTTTTGTATTCATTCTAGAGCAATTGAAGACACATTGTATTCACTCAATAAATATTCATTGATTGAATGAATGTGTTTATTCCCCCATTAGACTGTGAGACCCTTGAGGGTAAGGGTCATATTTCATTGGTCTTTGTAAATCTCACATCCAGTTCACTGCCTAAATTCTGTTAAGTACCACTGAATTTTAAATTAATTATTCTTTGGTAAGAAGCATTGATAGGGAAAGCATTCACCCAATGTGAACATAATACAGAAAATACTATTGATGTAGGCACCATGTATTTTGTTGGTTGTATACCAAGCAAACTCTTGTAATCAGCTGAGAGTCTGTGAGGGCAAAGATATCTGACTCATTATCTTTGGCAATGCACAGTAGCTGACATATTACAGTACATGTAATGATTTACTGCAGCATTTCCTAGAGATTTATCATTTGAGTGTCACTCAGGGTTTTTGCTTTATCTGTGCACAGTCTGTATGTTCATTTACTTAACATGTTTCTGTGGTATTTTTGAAATAAAAAAAGTATCACTTGAAATGAAACATAACTCTATGATTAAAAACTAAGAACAAAATAATGTTATTAAATATTTTTAAATGAAATTAAGATTCAGTACAACTAGTAGTAAGCTACTAACGTGTATTGCACTAACATTTTATATACCTTCTCTCTTTCAATCCTCATGATAGCTCTTCTAAAAAATATTTTACCATTACCACAGATGAGATTAAGATCTAGGTAAGTTAGGTAACAGCTCAGTGTCATACAGCTAGTGTAAGGGAGGGCCAGGACTCTAAACTGAGCTTGTTTTTTTAATGCTAAAGCCAACATGGGATGCAGTATAGGCAATCCTTAACTTTATTATTCCCAAGTGATTCTCCCTGGCCCCTTTCACTTTTTCTTATTGATCCAGCTTTCCTTGGTTCTCAGACCATCTCTCCTGTTTACACTTTCAGCAGCTTCTCATGCCACAGGTCATTCCCAGACCCTCTGGCCCACTGCCAATATACCCAACACCAAGGCTGTTACAGCAGAGGAAAGATGGATATTTTTTCATCTTTCTGAGAACAAAAAACAATTGCCATCTATACTTTACTGAGAACTATTAAGTAGTGAGCATCCTGAAGAAGGCTCTTTGTGATCTGGTTTCTGGGCATAAGAATGCAGATAGGGACTTCAGGGAGAGATTGAAATTGTCCTCCCTGCACAAGTCTTGGGGAGGAAATGGAGTTTGGAGCCTGCTGTGGGGTAAGGGAGGAAGGGAGGGAGGGAAAGAGATGAGACTGAGTTTTGGTCTGCAGGAAATGTGGGAGACAAGGGAGAGCACAGGGCCAGGCTCATGGTGGGTACCCAGTAAATGCCCTTAAGATTTAACTTGAGTGAAGGGTGGTAAGTTGTGGGGATTCACATAAAGAGAAAATTGCTTTCTGAGTTGAAACTGTGACCAGGACCTTTCCCTTTTGGTTCACGAAAATCTTTTCTCTGTTTTTGTAAGCTGGGTAGCTGAATCAAGGAAGTTTGAGGCAGGTTATGATTTAGGGCAAGGTTTGGCCCAAGGAATAATGGATCTGGGACTGGTAACTGAAGCCAAGGGATAGAATGTACAGTAAAAGAAAGAGGAAAGGAACTGTATGGTTTGTTGAAACCAGAACCCCTTTTCTTCAAAGTCAGCTATAAAACCTAAACACACAACTCTAACTTTCTCTCTGCCTTTCTGTGTAAAAACTGGACATAAAGAAGTGATTTGGCCTACCTTATTTGACTGTAGGTCATAAGATCCCCACTTTTAGACAGCAAACTGCCACATACCCAGAAGGAAGGAATGTTCCTCAGAGAGGCCAAGAAGAATCTAGACAGACAAGCCTTGCTGAGTTTCCCCTCTTAGTCTATTCGCATTAGCTCATACCCTTTTTGTCCAATCATATTTCTACACAGCTGTCCATACTTTGTTGAACTTAAACATGGACAAAATGGACAATTCCCTTTGTATCTTTGGGTCTTCATTCTGAAAGCTCCTGTGCATACACGCTGAATCCATTTGTATGCCTTTTCTCCAATTAATCTGCCTTCTCTGAGTTGTGTTAGGCATGAATCTAGACCCAACATGGCGGTATCACTCGTCATGGCAGGCCCTTTGTTAGGACTTCCCACCCTTCACTTCCTGCTAAGACTCTCAGCGCGCGAAAAAAGCCGGTGCCCGCCAAAAAACCCCCGCTCTGTGCAAGCTCCTGGACACCTCATTCCTCAGAAATTGAAACCTAACTCAGGAAAACCGAAACCTACAAACCCGCCTACCTTGCCCTATAAAAGGCCCCCCTATACCCACCCCGAGCGCGACTTCCTCGGCCCTTCTCCTAGAGGACCGGTGAACCTCACCAGCGAGCCCAATAAAGGCTACCTCTGTTCTCTTCTGCCTCGAGTCTTCTTGCTCAGCTCCCCATTACATTACAAGTTGGTTTTTCAGCAATCCCTCAGAGGGCCAAAGGGAAAGCTCTCCCTTAGCCCCTGCAGCATCCACTCTCCACTGTGTCAGGTAATTTATTTATATTATTCATTGAAATCTTCAGAGTAACTCTGTAAGGCAGATGTTGTCCCTACATGACAGATGAGGAAATAGGTTCAGAAAGATGTCAAGGAATTCAGCCCACCAAAGTGATATAAAGATTATTTTAAACTGAAAATATCTGAACGGACAGCAGAAGCAGAAATAAATATTACCTACATTTAAGCAGAACCCCCTGAAAATACAACCACAATTGAACAATTGATTCTGAGGGAGTTTCCTATTTGTATTAAGACTGACCCCTTAGCATTGAGAAGTGCAAATGCAGCTGCCATAAACCTCCCCAGAGGGAAATTTCCAGTCTAGGAAATAGATAAACTGTTCATTTTCATTAACATCAAAAAATCCAATAGAACCTTCCATACTTTCACATTGAAGCCCTAACCTCTCCTTTGTTCAATTGGGTGTATAAATCTCTCTTTCTCTCTGGCTTATTCAGCAAGTTACTCATTATTCAATGGTCCCATGTGCATGTGGAAATAAACATTGTCTTTGCTCCTGTTAATGTGTCTATTGTCAGTTAATTTGCAGGCCCCTGTCATTTCACAATTGAAACCTTACATGATAGAGGATAGATAAAGCAGTGTGGTTCCCTAGAACAGCAGTCCACAACCTTTTTGGCACCAGAGCCTGGTTCCCTGGAAAACAGTTTTTCCACGGGGCGGGAGTCGGGGGAGAGAGGGGTGGCTGGGGAGGGGGATGGCTTCGGGGTGAAACTGTTCCACCTCAGACAGCCAGGCATTAGATTCTCATAAGTAGCACACAACCTTGATCCCTCGCATATGCAGTTCACAACAGAGTTCATGCTTCTATGAGAATCTAATGCCCTGCTGATCTGACAGGAGGTGAAGCTCGGGCCATAATGCTCTGCAGGCCCACTGCTCACCTCCTGCTGTGTGGCCTGATTCCTAACAGGCCGTGGACCAATACCCATCTGTGGTCCAGGGGTTGGGGACTCCTGCCCTAGAATAAGACCCAAGAGCAACCATAGAACTGTCCCAGTACATATCCACGGTTCTTAAACCTCACATAATCATGATCCAGGCCATAGCTCCCAAACTTGTTGAAACTGAAGCAAACTTTGTACATGGGTGGACACAGGAAGAACCTGTGTCCCTGCAAGGAGTGAAGTAACAGTTACCAGTAAGTGGTCACTTTACAGAATTATCTTCTGTCCTAGAGTCTTCTCAGCAGTCACAGATCCTGGGGAAAAGGTGACCTGAGTCAGGACTATTTGTCAGAGCAGTTAGGGCAGCCTTTGGATTCAGGGAGACCACACTGATTGAGGACAAGTCACTTAACATCCCTAAGACTCAGTTCTGTAAAATGTGGATACTCTTATCTATTGCCGGAGATCTTGTAGGGAATGGGGATGATATTAAACAAGTGTTTGCCACAGCAAGTTAAGCTTATATTAGCAGCTCCTCTGGAACACTTTTTAAAATTCCAGCATACTTTGTAGATAACTGTATCTGCACATATAAAACGTATGCAACACACACACATACATGCATGTAGAAAATAAGAAAAATGTTTTTAAAAATTAATTATTCTAATATTTGCTGTTTTAAACAAACTGCAACATATAATATTGCAATTAGAATTTAGACAACAGTTATATTTCTAGAATTTTGGCAAACTGTGGTACTCAGATCAACTCTTCACATGTAAAGCAACTCAAAACGTTATCGTAAATAACATTGCGATCTAGACTTTTGAGGATATTTTGTCTTCGATCATTAATTGTTCCTATAAGAAACTAATAATTGATTTTTTGTTTTGTTCTAATTCCAAAGCCATGAGAAAGCCCTGGAGTCATTCTAATATTTCATGAAAAAAGATACTTACTAGGCCTTTTATAGACCAACTCAAAAAGGAGGAGATTAGCAAGTGGCACACTGCTGATATGCAATTTAAAGTGTTTCTGACATATATTTGGCAAATGAGTGCTTCAAGTGTTCTTATTCTACAAAGTTTCTTCCTGATGGTTTTAGCATACCATACCCACTGAATGCACAATGTCTTTCTCAAACTCTTGTTTATGATAGATTTTTCTAAGGAATATTGAAAAATATAATAGCTATGATTTATACAGTGTTACCTATATTTGAGGAACCGACTACCCAACAACCAAGGCAGTACAAACTGTTAAATTCACGAAACAACAGTGGCAATATATGCAGTTAATTACTGATTTTGTATATTAGGAAATTGAGACTCACAGAGAATAAGCAACTGACCCAAGGTCACAGAGTCAGTAGATAGAAAATACTAGAGCTGGAATTTGGGTAGTGGTGAGCTAGTAAAGGTTTAAAAACCATTGAGGGGGCCGGGTGCGGTGGCTCAAGCCTGTAATCCCAGCACTTTGGGAGGCCGAGACGGGCGGATCACGAGGTCAGGAGATCGAGACCATCCTGGCTAACATGGTGAAACCCCGTCTCTACTAAAAATACAAAAAACTAGCCGGGCGAGGTGGCGGGCGCCTGTAGTCCCAGCTACTCGGGAGGCTGAGGCAGGAGAATGGCATAAACCCGGGAGGCGGAGCTTGCAGTGAGCTGAGATCCGGCCACTGCACTCCAGCCTGGGCGACAGAGCGAGACTCCGTCTCAACAACAACAACAAAAAACCATTGAGGGTTGAAGATGGCACCTGGAAGCACATGCTTTGTAGAGTTTGCTGATTTCTATGGTGTAAATGCTCCATTATAGACAATTTTAAGGAGTAAATGCATACAATTACAAAAGCCAGTTCCAGAATGCTACTACAATAGGATGCTGTAGTTTGAATGTTAGTGTCCCTCTCCAATTCATATGTTGAAATCTCAACTGTTAATGTGATAGTATTAAGAAGTGGAGCCTTACATATACACCACGGAATACTATGCAGCCATAAAAAAGGATGAGTTTGCGTCCTTTGTAGGGACATGGATGCAGCTGGAAACCATCATTCTTAGCAAACTATCACAAGAACAGAAAACCAAACACCGCATGTTCTCGCTCATAGGTGGGAACTGAACAATGAGATCACTTGGACTCGGGAAGGGGAACATCACACACTGGGGCCTATCATGGGGAGGGGGGAGGAGGGAGGGATTGCATTGGGGAGTTATACATGATATAAACGTTATGCACATGTACCCTAGAACTTAAAGTATAATAAAATAAAAAATAAAAAAATAAAAAAATAAAAAAAAAAAAAGAAGTGGAGACTTTAAGAGGTGATTAGGTCACAACAGCAGAGCCCTCATGAATGGGATTAGTGCTGTTATAACAGAGGCCCCAGAAAGACTCTTCACTCTTTCCATCATATGAGGTGCCATCTATGAACCAGGAAATGGTTGCTCACCAGACACTGAATCTTATAGCACCTTGATCATGGGCTTCCCATCCTCCAGAATTATGAGAAATAAATTTCTACTGTTTATAAGCTACCTGGTTTGTGGTATTTTATTTTAGCATCCCAAACAGACTAAGACATATGGGAAGCCATTAACCACTGAGCATCAAAATTTCTTCACTGTAAAGTGAGAATGAGAATAACTTCACTGAAAAAACACTCTTAAGGCTTACAGGAATAACACAATGTGGGAATAACACAATGTGAGAGTGCCTAATACTGTGCCTAGCTCATAGGTGCTCAAAGAATGTTTGTTTAGAGTCACAATACTAACAAAATAACTGCTTTCAACAATAAAACAAGATCATTACTATTCTCCTTAACTAACTCTTGAATGGAATCTACTCTGTATGAGCAACAAGTACCATTTTTACCAAAATATTTCTGTGTGGATCATTCCCTAAAGATATGTCACACTTTAACTCATAGTTATCCAACCTTTCTAAGTCACAGTTCCTACTAAACAGGTATCATGAAAGCTACACTTGAAGTTTGGTAGGATAGAAGCAAAATCTGTTGGCACACTTAGCAGAGTCTAGTACATGGTGCAAGCACAATGTATGGTACTTACAGACTGGTATAATTCACACCCTGAAGCTTTCTTCAAAGCACTGGAGGATGGGGCTGATGCCCTTTTTCCTCCAAGGACACCAAACAAGATAGAGAGATATTATTTACTTACTAGTGGAATACAGTGTACTGACAGAGACTCCACTGACCAGTTGCCCTGAGGGTACACATGTAGTTCCAGGAATTTCATGGGTGCTTGAGATTTAAACAGAAAAAAAAAAGCTCATACGAGTATATTTTTGCCTCAGAATATAGGATCAGTAAAATAGGTGCATTCTCTGTTCATTTGTAAAAGCTTCAAGTCCATCCTGTACAATCAGCCTATTCTAGAGAGATGTTTCATTAGCAGGCACCAAGGTAGAGTGGTTATGACCACAGGTTCTGTTTCAGGCCTTACTCTTTTACAATCTATTTGGAAGGAAAATACCTTTTGCCTTTTGTTTTATTCAGACTATGTATTTCAGGGCCATCTTTTCCAATAAATGGAGACTTGTGTTTAGAGTTCGAATTATAAGAATGTACTCTAGAAGAGGACACCAAATAGACGTTTAGTTTATGAGCTTCTCTTTAGCTTTAATCATTTCCAATAACAACCTGTGCCTCAGAAGGAATCATCCTTGGCATTCTTTTCCATTTACTTACCTGTTTTGTGCAATTGCCAAGTTGCCTGTAAATAAATTCCAATTGTATGTGACACAATTTATGTATCTGCAGTATAAGACCTAAAGTTAAGGCTCAGTATTATGTGCTGCCTTGACATCTGGTGAAATTGAGAGGGTTTCAAATGACCTAACCATGAATTTCCCTCCCTACTCTGCTCTTATCAATCAAGTCCGCAGCCAAATAATGCTTCTCACCAGGTGGACCAGGCACAGCTCCTGCTTATCCCTGAGTAGCAGGTTTTAATTCCCTGCCTGTCCATGGAATTGTTTAAACAAACCAATCAAATCCTCCCAGGGGAAACGGGGCACTCCACCTTTTTAATACCAAATGGCCTGCTGCCAACAGCTCCTGGTTGTCCAAATGCAACCACATTTGACCCTGCTTGGCATGAGGTGTCTTCTTTCCCAGGTTGTGAATATGGGTGAAAATAAACTGTTGTCAAAGTTATTTGTTCCTTATTGAGTGTTATGTGCTTGGCCAACCCCATAACGCAAGGTTGGGAATATTGCCCTCACTGATGGAATAAATAGGACACGATCTTACTGCTGATTATTAAGATCCTGTGACGTAGGTATCTTTATTCCCATTTCAATAATGAGAAAATTAAGGTTCTGAAAATAGTAGATAACTGCCCCCCAATCACACAGCTGAGAAGTTTCCAACCTGGGATTTGAACTCAATCTTTTTATACTTCAAAATCTGTGCTCATGTCTGCCAACATATCTCAACTACTGTTTAAATATTGAGAAAATTCTGTTTATCTTAAATATGCAATGTAATAAACTTATTTTTAAAATGTCATTCTTTTTGAGACTGAGTCTTGCTGTCGCCCAAGCTGGAGTGCAGTGGTGAGATCTTGGCTCACTGCAACCTCTGCCTCCCGGGTTCAAGCTATTCTCCTGCCTCAGCCTCCCAAGTAGCTGGGACTACAGGCACCTGCTATCACACCTGGCTAATTTTTGTATTTTTAGTAGAGACAGTGTTTCACCATGTCGAGCAGGCTGGTCTCAAACTCCTGACCTCAAGTGTTCCACCTGCCTCTGCCTCCCAAAGTGCTGGGATTACAGGTATGAGCCACCACGCCTGGCCAAAGACATCATTTAATTTTATTTATTTATTTGAGATGTAGTTTCATTCTTGTTGCCCAGGCTGAAGTGCAATGGCACGATCTCGGCTCACAGCAACTTTTGCCTCCCGGGTTCAAGCGATTCTCCCGCCTCAGCCTATCAAGTAGCTAGGATTACAGGTGCCTGCCACCATGCCCAGCTAATTTTTGTATTTTTAATAGAGATGGGGTTTCGCCATGTTGGCCAGTCTGTTCTTGAACTCCTGACCTCAGGTGGTCCACACACGAGAACTTCATGAAGCATACACAAGTATCAATAGCTGAATGGTCCAAGCAGAAGAAAGGATATCAGAGTTTGAAGACCATCTTACTGAAATAAGACATGCAGACAAGACTAGAGAAAAAAAGAATGAAAAGGAATGAACAAAGCCTCCAAGAAATATGGGACTTCATGAAAAGACCAAACCTATGATTGATTGGAGTAACAGAAGGAGACGGAGAGAATGGAAGCAAGCTGGAAAACACACTTCAGGATATTATCCAGAACTTCCCAAACCTAGCAAGATAGGCCAACATGCAAATTCAGGAAATACAGAAAACACCTTTAACATACATCATGAGAAGATCAACCCCAAGACACATAATCATCAGATTCTCCAAGGTCGAAATGAAGGAAAAACTCTTAAGGGCAGCCAGAAAGAAAGGCTAGGTCATCTACAAAGGGAAGCCCATCAGACTAACAGCAAACCTCTCAGCAGTAACTCTAGAAGCCAGAAAAGATTGGGGGTCAATATTTAACATTCTTAAAAAAATTTCAACTCAGAATTTCATATCCAGCCAAACTAAGCTTCATAAACAAAGGAGAAATAAAATCCTTTCCAGACAAGCAAATGCTGAGGGATTTTGTTACCACCAGGCTTTCCCTGAAAGAGCTCCTGAAAGAAGCACTAAATATGGAAAGGAAAAGCCCATACCAGCTACTGCAAAAACACACCAAAATATAAAGACCAATGACACTATTAAGAAACTGCATCAACTAGTGTACAAAATAACCAAACAGCCACATGATTACAGAATCAAATTCACATATAACAATACTAACCATAAATGTAAATGGGCTAAATGCCCTAATTAAAAGACACAGATGGGCAAATTGCATAGAGTCAACACACATCAGTGTGCTGTATTCAGGAGACCCATTTCACTTAGAAAGACACACATATGCTCAAAATAAAGGGATGGAGGAAAATTTGCAAACCAAATGGAAAGAAAAATAATCAAAACAAAACAAAACAAAAACCCTGGGGTTTCAATCCTAGTTTCTGGCAGAACAGACTTTAAACCAGCATAGATCAAAAAAGACAAAGAACGGCATTACATAATGGTAAAAGGAACAATTCAACAAGAAAAGTTAACAATTCTAAGCATATATTCACCCGATACAGGAGCACCTAGATTCATAAAACAAGTTCTTAGAGACCAACAAAGAGACTTAGATTCCCACTGTATAATAGTGGGAGACTTTAACACCCCACTGTCATATTAGACAGATCTATGAGACAGAAAATTAACAAGGATATTCAGGACTTGAACTCAGCTCTGGGTAAGTGGACCTGGTAGATGTCTACAAAACTCTCTACACTAGATCAACAGAATATACATTCTTCTCAGTGCCACATGGCACTTATTCTAAAATAGACATTCTAAAAACCACATGATTATCTCAATAGATGCAGAAAAGGCCTTTGATAAAATTCAACATTTCTTCATGTTAAAAACTCTCTTGTGCTCGCTTCGGCAGCACATATAGTAAAATTGGAACGATACAGAGAAGATTAGCATGGCCCCTGCGCAAGGATGACACGCAAATTCGTGAAGCGTTCCATATTAAAAAAAAACAAAACTCTCAATAAACTAAGTATTGATGGAACATATCTCAAAATAATAAGAGCTATTTAGGACAAACTCACAGCCAATATCATATTGAATGGGCAAAAGCTGGAAGCATTCCCTCTGAAAACCCATACAAGACAAGGATGCCGTCTCTCACCACTCCTATTCAATATTGTATTGGAAGTTCTGACAAGGGCAATCAGGCAAGAGAAAGAAATAAAGGGTATTCAGTTAGGAAAAGAGGAAGTCAAGTTGTCTCTGGTTGCAGACGACGTGGTTTTACATATATAAAACCCCATCATCTCAGCCTAAAAACTTTTTGAACTGGTAAGCAACTTTAGCAAAGTCTCAGGATACAAAATCAATGTGCAAAAATCACAAGCATTCCTTTACACAAGCAATGGGTGAGCAGAGAGCCAAATCCTGAATGAACGCCTGCTCACAACTGCTACAAAGAGAATAAAACACCTAGGAATACAGCTAACAAGGGATATGAAGGACCTCTTCAAGGAGAACTATAAACCACTGCTCAAGGAAATAAGAGAGGACATAAAGAAATGGAAAAACATTCCATCTTCATTGATAGGAAGAAACAATATCATGAAAATGGTCAATCCCAGCACTTTGGGAGGCCGAGACAGGCGGATCACAAGGTCAGGAGATCGAGACCATCCTGGCTAATACGGTGAAACCCCGTCTCTACTAAAGAATACGAAAAACTAGCCGGGCGACGAGGCGGGCGCCTGTAGTCCCAGCTACTTGGGAGGCGGAGGCAGGAGAATGGCGTGAACCTGGGAGGCGGAGCTTGCAGTGAGCTGAGATCCGGCCACCGCACTCCAGCCTGGGCGACAGAGCCAGACTCCGTCTCAAAAAAAAAAAAAAAAAAAAAAAAAGAAAATGGTCATATTACCCAAAGTAATTAGTAGATTCAATGCTATTTCCATCAAGCTACCATTGAAATTCTTCACAGAATTAGAGAAAACTATTTTAAATTTCATATGGAATCAACAAGGCCCCATATAGCCAAGATGATCCTAAGCAAAAAGAACAAAGCTGGAGACATCACACTGCCTGATGTCAAACTATACTACAAGGCTACAGTAATCAAAACAACATGGTACTGGCACCAAAACAGACATATAGACCAATGGAGCAGAACAGAGATCTCAGAAGTAACACCACACATCTACAACCATCTGATCTTTCACAAATCTGACCAAAAAAAGCAATGGGGAAAGGATCTCCTATTCAGTAAATAGTGCTGGGAAAACTGGCTAGCCATATGCAGAAAACTGAATCTGGACCCCTTCCTTACACATTATACAAAAATTAACTCAAGATGGATTAAAGACTTAAATGTAAAACCCAAAACCATAAAAACCCTAGAAGAAAACCTAGGCAATACCATTCATGACATAGGCATGGGCAAAGACTTCATGACACAAACGACAAAAGCAATTGCAATAAAAGTCAAAATTGACAAATGGGATCTAATTCAACTAAAGAGCTTCTGCACAGCAAAAGAAAATATCACCAGAGTGAACAGGCAACCTGCAGAATGGGAAAAAAATTTTGCAGTCTACCAATCTGACAAAGCTCGAATATCGAGAATTTACAAGGAACTTAAACAAATTTACAAGAAAAAAAACAACTCCATCAAAAAGTGGGCAAAGGATATGAATAGACACTTCTCCAAAGAAGACATTTATGCAGCCAACAAACATGAAAAAAGCTCAACATCACTGATCATCAGAGAAATGCAAATCAAAACCACAACGAGATACCATCTCACACCAACATGACATTTAAGTCATCCCTGACTTAAAATGTCAGGAACAATAGATGCTGGTGACGCTGTGGAGAAATGGGAACGTTTTTACATTGTTGGTGGCAATGTAAATTAATTCAATCACTGAGGAAGACAGTATGGCAATTCCTCAAGGATTTAGAACCAGAAATACCAGTTGACCCAGCAATTTCATTACTGAGTATGTACTTAAAGGAATATAAATCATTCTACCATAAAGACACATGCACATGTATGCTTATGGAAGTACTATTTACAATAGCAAAGACATGGGACCAACCCAAATGCCCATCAATGACAGACCAGATAAAGAAAATGTGGTACATATACACCATGGAGTACTATGCAGCCATAAAAAGGAATAAGCTCATGTCCTTTGCAGGGACATGGATGAAGCTGTAAGCCATCATCCTCAGCAAAGTAACACAGGAGCAGAAAACCAACCACTGCATGTTCTCACTCATAGTGGGAGATGAACATTGAGAATACACAGACACAGAGAGGGGACAACACATACCAGGGCTGTTAGGAAGTGGAGGGTGAGGGGAGGGAACTTAGAGGATGTGTCAATAGGTGCAGCAAACCACCATGGCACACATATACTTATGTCACAAACCTGCACGTTCTGAACATGTATCCAGGTTTTTAAAAATAAATTTTAAAAATTAAAAAAAACTAAAAAATAATTTTAAGAAAAGACAGCTGAAAACATAATTCTTCCTCCCTCTCACAAAGGTTGAAAACAAATTTCCCTGTCAAAACGTAACTAAAACATGGATATGGTTCAAGTTAAAAGCTATTCTAGGCCGGGCGCGGTGGCTCAAGCCTGTAATCCCAGCACTTTGGGAGGCCGAGACGGGCGGATCACGAGGTCAGGAGATCGAGACCATCCTGGCTAACATGGTGAAACCCCGTCTCTACTAAAAATACAAAAAACTAGCCGGGCGAGGTGGCGGGCGCCTGTAGTTCCAGCTACTTGGGAGGCTGAGGCAGGAGAATGGCGTGAACCGGGAGACGGAGCTTGCAGTGAGCCAAGATTGCGCCACTGCACTCCAGTCTGGGCGACAGAGCGAGACTCCGCCTCAAAAAAAAAAAGCTATTCTAAATTAACCAGATAGTTGGCTGGAGAATATGGAGAAAAGTCCCAGAGTAAGGAGCTAGTGGAAAGTCTTAAAAGGAAATTAGATTATAAATTTTGCAGAGCCTATTAGTGAGAAAAGAAAAGGTAATAAATTCTAACTATTGGGATAATAACCCAAGTTGGGGGCTGGCTATGCAAGTCTTACGCACACTTAAAATAATCATGGGATTGAATCTTGATCTGGGAATAGAGTTTATCACAATATTTGTTTATTATCCTTATAATCCCTATAGGGTCTGTAGTAACATCACACCTTTCGTTCCTGATATTGGCATTTGGTGTCTTCTCTATTTTGTTATTGGTGAGTGTGGCCAGAGGTTTATCCATTTTATTTATCAAAGACCCAGCTTTTAGCCAGGCATGGTAGTGTCCCTGTATTCCCACCTACTTGGGTGGCTGAGGCAGGAGGATCACTTGAGCCCAAGAATTCAGTGCTATAGTGCTCTATGATCTCACCTGTGAATAGCCTTTGCATTCCAGCCTGGGCAACATAGCAGGAAAAAAAAAGAACTAGCTTTTGGTTGTATTGATTATCAATCAATTATAATAATTTCTGCTCTTTACTATTTCCTCCCTCCTGCCTTCTTTGGGTTAATTTTGTTTCTTTTTTTTTTTTTAATAGTTTCTAGGTATAATTTACTTACCATAACACTCACCAATTTTAAGTGTCCAATCAATGATTTTTAGTAAATTTACAAAGTTGTGCAAGTGTCATCAAAATCCAATTTTAGAACATTTCCAACCCTCCCCCCCATTGCAGTCAATCTCCATTTCTACCTCTAGCCCCAGATAATCACTGAAATTTACAAATTTTCGTTGATCAATTTGCCCTTTAAGGCCCATGCATACAAATTAAATAATACACTATGTAATCTTCTGTGTCTGGCTTCTTTCATTAACATAATGTTTATGAGGTTCACCTATGTCGTAGCATGTATTGGTCCTTAGTTTGTTTTATTGCTCAATAGCATTTTGTATGACTATGCTCTGTGTTGTTTATATATTTAGATTTATAGACATTTGGGCTATTTTCAGGTTTTAGCTATTAAGAATAATGCTGCTACATACCTTCATGAACGGGTCTTTAGGAAACATATGTTTTCATTTATCTTGACTAAATTTCTGGGAGTACAGTTATATGGTAAATTTATGTTTAGCCATTTAAGAAACTGCCAAACTGTTTTTCCAAAGTGGCTCCAGCATTTTACATTCCCACTCACAATGCCTAAGGGTTCCAGTTTCTCCACATGCTTATAAACACTCCTTATTGTTTGTCACTTTGATTACAGTCATTCTAGTGGTGTGAAGTGGTTTAGATTTGCATTTCCCTACTAAATAAAGATGAGCTTCTTTTATATGCTTTTTGGATATAGTATTTGTACATCTTCACTGTTAAAATTTTATTACAGTCTTTTGATCATTTTTAATTGGTTATTTGACCTTTGGCTATTTAGTTATAAGAAATTTTATATGTTTGGGATACAAACTCTTATTCGATATAGTTCGCATGTATTTTCACTAGTATGGGACTTGTCTCTTCTTTTTTCTTCATGGTCTTTTGATGTTTGGAAGTATGGGGTAGATGAAGCACAACGTATCATTTTACTCTTTTGTAGATTGCGTTTTTAGTGTTATATGCAAGATAGCTTTACTTAACCTTAGGTCATGAAGATTTGATTCTACGTTTTCTTCTAAAAGCATTATAGTTTTAGCTATTACATTTAGAGATACAATCTGTCTGTGAGTTAATTTTTTGTGTAGTGTGAGGTGAATGTCTAAAGTGCTCTTTTTCCAAGTGCATGTTCAACTGTCCAGTACTATTTGTTGAGAAGGCTACTCTTTACCCCAGTGAATTGCTTTGGCTTCTTTGTTTAAAAAAAAATTAATCATAAATATAAGGGGTTATTTCTGAACTTTCAAATATATTCCATTGAACTGTATGTCTGTCTTTATGCCAGCTAATGCAGTGTTTTGATTACTATAGATGTATACAAGTTTTAAAACTGAGCAGTAGACATCCTCCAACAATTTTTTCTTTTTAAAGATTGATTTGTCAATTCTAGATCTTTTGCTTTCCATATTTTTAATTGGATAGCTACTTTCAACAAAAAGTCCTGCTGGAATTTTGATGGGGGTTGTGTTGAATCTGTAGACCAATTTGGGGAAAATTGCCTAACAGCATCGTATCTTGGAATCCATGAATATAGAAAGTCTTTCTAATAATTTATATCTTCTTTAATTACTCTCAGCAATGTTTTACTATGTTCAATGTGCAAGTCTTGCACTTCTTTTGGTAAATTTAGTCCTAAATGTTTTTCTCTTATGCTGTTGTGAATGGCCTTCTTTTCCAAAAACTCATTTTTGATTGTTCATTCATAATATATGGATATACAACTGATCTTTTATCCTGCAACTTTGCTAAATGTAGCTATTAGTTCTAATATTTCTGTGTGTGTGTCTTGGCATTTTCTTCATCAAGATTATGCTGTCCAAAAGCCAAAATTGACAAATGGGATCTAATTAAACTAAAGAGCTTCTGTACAGCAAAAGAAACTACCATCAGAGTGAACAGGCAACCTACAGAATGGGAGAAAATTTTTGCAATCTACTCATCTGACAAAGGGCTAATATCCAGAACCTACAAAGAACTCAATCAAATTTACAAGAAAAAAAACAAACAACCCCATCAAAAAGTGGGCAAAGGATATAAACAGACACTTCTCAAAAGAAGACATGCATAGAGCCAACAGATACATGAAAAAATGCTCGTCATCACTGGCCATCAGAGAAATGCAAATCAAAACCACAATGAGATATCATCTCACACCAGTTAGAATGGCAATCATTAAAAAGTCAGGAAACAACAGGTGCTGGAGAGGATGTGGAGAAATAGGGACACCTTTACACTGTTGGTGGGATTGTAAACTGGTTCAACCATTGTGGAAAACAGTATGGCGATTCCCCAAGGATCTAGAACTAGAAATACTATATGACCCAGCCATCCCATTACTGGTATATACCCAAAGGATTAGAAATCATGCTGCTATAAGACACATGCACACGTATGTTTATTGCAGCACTATTCACAATAGCAAAGACTTGGAATCAACCCAAATGTCCATCAGTGACAGACTAGATTAAGAAAATGTGGCACATATCCACCATGGAATACTATGCAGCCATAAAAAAGGATGAGTTCATGTCCTTTGTAGGGACATGGATGCAGCTGGAAACCATCATTCTCAGCAAACTATCGCAAGACCAGAAAACCAAACACCGCATGTTCTCACTCATCGGTGGGAATTGATCAATGAGATCACTTGGACTCTGGAAGGGGAACATCACACACTGGGACCTATTATGGAGAGGGGGGAGTGGGGAGGGATGGCATTGGGAGTTATACCTGATGTAAATGATGAGTTGATGGGTGCTGAGGAGTTGATGGGTGCAGCACACCAACATGGCACAAGTATACATATGTAACAAACCTGCACGTTGTGCTCATGTACCCTAGAACTTAAAGTATAATAATTTAAAAAAAAAAAGATTATGTTGTCAACAAATAAAGTCAGTTTAACATCTTCCTTTGTAATCTAGATACCCTTTATTTACTTTTCCTGCCTTCTTTCACTGGATAGCACCTCCAATACAATGTGGAATAGAATTGGTGAGAGCAGCTATTCTTGTCTTGTACCTGATCATTGAGGGAAACCATTCAGATTTTTACCATTAATTATGATGTTAACAGTAGGTTTTTCATAGATGCTCTTTATCAAGTTGAAAAACATCCTTTTTGTTACTATTTTATTCAGAGTGTTTCTTATGAATGAATATTGGATTTTTGTCAAATGCTTTTTATGTATC
Organism: Trachypithecus francoisi; assembly: GCF_009764315.1. Taxonomy (NCBI): domain Eukaryota; kingdom Metazoa; phylum Chordata; class Mammalia; order Primates; family Cercopithecidae; genus Trachypithecus; species Trachypithecus francoisi. The sequence goes on from NW_022681471.1 coordinate 90,455,360, forward strand.
TATCAAGATATTCATGTAGATTTTGTTCTTTATTGACATAATGTATTATATTAATTAATATTTTAATGATAAACCAACCTTACATCCCTGGTACAAATCTCAGTTGTTCATGGCACATAATCCTTTTAGATATTGCTGGATTTCACTTACTAATGGTTTTTTGATTTACTTTTAAATCTATATTCATAAGAAGTATTTGTCTGTTGTTTTCTTGTAATGTATTTCTCTGGTTTTGGTGTCAGGGTAATGTTGACCTCATAGAATCAGTTGAGAAGTGTTTCCTCTTCTATTTTCCAAAAGATTATGTAAAAAAATCTTTACTTATTTAAATGTTTGGTAGAATTAAGCAGTGAAACTACCTGGTCCTGTGCTTTTCTTTGTGGAAGGTATTTTAATTACTACTTTCTTTGATTTCTTCACTTGTTTTTTCTGATTTTCTATTTCTCTCTCTCTCTCTCTCGATGGCATCTCCCTCTGTCACCCAGGGTGGAGTGCAGTGCAGTTGTGCGATCTCAGCTCACTGCACCCTCCGCCTCCAGGGTTCAAGTGATTCTTCTGCCGCCTCAGCCTCTGAGTAGCTGGCACTACAGGCACGCACCACCTCGCTCAGTTATTTTTTGTATTTTTAGTAGAGACAGGATTTCACCACGTTGACCAGGCTGGTCTTGAACTCCTGCCCTTGTGATCTGCCAACCTTGGCCTCCCAAACTGTTGAGATTACAGGCGTGAGCCACCGTGCCCGGCCTATTTTCTACTTCTTTCTAAGTCACTTTCAGCAATTTGTGTCTTCCTAGGAAAGTGTCCATTTCATACATTTTAAATTTGTTGCCATAAAGATTATCATAGTAGCCTCTGTAATCCTTTAATTTCTCTAAGGTCAATATTGATGCCCCCACTTCCATTTCTGATTCTGGTCGTTTGCATCTCTTCCCTTTATTTCTTGGTCAATCCAGCTAAAAGATTGTTAATTTTAAAAAATATTTTCAGAGAAGAAACATAGAGTTTCACTGATTTTTTGTTATGGCTTTTTTCTTCTAATTCATTTATTTCCAGTTTAATCTTTGCTATTTCCTTTTTTTACTTGTTTTGCATTAAATTTACTCTTGCTTTTTCTAGTTTACTTAGTTGAAAGCTTCGATTACTGATTTCAAAACTTTTTCATTTTCTAATATGAGCATTTATTGCCTTCATCGTTCCTCTAATCCTTACTTTAACTGTACCCCAAAGTTTTATTTTAATGGTAACACCTTGCAAAACTATAATAAAATTTCAAAATAACAATATTGATATTGACATTGACACAATCCATGCATGTTATTCATATTTCCCCAGCTTGTTTGTACTCATTTGTTTGTGTATGTTTGTGCATTGGCTTTTTGTTTGTTTGTTTGTTTTCTCTGTCGCCCAGGCTGGAGTGTAGTGGCGCCATCTCGGCTCACTGCAACCTCCAGCTCCCAGGTTCAAGTGATTCTCCTGCCTCTGCCTCCTGAGTAGCTGGGATTACAGGCGCTAGTCACCACACCTGGCTAATTTTTATATTAAAAATTAATACAAATTTTTAATAGTGGAGATGGGGTTTTACCATGTTGGCCAGGCTAGTCTTGAACTCCTGATCTCAAGTGATTCGCCTGCCTCCTAAAGTGCTGAGATTACAGGTGTGAGCCACTGCACCCGGCCTGTGCATTTGGTTCTATACATTTTTATGACGTGTGTAGATTCATAAGTTCATGTATTTACTATCAGAGTCAAGATACAGAACAGATCCCAGCAGTGCCCTTTCATAACCACACCACCTCCTCCCCATCCCTGCCTCAGCCCTAAGCCCTAGCAACTACAAATCTGTCCTCCACATCTGTAATCTTTCATTTCATGAATGTTATATAAATTGAAAACTACACTACGTGATCTTTTGGGATTAACTTTTTACATTCAGCATAATTCCCAGTAATTGTGTCTATCAGTAGTATACTCATTTTTATTGTTAAATTTTATTTCATGGTTTGGCTAACTTAGTTTGTAAAACCATTCACACACTGGAGTATGACCGGGTTATTTTCAGTTTAGAGCTATTATGAATAAAATTTCTATGAACAATCATGGAGAGGCTTTTATGTGAACATTCTTCCATTTCTCTGGCATATGCCTAATAGTGAAATTGCTGGATTATTTAGTAATTGACTGTTTAGTTTTATAAGAAGCTGAGTTTTCCAGAATGGTTGTATGATTTAACAACTCTACCAGTCATCTATCTTTGATCCGTGTTTCTCTGCATCTTTGCCAATATTTGGGGTTATTTTTCATTTTAGCCATTCTCATAGGTATAAAATATTATTATATTGTGGTTTTAACTTGTATTTCCCTAATGAGTAACCATGTTTAACATATTTTCATCGCTTGTTTGCCATTCTGTATATCCTCTTCAGTGAAATATCTGTTCAGTTTTTAACATTTTCAAATTTGACTGTTTACTCTTATACTGCTGGGTTTTGAGAGTTCTTTATATTTTCTGAATTTTAGTCATTTGTCAGATTTGTTGTTTGCATACACTTTCTCCTATGTTTTAATGTTCTTTATATGTCTGACAATTTTTCTTGTTCCGAAATTTGCTTTGTCTGATATTATTGTAGCCACTCCAGCTTTCTTTTGATTAGATTTTGCATAGTGTATGTTCTTTATCCTCTATTTTTAACCTATCCACACTATGCTATTTAAAGAGGGTTTCTGGCAAATAGAGAACAGTTGAGTTTTCTTTACCTAAACTAACATATATTTTTAACTGGTGTATTTTGACCACTTACATTTATTACAGTTACTGATATGTTGGATTTGGCTCCACTGCTTTATTGTGTGCTTCTTGTTGCTGTTTTCCCCCCATTTATCTGTTTTTCTGTTCATCTTTTTCTTTCTTATTTTAGATTATTTGAATATTTTAATATGTTATTCTATTTATCTCTTTGCTTTGTAACTGTCTCTCTGTAGTAGATTTTAAGTAGTTATTCTAGGGGTTTTATATATGTATATATATACACACACATATATACATATATACTTTACTTTTAAAATCTACTTTAGTTAATGCTATACCATTTCAAGTAAAATCATCCCTTTTATGGTATAGTTGTCATATGCATTATATCTACAGACTTTAATAATCCATCAGTCAATGTTACAAGTTATTCTTTCTACAGTCAAACATATGTTTAAACTTAAGAGAAAAAAATAGTCTATTTATCCAGACATTTACTGTTTCTTTTTATTTTTCTTCATGCTGATGTTCAGTTTCCCTCTCTTACCATGCTCCTTCAGTCTAAAAATCTTCCTTTAACATTTACTTTAGCCTAGACTTTTCAGCAACAAACTCTATTAGTATTCCTTTCATCTGAAAATGTTACTGTTTCATTGTCATTACTTAAGTATATATATATATATATTTTTTTTTTTTTTTTTTTTTGCTGCATATAGAATTCCAGATTGACAGTTATTTTCTTTTTCATTTTTTTCAACTTTTATTTTGAGTTCCAGGGTACATGTGCAGGATGTGCAGGTTTGTTACATAGGTAAACATGTGCCATGATGGTTTGCTGCACCTATCAAGCCATCACCTAGGTATTAAGTCCAGCATCCATTAGCTATTCTTCCTGATGCTGTCCCTCCCCCCAACCCCCGACAGGCCCCAGCGTGTGTTGTTCTCCTCCATGTGTCCATATGTTCTCATCATTCAGCTGTCACTTATAAGTGAGAACATGCGGTGTTTGGTTTTCTGTTCCTATGTTAGTTTGCTGAGGATAACAGCTTCCAGCTGCATCGATGTCCCTGCAAAGGACATGATACAGTTCATTTTTATGGCTACATGGTATGCTATGGCGTCTATGTACCACATTTTCTTTATCTAGTCTATCATTATGGGCATTTGGGTTGATTCCATGTTTTGCTATTGTGAATAGTGCTGCAATGAACATACATGTACATGAATCGTTATAATAGAATGATTTATATACCTTTGGGTATATACCAAAGGGATTGCTGGTCAAATGAACTTCTGCTTCTAGATCTCTGAGGAACTACCACACTGTCTTCTACAATGGTTGAACTAATTTACACTCCCAATAACAGTGTAAAAGCATTCCTTTTTCTCGCCAGCATCTGTTGTTTGTTGACTTTTTAATAATCACCATTCTGACCAACGTAAGATGGTATCTCATTGTGATTTTGATTTGAATTTCTCTAGTGATCAGTGATGTTGAGCTTTTTTTCATACGTTTGTTGGCTGCATGAATGTCTTGTTTTGAGAACCGTCTTTTCATGTCTTTTGCCCACTTTTTAGTGGGATTGTTTGGTTTTTCTTTTTGTAAATTTGTTTAAGTTTCCTGTAGACTCTGAATATTAGACCTGTGTCAGATGAATAGCTTGCAAAAATTTTCTCCCTTTCTGTAGGTTGTCTGTTCACGCTGTTGATAGATTCTTTTGCTGTGCAGAAACTCTAGTTAAATGAGATCCTGTTTGTCAATTTTTACTTTTGTTGCAATTACTTTGGGCATTTTCGTCAAGAAATCTTTGCCTTTGCCTATGTCCTGAATGACGTTGTCTAGGTTTTCTTCTAGGGTTTTTATAGTTTTGGGTTTCACATTTAAGTCTTTTATCCATCTTGATTTTTGTATAAGGTGTAAGGAAGGGGTTCAGTTTCAACTTTCTGCATATGGCTAGACAGTTCTCTCAGGACCATTTATTAAACAGAGAATCCTTTCCCCACTGCTTGTTTTTCAGATTGACAGTTATTTTCTTTCAGCACTTTAAAGATGCTACTCCACCACCTTCTGGCCTCCATGGTTTCTAAAGTGTAGCACACAGCTATTTGAATCATTTCCCCCTTGTATGCATTGTATTACTTTTTACTGGCCATTTTCAAGGTTTTTCTCTATCTTTGGTTTTTAGAAGTTTGATTATGATTTTTCTGGGCATAATTTGCTTTGAGTTTACAATTTTTGAGATTAGCTGAGCCTCTTGAATCTGTAATTTTGTCTTTCCCCTAATTCAAGAAGTTTCAGCAATTATTTCTTCAAATATATTTTCTACACCAATATCTTTTTTCTCTCCTTTTAGGAGTGCAATGAATACGACAATTTCTGAGTTGCTGCTTATTTTATATCAATCTTTTTACTCTGTGTTCATGTGATTGCATAATTTCTATTTATCTAATTTTAAGTCACTGGCCCTGTATTTATCATTGGCCGTTCTTCCATTGAGCTCATCCAGTGAATTTTAAAATTTCACATACTGTGTGTTTCATTTATAAAATTTCTATTTGGCTTTTTTAAAAATTATATTTCTCTGCTCAGTATTTCTATCTTTCATTTCAGCAGCATTTATCCTTACTATACCTTCGCCCCATGGAACATGGCCATAATGATTTTACAGTTTTTTAAAAATATTTGGCAATTCCCAGATGACAAATCTGAGTCATCCTGGGGTTGCCATATGTTGCCTTTTTTTACATTGTTTTTTCAAATTTTCCTGATTCTTGATATTTAGTATAAGTTTAGGTTATATTCTTGGCATTTTACATATTATCTTGTTAGAATCTGGGTCCTATTAATATCCTCTGGAGAATGCTGAATTTTTTTTGGTTGGACTTAGCTAGACCAACCTGGTTAGATTCAGACTAAATGTTCTGTCTCACTTTCTTTGAATTATTATTCCATTTTCAGTTCAGTTTGCAAAGAAATTGCTATTCTGCTTTGACTGTCCCATAGACACACCTCTCAGTATTTAGTTTGAGACTTGAGTGGCGCTTTATGTAATAGAAACTTCAAAATACTTTACTATGCTGCTTTGGGTAAATTCTGTGAATGCACAGCTTAACAGAAAGCCTGAAATTTATACATATTCCTTCACAGCATTAGGAAATTCCCCTCTCAAGCTCTTTCCTCTTTAAGATTCTCCTTCTCTGGCCAGGTGCAGTGGCTCACACCTGTAATCCCAGTATGCTGGGAGGCTGAGGCGGGTGGATCATGAGGTCAGGAGTTCGAGACCAGACTGACCAACGTGGTGAAACCTCGTCTCGACTAAAAATACAAAAATTAGCTGGATGTGGTGGCACACACCTGTAATCCCAGCTACTCAGGAAGCTGAGGCAGGAGAATCGCTTGAACCCAGGAGGCGGAGGTTGCGGTGAGCCGAGATTGCACTACTGCACTCCAGCCTGGGTGACAGAACAAGACTCCATCTCAAAAGAAAAAAAAAAAATTCCCTCTCCATATTCTCTGGTTTCCAGGAGCTCCTTTTGTCAATCCTCTGTCCAGAAAGATAAGATTTCTTTTGGATTTTTAATCACTCATGATGCTCGAGGTGAACTTGGCGGTTCTAAGTTCTCTCTAGCTGTGAATGGCACAGGACTTTCAGGTAAAACATCCACCTCCTCTTTCCCAGGTAACAGCTGTTTCTGGGGAGCTCTCTTTCTGAGGGATGTACCCCATTCGATGAGCAGGACACATGGAACAGCTCTGGTTCCCAAGTGTTTCAACTCTGTCAGATACTCAATTCTCTCTTATAGTGTCTCTCATTTATTGATCAGGCTGCAAACTCCATCTTTATCAATGGAAATTTGGAAAGATAAAACCCAACGTTGTTGGTTTCAGAGATCTTCTTAGCTTTATGAAGAATACATTGCAGAGATGCTATGCCCTGTGAGGTGCTTGTATTTTTCAGCAAAAATTGTATTGGAGGTAGATGATTATCTCAGGAATAATATATCTATTAATGTATCTCAGCAACTCTAACACAATTAAATTATTGTTATTACTCAAACCTGAATCTTTATATACATACAGTGAAATGGAAAATGGTCCATTGCACTCAAATTAACTACATGACAAAAAATGGTGCTTAGTAGCATAATGAAATATTTCCCACTTTAAATATTTAAAAAATACATATTTAACTTTCCCAATATTAAAAGCTAATTTGAAAAATAATCTTCTTATACAAGTCTATAGCAGATGGCTCCTCCTCCTTCCTGTGATTCTTTTGGGGGCAACATGACTTCTTTCCCAATATCTAAGTCCTTGAGCTAGAATTTTAAAACAATTTTAAGCATTGTCACATCTCCCCACCCTCCATTCTTCACAATAGCTTCCTTGAGAATAATGCTGATGACCACTACTTTTTGATGCATTGCATTTAAAATCTTTATCTCTTTCTCTTTTACTGGAACAAAGTCATGAAAGCTTGCTTTCTAAACAAAATAATCTCTTGGATCCAAAGGGAAAAATGCAAACCGAAATCAGTAGTTAGGCATAAAATGTACTTTTAAAGAACAATGTTGACCAGGGGTGGTGGCTCATGCCTGTAATCCCGGCACTTTGGGAGGCTGAGTTGGGCGAATCACCTGAGGTCAGTTCAAGACCAGCCTGGCCAACACGGGGAAACCTTGTCCCTACTAAAACTACAAAAATTGGCCGGGAGTGGTGGTGGGCACCTGTAATCCCAGCTACTCGGGAGGCTGAGACAGGAGAATCACTTGAACTCAGGAGGCAGAAGCTGCAGTGAGCCGAGATTGGGCCACTGCACTCCAGCCTGGGCGACAGAGCAAGACTCCGTCTCAAAAAAAAAAGAAAAGGAAAAAGAAAAAAAAAAGAACAATGTTGTCCTGTTCCCCAGTACCTACTCCACTTTACTAAAGTTGGAATCCAAGGTTCACTCCTTTTCTAAGTATTATACTGGAGTGTGGAAATGTTATTGAAATAATGTGTAGCTACCAGACAGATCCAGGCCAGAAACCCAGAAATAATTTTTTAAAATTTAACCATGTGCATTCATTTGAGGCAGACTAGATGGACACACATAAGTATGCACACACACATACACACGGTACAGTAAGAGGGTGTCATAAAGGGTCTCATAAAAATTCAACGCTGGAAATAGTTGTTTCCAATCTGGAAAGCACGTGCCAAGCAAACAGGGATGCCTGAAACCTTTGAACACTGATTTTAAACCAACTGACTCTGAATTGACTTACACAGAAACATTGATACAAACACTCATTGAACACTTCAGATATGCCAGCACTATTTGAAGTATTTGTTATGCACTGACTTAGTTCTGACAGCAATCTTTTTTTTTTTTTTTTTTTCTGAGACGGAGTCTCACTCTCGCCCGGGCTGGAGTGCAATGGTGTGATTTCGGCTCACTGCAACCTCTGCCTCCCGGGCTCACTGCAACCTCTGCCTCCCGGGTTCAAGCAATTCCCCTGCCTAAGGCTCCAAGTAGCTGGGATTACAGGCGCATGCACCACCACGCCCGGCTAATTTTTGTATTTTTAGTAGAGACGGGGTTTCGCCACGTTGGCCAGGCTGGTCTCTAACCCCGACCTCAAGTGATCCGCCCCCCTCGGCCTCCCAAAGTACTGGTATTACAGGCGTGAGTCACCGTGCCCAGCCTCTCACAGCAACCTTATGGTAAAAGAAAGACTTCAGCTGAATTCAACTTAAAGGAGTTTAATTGAGCAATGAATGATTCGCGAATCAGGCAGTCCCCAGAATCACAGCGGATTCAGAGAGACTCTAGTGCAGCCACATGGTTTAAGAAGATTTATAGCAAAAAAAAAAAAAAAGGGAAGTGTCATACAGAAATCGGAAGTGAAGTACCAAAACAAGTGGATTGGTTACAGCTCCGCGTTTGCTTAATTGAACACAATTTGAACACTTAGCAGTCTATGAGCAGTTGAAGTATGGCTGTTGGGATTGGCCAAGACTCAGCTATTGTTACAGGGCATAATCCTAAATTAGGTTTTCAATCTTGTCTACCTATTAAGTTGGGTTACAGTTTGTCCACAAGGACTCAAATATAGAAGTACGGAGTCCTTCTCAGGCCATATTTAGTTCGCTTCAACACTTATAATGCAAGTACTATTATTTTCTCAATATCACACTTGAGGAAACCAAGGGACCTCAGTCAACTTAAACAGCTACTAAATGGTGGTGCTGAGATTTGAATCCAGGCATAGGTCTGGCCCTAGTACCCATTATTTTAACCCAGCACAGTACACTATTGCCTCTCCATTTGTGAAAAGAAAAAAAAAAAAAGACAGAAAGTCATATTTTATACAGAAATACAGATAGGATTTTAAAAACATGCCCCAGAAAACCTTACACAACACTTTCTGCTATTAAACCGTTCTCTTTCCTTCCCCTTCTCTTTCCTTCCCTTTTCCCTCTCCAGTCCCTCAAATCCTTGCTATGGAATATCACACACTCCTAAATCCAGCTGCTCCTTTGACATTCTTTGGCCACAACATTAAAATAAATGGCCACCCTAGGAGAGATGGGGTTAAAACCACAGAGAAGAGTCTTCTTGACATGCTAGAGTGGCTGCAGTTGTAGGAGGCTTTCTGGAAAATGGAGGTGATTTTCCAGAGAGTGGAGGTTCATTTTTCTGGAAACAAAATGTCACGGTTGTCAGGTTACTAATAAAGGGACTATTAGGAAAATTGGGTCCCAAATTTATTCTTAAGGCAAGTAGGGGTGCAGGACGTGAAAGGAAGGTAGGTTTCCCTGTATGCTGGGTGTAATGGCCTAATTATTTCTACTACATGCAAAATAAATCACTGCTTCTTGGAATCCTCAAAACACCCGGGCCCTGGGCACTGAACAGTGTGTGCACGGAAAAGGGCTGTCCCCCTTAGAGTGATGATTGGTAATGATAGGTGATTCATGAAAAAAAAAAAAAGTACAGGAGGTTACAGGGCAGAGGATGGCAAAGGGACGGGTTGGAGAATCTGTTTTTTTTAAAAAAAATTATCTGGTTGGTGGTCAAGGACTGGAGGTGGAGAAGAGTGGAGGGGTTGAAGAGGATTGACTTCTCTGTGAAAAGGGTTTTATAGGTTATTTCTAGTATAGCACACTCCTGTGGGAATAAATCTTCATTTAAATTTTTGTGAAATTCTAAAAATAGTTTCTAACATTCACTTGGTAAAGAATTCAGTAACTTTCCAAGTGAATAAGTATATCGATCAATAGATTCCCAATCCATTTTTGCCTAAATGGTAGCACACTGTACAAACTATTCTGTACCTTGCTCTTCTGAATTAGCACTGTAACCATAGACAACCAGAAAAAAACCTAAGTATTTATCAAAGTGTGCAATGGTTAAAAGAATTATTCTATATCTATGAAATTGAGTATCATGGAGATATTAGAAATGGTGATGCAACCATATATTGACGTTAAAATTATATTCATCTTCTAAGGTCAAATGAGAAAAGCAGCTTTTGAATAGAGATGTGTGTGTGTACATGCAAATGCATAGTTAGAAGTTTAGAAAGATATATAAACACACAAAAATTATTGACTGAACATCTCTGAATGATGATATTACAGATGATACGTTTCCCTATTTTATGTGTGTGTTGTAATGTTTGGGATTTGCTACCATTTGATTAATTCCACATTTAATTTTTTTTTTTTTTTTGAGACGGAGTCTCACTCTGTCACCCAAGCTGGAGTGCAGTGGCGCGATCTAGGCTCACTGCGAACTCGGCCTCCCGGGTTCACACCATTCTCCTGCCTCAGCCTCCCGAGTAGCTGGGACTACAGGCACCCGCCACCACGCCCGGCTATTTTTTTGTATTTTTAGTAGAGACGGGGTTTCACCATGTTAGCCAGGATGGTCTCAATCTCCTGACCTCGTGATCCGCCCATCTCGGCCTCCCAAAGTGCTGGGATTACAGGCGTGAGCCACCGCGTGCGGCCACATATTTAAATTTTTAATTATGTAATACTTTCACAGAATTTTTAAAAATCAGCAAATAACAAAAGGTATAGATTAAAAAGTCCCCATCCTGCCCCAGGATCTTGCATCCCTAGCTCCCTAGTTCCTATTCCTAGATTAGGAAATTCAACATTCAAATGAATAAAGCAAGTTTCTCATGATAGTGTGTATATGGAGAGGCAGGGATGCTGTATTAGCAAATAAGCTCAATATATTATTGTCGGAGCTAGGAGAGAAATCTGTTCTTCATGTGAATCAAGCTTTCTCTGACTTGTTCAGGGCCTCAGATATACTGTTCCCACTAACTGGAAAACTTGCCCTCCCCTTTCCACCTTGCTGTCTTTTTAATGTCCCTTCAAGTCTCAGCTGATAAATCTCTTCCTCCAAGAGGCCACCGTAAACTAGCAGGGATTTCCATCCTGTGCTATCTCAAAGCACTCTGTATTTCTTGTATCTCAGAGAGCACATATACCCTTTGCTGTAGCTTCTTTTTTCTTTTCTGTCTCTTAGCAAACAGCACAAACCTAGCATGAAGCTTGTTCATTTTTGCACCTTAGAATCTAACATGATGCCCAGCCAGCAGGTTTGGGAAAATCTATCTCATTTGGGTCACAAAGACCAATACGAAAACTTTGTTCCCATCATTTCCTCATCATCCAACATAGATTAGAGCTATTTGAAAGGCACAAATAAAGGAGTTGACTTTTTAGTGGATGGAAAATGGTAAAAGTTTATTACTAATATCTGAAGTGGACTAAGATGTTACTCAGGGTTAAAAAAGTATTTAGAAATAGAATTTGAGGGCAAGAGACTTCTGGAAATGGTTTCCTTACTCTTAAAAAGAGACATAAAGGGTTGGGAGCGGTGGCTCACACCTGTAATGCCAGCACTTTGGGAGGCTGAGGCGAGCAGATCACGAGGTCAGGAGTTCGAGACCTGCCTGGCCAAGATGGTGACGCCCCATCTCTACTAAAAATACAAAAATTAGCTGGGCATAGTGGCAGGCGCCTGTAATCCCAGGTACTCGGGAGGCTAAGGCAAGAGAATTGCTTGAACCCGGGAGGTGGAGCTTGCAGTGAGCCGAGATCGTGCCACTGCCCTCTAGCCTAGGCAACAGAGCAAGACTCCGTCTCAAAAAAAAAAAAAAAAAAGACCTACAGGAGAAAACAACCTTTTTCTTTTCTTTTTCTAATTAAGAAAACACATTGATTTTTCTATTACTCAAGGTTTAATCAAATAAACAAAACCAGCAGGAGATACACATATATACACACATACACATTCAAGGGACTGGCTTACATAATTGTGGGGGCTGGCTATGTAAGTCCGAAGTCCATAGAATAGCCAGTCAGGAAGTAAAGATCATGAGTAGGCTACAGCCTCCTCAGGTATGGGATGAAGGTGGTTTCTACAGGTACAAGTGTCTCTTTTCCCAAAGAAGGCCTAAGCCCCTTTTTAAGGCCTTCTAACTGATTAAGTCAGGCCCACCTAGGACAATTCCTCTAACTCAAAGTCAACTGATTAGGGTATTCTAGTACATCTGGAAAATTCCTTTGCAGCAGAAGCTATATTCATGTTTAAATAACTGGGAGTAGTGTGTATACCATAGAATGGCTGCTACTTCCCTTCCATCTTGTAATTCATACAAGAGATTATCTCTAGTCGTCCACTTATCAAGAAACATTATAGAAAGTTAATTCTGGGGAATATAATTTTGCCTACCCAAGTTGACACACCACAGTGTGTTATTATATCCTCCACAGAATGCACCATCCAGGACTTTTCCCAGAACTTGATGAGAGGTAGACTTGTTTTGGGAGATGAGCAAAGGAATTATGAAAGTTTATTTCTTCTCTGTTTTAGGCAACCTTCTTTTTATACTGGAAGCAGTTGTGCCTAGAATTGATGCCTGGAAGTCTTACTGCAAAGAAAACATTCTAACCGAAGAATCTTTTGATGTCAGAGGGCTCATTTCCTGGAACTCCTGCAGACAGAAATCTTCTGACTTCAGGAAACCCAGACACGTTGAAGAGAAGTCAGCCAAGATGCGGGCTTCCCAAATAACCTATCCAGAATAGTACAGTTTCTTCCAATACCCACTGGAGGTCACAACTTCACTGCTGATATCATCAGCCATTGTCCAGTGGGAATAGAAGTGAATCCTTTACAGCCTATTTTAAGTCCTCATAGCACAAAGTACATCAATATAAAATAGGTCCAGGACTTAGTTGTGTGGTCAAAAGGGATAAGATAGAAAGGACAACGATCCTTCTTCCATGATCTATATCATCACATCCTGACCTGTGACTGGACTAGAACCCCAGTGGCTCCCCCCATACTGATGTGAATGGCTCTTCTTGAAGCATGGCAGGTATGCTTGGGTGCCCAAGATTCCTGTCCAGGAAGAGCAATAAGAGCAGTGTTAAACCTAGGGCCTTGTTGCAATTGGATTGATTGAACCCAAGCTGTAGCAGCGATAGTTTATTTATGTCCACTTACAAACTCTTGGCATTCAGAGAAAATGCAGGATTTCACTGCTCCTGGAGGGTGAGTTTGGAAATCTGCAATTGCACTATTTTTAGGCAGAACAGAGGAGGTTCTGTTTATTTTTGGTTAATTACTAATACTTTATATTGCCTCTACAGCCCCTCCCCCATCCATTTCCTCAGACATGGAAATTTTACTGTCTCTGAACCCCTTCTGTGGGCACTGTAATACCAAAAGCCAGCACTAAAAAACAGGGATCTTCCTTAGAATGCAGCAGGAAAAGAAAACAATTTCTTTCCCATATCTCGAAAGGAGACATATATTAGTTTTATCATATAGTGGTAATCAGCTATAGCACCTCTGCTATTTTTCAGATTTTTAAGAATTTTACAACTATTTGTTTTTCATTGCATTTATTTTTAGTTATATTCTATGACATGAAACATTAATTTTCCATTCTTGATCATGATGTGGGGCTTCTTTTAAACTGTATTTAAACTTGAAGTTTATATGGTTTCAATGGAAATATTAATCAAATGATTCTTCAGGTGGTATTTGGATATGTTAAAAATCCTGAAAATGATACATGAATGACCAAGATCTGGGAAAAGCAACTTTGATTCACTGTGACAGTTACCATGTGCAATGCCTCAGTACCTCATAACTCACCACAATAGTTGATCTGGTACCTGGTACACAAAGCTACACATTGGTACTAATAGTGGTGGCACTTGTTTTTCTCATTCCAGACTGCGTTAGGGAGCTTGTTTTCCTATCAGTGTCACTACTAAGGTTAATTAATTAATTCAACAAATAGTCAGTGTGCCTATTAGGTTTCAACTAATGACCTGTATGCCAGATCTGTAAATACCAAGGAAATATGGTCTTTGTCCTATGTACAGAAACAGGGGAGCACAAAGAAGGGACATAGAGAAACAGGAGAGAAGCGAAATAGAGAAGATGTGGCTACAGAAGTTGGAGGAAAACCAGCAGGACTATCTCTTGTGAATACAAGAGTGCTTACCTGTACTTGACAATTCCATTGATCCCTGGGTTCACACCATCAAATATAACTATGTAAGCCTGAATGATACTTATGACTTTTACCTATAAAATAAAATATTCTAATTAGCATGCCTATATATACCCATTACTCTGCATGTGGGAAGCAATCAGTGAATTATTCAGTTCAGTCTCATCAGGAGGAAAATCACACTAACAGATACACTCAGATACATTAAGAAATCAAGAATTCAAGAATATACTGGCTCTGGAAATTATGAGAAGCATGGGGTTGAAATACATAGACCCTTCTCTTAGTGAAGAAAATTGGAGTTGAAAGATGTCCTGTAGTCAGTTGTTTAAAAGATATTATTACCAATTAACATATAATCAGTACAATAACTACTAAACTTTATTGGGTGTGTAGAATGTTCCGTATTCTTCATAGAATAAATGTTTACTGAAGACCCTCAGAGCACTAGGTTCTAGGTACTGTGGGTACACATGATGATTCAAGTTTGGTCCCAGGCTCAAAGAGCCCACAGTCTAATGGACACAGATAATTACAGCACTGATGTATGGGAAGCAGGAAAGTTATGAGAGCAGGGGATGTTGGGAAAACAGAGGTGGGCCCCTTTAATTCATGTGGTCTCAGTAGGGGGCTTGTTTAGGAGGTAGGTGCTATTGTTATCTCCATTTGTCCAATGAGAAATTAACAGGGAGAATAGTACCTGGTTTATGGCAAGCACTTAATACACATTCCTTTAAGGAATAAGTGGATGTTAAGCAACTTGCTCAAGAAAACACAACTAGTTAGCGCTGGAGTTTTTCAACCCCAAATCTAACTACCTCAAAGCCCTGTGCTGCTTCCAGTATGCTGATCTCTCTCTTTGCCAGTAATGTCACTTATATTGTGGAGAGCTACTCTCTCTCTGAGGATTCGACCTCCCATAGAGAGCAGTGAGAGAAGGGGCAAGTGCAGTTTCCAAGCCTTTTACATTGGATGAGGCACCGAACTTCCAGAGAAGATGCTTCTAATGTTGCTGTCATTTTCTGGGCTGTCTGGTCTTTCTACACTCATTAAAAAGTTAGGAAGGTGTACTGCATGCGTCTGGGCTTCAGGAAAACTCCTTTTAGTGCTGGCTCAGAGGCTCCTGTCACATTATAAGAGTGCTGGGTCCTGCTGAATTTTTAGATTGTCCGGGAGGAAAGGGTGTTCCCAGGAAGATGGCTATCTCATCAGAATGCCATGGCCTGCTCTGCAACTCTGTGGAAAGGATGCCATAATCGAAAACTGAGGTATTATCTCAGGCTGTGAAATGTAGCATGTCTAATTATAAATAAGATTGTTAACCGTTTGCTTACCTGTTCTGCCCTCCTTGAAATGAAACTGTCCAGTCCAGGTCTAACTTCAAAGCCTTTTCTCTTTTCTGAAAGTAAGAGCTTCCAAAAGTGTGGAACACAGAAAACTGGTGATATTCATAATAATTTTAGTGCTACTTGGACATTAAAATTTTAATAGTCATATATGTGTTTTATTTTTCAGTAAACATGTAGTATATCACAGCCACATCAAGATCTTTTTGTGGTGATTGGGGAAGAGCGTTGATATTACACACTCCACGGAAAATCACCACAACATTTCCTTTCAAGATCTCTGATCTTTCCCTCAGATTTCCTACCCTGTTGGCAATTGCCCAGTTTTTTTCTCACTGTTTAAATCTTTCATCCATTATCAGACTTCTTGTTTCCCCAAGAATAGAAGCCATCCTTCTGTCCTCCCCTTCTGTCATCTGTTTTTACAGAAGCAGAATCTAAGCTTGCGATTTGCATTCTTTCAACCAGAAACCATTTCTGCAATAAAGGACCCTCCTCAGAAAACAATCTTTGGCTGACAGCAGGATATTATAAACAATGATTTTTTTCTCTCTCAGAAAGCATACAAACAAATTTCCCCACCCCTAAAAGACAGAAATTCTAACTGCATTTCAGGAAGAAAAAATGCCATACCTCATCTCATTGGGTGTCCTGAGCATTTTGCCACAGATCTGGGGAGAGGTCTCAGGGATGAGAAGTTGGCTGATAGTGTTGAGATCATAAATTCCATGAAGCTGTGTTGGAGAGAATGTTGGTGGATAATTAAGCTGACAACGGCCTGCGCTGCTTACTCAGCAGTCTGTGGGCTTTGGCATCATATGACTGTGGGTGTCCATCCTAAATCTGTGGCATAGCAGATTTGGGCATCTTTTCTAACTTCTCTGATCTCAGTTTTCTCATCTTGAAAAATGGAAATGGTATTATGCACTCTGAGTTGCTTTATGAGGATTGGATGAGAGAATACATATGAAGTGTTTAGTAGTGTGGAAATCTATTATTTATTCATTTTTATTTTAGTTTAATAAAAATGATGAAGAATAAAATATTTAATTGAAGTAAATTGATTTAAGTAATTTAAGGAAAATTTTCAATAAAAAAGTAAAAAAAAAACCTTTTAAACATTTATTGTATTTCTTTTTGAAGTTATCTTTCCTACCCTGATTGTCCACTTTTATAGTTGCATATGTTACTTTAAGTTAATTTCAATTTTCAGTAATTCTGTTTCACTGAAAATATTAGGAAAAAATCAGCACAATGGTATCTATAATTGTAAAAAATCTTAAAAGTGGTGAATGCATGACTGAGTTCTGAGAAATGTTAACCCAAGTTATGTCCTGTGGTGTGCACTGTGCTAGCTATGATGAGGGATGACACCAAAAACATGAATCAGAATTCCCTGCTCCCTCAACACCTCATATGCAATGGAAAACTTTACTTGACATCTAATACACAATAGCCAAATTATGGTACCTATTGTACTTATCCCATATTGGAAGATAGTTTTCTGTCGCTATGAGTAGCACAGTAAAATATCAATTAATTCAATAAATACTCAATAATGCTTATTGTATTTCAGTCTAGATTTCCTGAGGTCTAGTGGGTAAAAGCCGATGCATACACAGAACATAAAAATGGGACTGTAAGTGATGAATTAAAAGCCTTTGCCTGGCACATCAAAAAGACAACTACCAAGAAGAAGAAAAATTCAAATAGATTGAAAAGGAGTTACCACAGGAGTATGAGGAAAACCAGGAAAGTCATCTCCTTGTGAGTGTGAAAATGTTCACTTATGTCGACAGTTTCACCAGTCATTGGATTCACATATTTAATTCTGTCAAAATGATATCTATGAATTTAAACTCTGACATAAAATAATACAATTAGTAGGCTTGTATTAACTCAACAAGTTTTTTTCTTCCAATAAGTATTTATTAAAGACTCATTGTGTATCACAGTTTGTATTTGAGAAAGTTTTAGTAAATCATCTAATGGGCTCTCACCCTAAGGCCAGATCAGTGAATACGATAATAACGAGTTGACCAAGATTCATCAAGAGGCAAATATGTTAGGTGTGGAAGGTCTGGAGAGTTATAAACCCAGGGTACGAATGAAAGGCCCAAATCCGCCTTGAAATGAAGTTTGAATGTGGTAGTGGAATACTAGCTATCCTTTACTGAGGGGTGGGTCACACAATAAACATTTACTGAACATGACTGGGCTTTTTGGACACGGAGAAGAACCAAGCCAAGGCTACAAAGTGCTTTTAGTCTAGTGGCCAGAAAGTTATACAGAAATGTAATTGCCAAACATTTTGATGAGAATACTGACAGGGCTGAGAAGATGAGTCACTGGAAACACAGAGGAAGGCCTCTAAAAACCAGGCTGAGGGTGCGTGGGTGTGATCAAGCTGTATGAAAGTTTAACTTGGTCAGGGACACAGAGCTAAATAGCAGTGTGGTCAGTTTTCATCACTGGATCAGCCTGATTCCAATCTCTGTGCAGTTTATTCCAAGTTCACGCCTACAACAAGGCCATCTGTTTTCATTTGGAACTTAAAGGTGCACTTCCCCAGGCTCTGCTTTCACTTTCCATCATGCTTCCTTCTCCTTTCAGACTCACCATAAAGTGAAATAGTTGACCCCAGCCTGTTGGTTTCAGAGCAGCAATTTTGAGCTCTTTCCTAGCACTTTACAGCGATGGTCTTTTCTACTGGGTGCTGAGATTTTTTAGGCATGAACCCTATTGGAAGCATCACACGTGTCTCATCAGGAAGGGCAAGTATATTTCAGAAAGTACAATATATGTGAAGTGTTGTCATAGTGAGTGGATAGAGGTCTGGCTTTGGAGACAGATAAATATGGATGCAAACCCCTGCTCCATTACCTACCACCCAAGTTACTGAACAGGTAGTTTCAGTAACTACCCTGTTTGCTCATCTGTAGAAAGCAGAGAAGGTAGGAATTGATAAATATCTCTCAGGGTAGGCTGGTAAAGAAAAATATGCACTCCTTGAGATTATCTGTTTATGTTTCTGACTGTTAGAGTGTGAACTCCCAGAGGACAGGGATGCCGTCTGAGTCATCTCTGTGCCTTAAAAACTCCAGAACCGGCCGGGCGCGGTGGCTCAAGCCTGTAATCCCAGCACTTTGGGAGGCCGAGACGGGCGGATCACGAGGTCAGGAGATCGAGACCATCCTGGCTAACACGGTGAAACCCGTCTCTACTAAAAATACAAAAACTAGCCGGGCGAGGTGGCGGGCGCCTGTAGTCCCAGCTACTCGGGAGGCTGAGGCAGGAGAATGGCGTAAACCCGGGAGGCGGAGCTTGCAGTGAGCTGAGATCCGGCCACTGCACTCCAGCCTGGGAGACAGTGCAAGACTCCGTCTCAAAAAAAAAAAAAAAAACAAAACTCCAGAACCACATCCAACCAGAGCAGTCTCAGCACATTTTTCTTGTGCAGAGCTGAATCAGGCCTCAGCTACTTCTGCTCCAAAGCGATGGTGCTTATTTTGAAGATCCTTTCTTGCATCCTAGAGGTCTATGAATACTACTCATATGCCAACTTTAATGAGAATCTCCACAGAGGAAGTTATATTTTGCTCCATTGTGACTTTTGCCATGTCTATTTCCATTTGAATTTTTGAGCTACACTTGGATACAGCTGAACCAGAAATAATTTCTCGCTCTCTCTGCCATATTAAAATTTACACACAGACAATTCAAGAGGCAGGTCTCAGGCCTTTAAAAGGTATAAGGCTTTATTGGCAGAAAGAATGGAATGTGAACAACAAAAGCTTTCCTTACTATATCTGCCAATAGCAAGCCATAATATGTCTATTTTAGCCCTAATCCCATTGTGCTGTAAACAGTGGTAACGTGTTTGTCTTATTAACTGAACTGTGAGCTTCCACAGGCCAGGAAATGTATTTATTCTTGTTTATTCCTCTTTTTATTCCCAGCACCCATGACAGTGCCAGGCACATAGAGGACATTCAATAAATGGTTTTTGAGTAAATGAATGAGAGAGCATTTGTGAATTTTATATAAGAACCATACAGAGGAGGTGGCAGGCTAAGAGTGGTTCTAAAGCAATGCTGATGTTACACAACTTGCAAGTGAGAGAGGAAGAAGCCTCTAGATCTGCTTGAATTCAGAAGACTGCAGTCTTAGTTGCATTGGCTTTACTAGACTCTGGGACTCCCTGCAGCTTACCTTGGCCACTTTCCGTGGTACTCAGCATTCAGAAAGGAGCCCTGTTTAGTATGGACTTTGTGTCCAAGGCTGGTTCATAGATTAGATTATTCATGCAATAAGTAGTTATTATTCACTTAATATGATTAGCTATCCCTCTAGGTGCTGTGGATTTAGCAGTGAAGAAAACTGAGACTGTTCCTTGAGTAAATGTCCCTGCTCTATGAAAGCTGGTGTTCTAGTTCAAAGAGACAGGAAATAAACAAACAAATGTGCAACAAGGCTCACTAAACAATGGTATTTGAGGATTATTATCGTGAGATAAGAGTTTAACAAATTGCAGATGAATTTAATGCATGAAAGTAAACAACATAACATGCTTTTATCTTATGCATGTATTAATAGCAAGTGATATTTTTGAATTAATATACGATTATATAAGTAAAACAGTATGAAGATTCTTGAGTTTTGGGAACAAATATCTGATTAAATAGCCATTGCTTCAAGTCTCTTTCACCAACTCACACAGCTTCTGAGAGCAGAAAAATACTTTGATGGAGAGAATGTCTGAGTAACACATTCTTTCTCTAGCTGTAATATCATTACAGATTCAGCCTTGTCAAATTATGTTGAATTTTAAATACAAACTGAGTCCTTGTAAACTAGTCATCAGGTATTTTATGCGTACTTATTACGGGGTTAACATTAAATTGAGCACCAGAGGTACAAGAGAATGCTAAATCATTCTTTGCCTTCAATGATCATATAGCCTTGTTGGAAGACAATGTGATTTGACCTTTCACACTGGTAGAACTCAAGACCATTTGAATTACAGTGAAGGGAATGGCATCTAGATTCATAAATACCCTTGAACATTACTTACTCGTTTTGTGACTCTGGATATGATCTTGCACTCCTCTGAGCTTATTTATTCTTGTGTAAATTACAGATAATAAAATCCACCTTTTGGGGTTACCAGGAAGATGAGAAATGACTCCTGTACACAGTAGAAGCACAGTATTATTAGTCTTGTACATTGTGTGAGCATCAAAGATTAGCATAGAGCTATTGGTATAGATTAGGCATTATTACTCATCTGTACTTTTATGGTCAGAAAACGGGAGTGGAAAATAATTAAATGCAACCTGATCCATACAAACATGACAAACAGAAATCCTTAGAGTAGATTAAATATTGATCTAACAATGTGATGGTCTAGCTAGCACCTGGAAACATGCAGTCTAGCAACACAGTAGATTGGTAAGCTGCTAGCCACTAGGGTCAGAAATAATCATTGTTAGGATGACAGGTGATAGTGCTCATAGCAGTAGGGGAATTCAAGATATCCTAAGATGAGAGATGACTATGTTTCATCATCCATTTTAATTCATACAACAACATTATAAGGTAGATACTGTTTTATACCCCATTTACATATAAAGAAACCTGAGAGTCAGAGGGTAATGAACTTGCCTAGAAATACCTAGCCAGTAAAGGAAGAGGTTATGATTCAAACCTAGGCACTCTGATTCCAGTACTTAAGACATACCTGGGGCTACTTTTCTAAATATTTCACATGTACTATCTAATGTAATTCTTACAGTTACACAATTTTTACTAAAAAGTACAGTTCTCACTCAGAAAGACAGAAGAATTTGCATAAAAAAGAATTTCAAGCCCAGAAATACTAATATTACAGTTGTCAGGAATAGTAACATCCAGCCTACTTCCAGCCTTTTTCTCTCTCTCTCTCTCTCCTTCTTTCCTTTCTTTTTTCCTACTTCCTTCTCTCTCTCTCTCTCTCCCTCTCCCACCCTCCCTCCTTCTTCCTCTTCCTCCCCATTCAAATCCAGGCAATAGACTATTACCAAGGGCTCCTTTAACGTTCTTTTGCCGTGAAGTCAAATAACTGCTCCTGCAGAGAAAAGGGTTAATTAAGACCATAGAGAAGAACAGTTCACCAAGCATACTAGAGTTTCTGCCCTGGCAAAACATACCCAAAGATGATGGTGACTGGTTGGAACCAGGATTCCTGGAAACTTAGAACTTTACATTTAGGGCAAGGACTTGAGATTTAAAGGAAAGGTAATGTTAGGGAAACTAGGTTGTAATTTTAGTCCTGGGGGTCAGTTGGAGGGGGAGTGTAGAAGGTAGGGTCATCTTTGTGATGGACTGGTTCAGTTTTGTCTCAGGGTTGCATGAATCTGTGGGGAGAAGCCAGCAGTCTGCTGTAGGCAGCTCATACCAACTCGCTAGAGCTGATGATTAAAAATAAAATTATATGAACTTACAATAAATTATCTTAACAACAAAGATAAAATACTCAAAATGAATGGGCTCCTGTATCTCTTACTACATTTTACTATTATCTGTGTTCTTGAAGGGATTTGTGTTTTTCATCTGTACCGTGGAAGTGTTGTGGAATAGTGTGCCCCTGCTCATCTCATCTCAGTGTGTATTCAGTGTGTGTATTCAGTGTATTCAGTGATTTCACATTGATAGCTTGAAGTAAACCTGGTGGTGGGGGAATTTACAGCACCCAGATATCAGGCCTTCATTTGTTGTTATGTTGATTGACTAGAATTTATGAAATGATGTAGAAAATGTTAATAATGCTGATTAAACTTTAATGTGTTTTGTGTCTGTGGCTACTACATTGTGAATAGAATGGCATACAAAATTGAGGAACTATTATTTTTGTATTTAAAGACCATTGTTCAGTTTGCCCAAGAAGTCACTAGAGTCGTTGATGAATAAGTGAAGTTCTTGATGAATAAATGAAGTTCTGATATGGTTCTTTGTTGTATGAGTCTTATTTGTTAACATAAACAAGTTAAAACCCCAAATCCATGTTAGAACTACACTTGAAGAGATGCTTGCTAGGTATTTACCAGTATATATCTGGCCAACACCTTCAACTCCTGCCACATCCCATGCATACCAAATGACCTGGCCTCCCAGCACTGACTATTGGTTCCAGAGCAGTGGACATTGAAAGTGACATCGGAAGGGATGGTTAGAGAAAATGGGACATGAGGCCTTGAAGGGAATGGGAAATGGCAAATTGAGGAGGGGATGAAGGGGCGGAGGAGCTAGCCCATTTCTATGAGTACATATGTGTGAGAATATATAGCTAAAGTTTACTTAGAATGTGTTTCTTTACAAACTTCAATGCATATTCCATGCATATTCAAGGATATACATTTGTACATGCATGTACATAAACAGGCATTCAAGCACATAACTACAATAGAGTTATTTTTATTTATTCATTTTCAAACACACTAATGCATGGACATATTAATGTGTATGTGCAATGAATGTTTCAAAACTTTCAAAATCACTGGCTAATTGTTTTCCCCACTTATTTTTACTCAAACTTTAAATACATTTTTTTCAGAATTTCCTACCATTGGCAGGAAATAGCTATATTTTAAGTTATGTGCTTTCTAAATAATTCTGGATATTATAAAACCCCAATAGAAGTTCTACTTCAGTGACTGGTGCACAGTGAGTATTCCTAGCTTATGCATACACAAATATTTATTGGATAATGATAAGTCAAATGATGTACGGGGCACTTGGGATTCGGAAAGAATTGGGTAGTGTCCTTGCCTTCAAATATCTCACAGAAAACAGAAATTAAACAAATACAATTTATGATCTGATATTGGGGCCAGGATAGAAGCCTGATCCTCATGTATGTCACACTCTCTCCAGTTTCTAAGACCTCGTATATATTGTTCCACTCTCTGGAAAACTCTAGTTCTGCTTTTCACCTAACTCCTATTTATTTGCTATATCTCAGATAGCGTGTCTCTTCTTTTAAAAGGCTATACCTTGCCTCCATCTGGATATATACTGTCAGGACATCTTGAATTCTCCTACTGCTATGAGCACCTATCACTGTTTGTTGTAGTTTCTTGATTTGTTGCCTTCCTCAACACACCATGAGCTCCACAAGGACTGAGATCAAGGATGCTTTACTCATTTCTATATCCAGAAGCCTACTTCAATACCTGGCATACTAGTGTGAGGAAAGACACTATGACAGCTAGAGGGCTCAGTTCATAGGATGGGGATAAAAAAATAGTTAGAAAAAATGAATCCATGCCAATTTCTTATTCAAATATCACAGTCAAAGCTGAGTGATCGGACATGACTAGACACTGGAAATTCACTGATGTAGGTTCTATTCTTAATATTCTAAATAGTAGAGGGTTTTATTTAGCACAGGAAAAGAAAACTGGAAATAAAATTTGGGAGCAATGATTTTATGAGATGTCTCATTTCATAAAGAGGACACAGAAAAAAACAGTGCCTCTTTCTCTTCTTGATTCTATTCTTCCTGGTTGTAATTCCTAGAATGCTTATTGTAGAGGAAAGCATCCTAACTACTGGGCTTCTTTCCCAGAGACTCTGAGGAAGCAAGCGTCATCCCACTGCCTTTGAATTTCTCAAGTGTTAAAGTAAAATCATCCAACAATGTGCCATCACTTATAACGTCCACTGGAGGGCGATATACTACTGCCGGTACCACCTTCTATAGAATAGCCTGCGAGGACTAACTTCAGTTACCTAACACTGTAATTGTAAGTCCTCATAGTACAGAACACCCAATAAATAAAAGAAGCCTTTTCGGTAGATGTGAAGATACAGATGAGAAGATGGAAATGGCACCAACCCTGCGCCCACCTCCCATTTCCTTACCTATGACCCCAGGGTAGACCAGGTTCCCGGGGGTCCTATAATGATTCGCCTCCATACGGACTTGTGACTAACACAGTACACAGAGCTAATGGTTTCACCTAGAACATGGCCAGTCTCTAGGTTCCTGTGTATCTCATCCTGGAGAGAGGACAAGATTAGGAGATGAGTGTTATTATCATAACAATTTTAGAGATGAGGACACTAAAACTGAGGTCCAAATAAGTTTATTAACTGGCCCAAGAATAAACTTATTAACTGGCCTCTTTTCTGTGCTCCCACATCACCCCACTTTTTCCTAGTCACACTGTGTTTGGAGGCTTTCTTATTCACTAAGTGGAAGTGATAAGGGCCTAGAGACTGTGTTTTTTGTTCACTGTTCTATCTTAGCATGGAAAACAGTGCTGGGCAGCCAGGAGGCATGAAGTGGAGGAAGGCAAGGCAGAGAATAGGGTATGAGGTGGGAGAGGATGATGTTTCACCTACGGCGATTCCCCTGTCACGGCTTGGATGAATGTGGATGGGGAAGAAACAGTGGATGTTGTCTGATAAATCCGTTAAGAGGAGAAAGATCGTGCTGCACCCTACGGACTCACTTCCTATTACTCCTTCTACCTTGTCACTGGATTGATGTAACTCTCACTTTAAGTGCCCCAAAAAATAGTACCTGAGAGGATATCCATAAAAGTGTCTAAATCCTAGGATTGAGTGCATTCATGACCCTTGGTTCTATTTATCAGTGTCCTCACCTAAGAGCAACCATCATAGCAAATTCTTGAGTGCCTGCTGGGCATCAGCCACTGTGCCAGCAGATTATACACACGTCCTCATTTCATCCTCACAATGAAGATGAGGGTGGGCTTTTACAGATTTCTTTTCTTTTTTTTTTTTTTTGAGACACAGTCTTGCTCTATCACCCAGGCTGGAGTGCAATGGCGTGATCTCGGCTCACTGCAACCTCCACCTCCTGGGTTCAAGCAATTCTCCTGCCTCAGCCTCCTGAGTAGCTGGGATTACAGGCGCCCGCCACCACACCTGGCTAATTTTTTGTATTTTGACAGATTTTACAAAGCTGGACAGTAGTGTATAGAAGAGTTGGGTTTTCAGCCCAGGTTCAAATGCCAAGCCCTTGCTCTTTCCTTGAATTAAGAGATGCCTGAAGCCACTGTCAGCATCACAATCACTAATGGCTCACAAACACTCATTTACAATTTTGAAGCGTAAGATATACTTTTGTACAATAGAAAAAAAGACAGCTAACACATAAAGTAACACTAACTTTAAAGTCCCCTTTGGAAATACAGGGGAAAACACTGACTTCCTGCAACCTGTGGTAAAATCCCCCAAAGACTCCCTTAAACACCTCTTCTTTTCCCCTATATTCCTTGCTGGATCTAAGCTGCTCGTTGCTTCTCTTTCTCTCCAGTTCTTCCTCAGTCATCCCCTTCCCCAACAGCTTGTTCTTCCTCAGGTTTTAGCGCCGCTCCCATTCCTTCTCACCAGCACAGCAGTCCTCTGCTTGGATTCTCACACACAGAAACCAGCCTAGCATGCTTAAACTATATGCCAAGTTAAAAAGGGGGTCTGGCACTCTTGAACATGAGTCTTCAACCAAACTGACGAATGATTTGCACATGGCTTAGAGAAGCAAAAATAATCAAAACACACTTTAAAAGTCATTCTCAGAAAAAGAAATTATACATACACATTTCTTTGGACAGAAACACCGACATGGTAGAAGCATGACATCTTGAGTCATTTTTTTCCATCGCTCTGGATCCGTTCTATGCAATGGAGTGTAATACAGGTGTAACTCAGTGCAATTTGGTATTTTCTGACCACCAATATGACTGGACCACCTAAGGCATATATGCATGTTCATGTTCTCCCTTCCTCTCTCCTTCCCTACCTCAACTCAATCCCTAGGTGAAGAAGGACCGGGGCAAGCTATTCCAAAGAACAAAGGAGGAATCTTGGGGAGTAGAGCAACATGTTGGAGAAACCAGGTCACAAAAACCTTCCCTTAAGGTAGGGGTAAGGGAAGATGGAAAAGAAAAGGTATGAATTGAAAGATGTTAGCATCTCTGTGTGATGGCACAGCCATGCCATCTCTCATATACATGGAAACACATACTTAATTGATCTCTTTTCACTTTGTTGAAAAGGTAAGTCAAGTTAAACAATTCAACATCCAATTAAACATGTACAGAGGAGAGACAGACAGCAAAAAAAAGACATATGGAAAGAGTATCCAGGCACTTTTACCCAAGTCGTAGAACAATGCAGACATTTATTGGAAGTTTGCACCTTTGAAATATCATTATTGCACTGAAAGTTGGAAAAAAGCTAAACATTCATCAGAAGAGGTTGATTACATAAATTATGAAAGATCCATATTTTTTAATTCTATGAAGCCATAAAATGATAATATTGATATGTATCATTGAACCCACCACTGATTGTTCGATAAAAATTTCAGATATCAAGAATTACATATAAATTAGAGCTGGTTTTGTAATATACAGCATAGAAATACATACTTTTCTATTATTAAATATTTACTGATTTCTGAATACTTACACATGTATAAGATAGGTATTTAGAAAGATTAAAGAGGGCGTACAGCACACAGACGTTTCTCATTCCTGTCTCCCATCTCCTTTCCCAGAGACAGTTTCTAAAACAAAACGGAGGAAAACACTAACATCATTCGTCTAATAAGAGCAATGAGGTATGTAATACTAATGAGTCTTAAAACATATCATATAAAAAACACTAAATAACTGGACTAAGTAGTGCAAACGTGAATGCCTCTCTAAAACGCACACGTCGCACACACACGATAATGAATGGAAGACATCCTAGCACGTTTACAAACTGTATGTTGCCGTCCTACACACCAGACGCAAAGCACTGAAAACAACAAGCCTGTTCACAATAGCACCGGGAACGTATAGCACACAGGAATCATCTGCAGGTGATTTGTGACAACTGTAGGTAGAACAGTAAAAGCGAGAGATAAAATGGATGGTTTGAAAAAGCAGAGACACTGTTCTTGCTTATGGGATTCCAAGACTATCGTCGTACACAGACAAAGGTGTGTTCAAGATTTGGATCATAAGCGAGTTCACTGAAAACTAGTGGAGAGGAAGGGCAAACACTGGAAGGGAATCCACGGTTTGACCAGGCCAGAAACACCTCTTTCACAGCATGTGATCTGTGCAGGTACTCGGACGCTCCCCGCAGGGCCGCCCGGGCCGGTTTCGGGCGGGCTTGCGGCCCCAGTCACTGCTCCTGTTTGCGGGGATAGGCAGGGGCTGACTGGGAGGACGTCTTGTGAATGGCCTTGGGCTCCTCGGCGGCCTCCTCTCCCGGGTCGCCACCGCCGACCTCCTCGATGACCACGCTGCGCACGGTGCCCTCGTCCAGGCAGTGCGGGGCGACGCCGTACACGCGGGGGTCGGAGACAGCTGCGTGGAAACTCTGCACCCCGCACCTGCTGCAGAAGCTGTGCAGCGCCGGGTGCGTGTTGGACCGATAGGTGACGATGCTGTCCGCGCCCTGGAGCAGCGTGAAGCGCGAGGCCGGGACGAGGAAGTGGCGGTGCTGCTTCTTCCTGCACAGCCTGCAGCTGCAATCCACCACGCGCAGATCTGCCGGGGCCCAGACCGCAAAGCGGACCGCGCCGCAGTGGCAGCCCCCGGTGTGATGCACGAGGCCCGGGTACTCGAAGGTGTCCAGCAGGACCTTGGCGGCGCCCTCGCAGCTGAGGCCCCACAGCTTCCTGAACGTCTCCCAGCGCTCCCGCTGTGCGCCGAGGTCCAGCTCCTCAGGGGACTCGGCGGGCGCCTGCGGGTCCGGGAGAGGGGTGGAGGGCAGCAAGTTTCTGGGGCCTGCCTCCCGGACCCGCCGCCACCGGCGCTTCCGCCGCAACCTTCCCAGCCACCTCTTGGCCGCCGCGTGGCTACCGACCCCGACTTGGACCCGGGGGCACTGCGCACGGCTGACGCCCATGACCGCGATGGCCGCGCAGGCGGCGGGAGGATCCCCGGGCCGCTTTCGCCTCCGCCGCTGAGCAGTGGCGCGGTTCCTTACTCTGCCCATGGCGCCCGCAGACTCCCGAGCGCGTGCCCAGCCCGCTACCCCCATTTCCCCGTCAGTCGCTGAGCAGCCTCCTTGTCTGCGCCAGCAGGATTGGCCACTTGTTGAATGTGATGTAAAGAGACCCTTCCCTTGACCCTATCACAACAGCCTTTGCTGTCTTGAAATTCTGACTGAGCCTATCAGTTGCCCCTTCTCCTAAATGTTAATTTCTATTGTTGATTCAAATCATCAGCCTAACCTTAACATATTGAACCACTGAAAATACTGTAGACCTTGTAGTTAGCATGCAGCAGCAGGTAGGTCAGCTTAAGAAAAAAGAATTATTCACCTACTATAGAAGAAGCAGAGTCATACATAAAACCTTGGGGGGTGAAAATGCATGGTGTGTAACTAGTTGTACGAAAGTTAAGTGTAGTAAAGATAACGACCCACAATAGTATGTTACATCAGTGGACCCAACCAGAGAAAATACAGGGGAAAGAAATTCACTTATTTAAATCCATCTTCTAAGGACAAGAAGTAAAAGAAGAAATAGTACATTTATTTTTGCATCTGTTCCAAGAGCAAATTAACAGCTCTGGCAGGCATGAATACGAAGTGGAGACTTTGTTCTTTGGAGATTGATTTGGTTGATCGTTGGGCGTGGTCAGAGGAGAGACCCCACAAAATGAGCACAGATCTTCTTTTCTGGGGTGCAATAAGTACCTGGGAAAACAGTGAGCAGTCTTAGGAAAGCTGCTTCTTGTGAGTTAAGTAGTAACATCCGCACACATGGGTTTTAAGCAGAGATGCATCCATCTACCCAAAACTAGATTCAATGATTCTTAATATTTTGTCGTATGTATCTATATGCGACAACTGTAGGCAGAACAGTAATTCGATAGGAATTACACGTATCTATATGCATGCATTTGTGCATACATTTTCCAAAAACATTTAAAGTAAGATACATACATTAATGCCATATTGTCTCAATATTTCAGCACTCACATCCTAAGAATAAAGACATAATTTCTTTTTTGAAGCTCAAGATTATGTATTTACTTATTTTTATAAGTTCGGTGGTACATGGGCAGGTTTGTTACATGGATATGTTGTGTAATGCTGAGGTTTGGGGTTCTAGTGTACCCATCTCCCAAATGGTGAACACGGTAGTCAACTGATACTTTTTCAACTCTCATTTCCCTTCCACCCTCCCTGCTTTTGCAGTCTCCATGTCTATTATTTCCTTCTGTGTGTGCATGTGTATCCATTGTTTAGCTCCCACTTATGAATGAGAATTTGATTTTCTGTTTTTGGGTTATTTTATTTAGGATAATAGCCTCAAGTTCCATCTATGTTACTGCAAAATACATGATGTCATTCCTTTTAATGGCTGTGTAGTATTCCATGGTGTACATATAGCATATTTTTCTTTGTTCAATCATCTGTTAATGGACACAAAGTCTATGACTTCACTATTGTGAATAGTGCTGCAATAAACATACCAGTGCAGGTGTCTTTTTGATGTAACGATTTCTTTTCCTTTGAGTAGATACTCAGTAGTGGGATTACTGGGTCAAATGGTAGTTCTATTTTTAACCCTTTAAGAATCTCCATACTGCTTTCCATAGGAGTTGTACTAATTCCCACCAACACGATATAAACGTTTTCTTTTCTCTGCATCCTTGCCAACATCTGTTCTTTTTTGGCTTTTTAATAATAGCCATTCTGACTGCTGTGAGATGGTATCTCCCTCCTTGTGATTTTAATTTACATTTCTCTGATGATTAGCAATGCTGAGCATTTTTTCAAGTGTTTGTTGAACATCCATATGTCTTCTTTTGAGAAATGTCTGTTCATGTCCTTTGCCCACTTTTTAATGGGGTTATGTGTTTTTGTTGTTGTTGATTTGTTTCATTCCTTATAGATTCTGGATATTAGTCTTTTGTCAGATGCATTGTTTGTGAATATTTTCTCCCATTCTGTAGGTTGTCTGTTTACTCTGTTGATTGCTTCTTTTGCTGTGCAGAAGCTGTGTAGTTTAATTAAGTCCCATTTGTCATTTATCTATTTTTCTTTTTTCTGCATCGCTTTTCAGGTCTCAGTCATAAATTCTTTCCCTAGGCCAATCTCCAGAAGAGTTTTTTCCTAGTCTTCCTTCTATGATTTTTATAGTTTCAGGTATTACATTTAGGTCTTTAATCCATTTTGAGTTAATTTTTGTGTATGGTGAGAGATAGGGGTCCATATTCTTCTGCATATGGTGCTAATTTTCCCAGCATCATTTATTGAATAGGGTGTCCTTTCCCCGTTGTTTATTTTTATCATCTTTGTTGGAGATCAGTTGGTTATAGCTATGTAGCTTTACTTCTGAGTTATCTATTCTTTTCCATTGATGTGTCTCTTTTTGTACCAGTATCATGCTGTTTTAGTTACTACAGCTTTGTAGTTATAGTTTGAAGTTGGGTAATGTGATGCCTTTGGCTTTCATCTCGTTTTGCTTGTGATTGCTTTGACTATTCCCTCTTTTTCTGGTTCCATATGAATTTTAGAATTTTTTTCTAATTCTGTGAAAAATTATATTGGTAATTCAATAGGAATTACATCGAATCTGTAGATTACTTTGGGCAGTATGGTCATTTTCATAATACTAATTCTTCTTCTTCTTCTTCTTATTTTTTTTTTTTTTGAGAGAGAGTTTTGCTCTTGTTGCCCAGGCTAGAGTGCAGTGGCATAATCTTGACTCACTGCAACCTCCGCCTCCCAGGTTCAAGCGATTCTCCTGCCTCAGCCACCCGAGTAGCTGGGATTACAGGCATGCACCACCATGCCCAGCCAATTTTGTACTTTTTGTAGAGACGGGGTTTCTCCATGTTGGTCAGGCTGGTCTCGAACTCCCAACGTTAGGTGATCCGTCCACCTCAGCCTCCCAAAGTGTTGGGATTACAGGCGTGAACCACCACTCCTGGCCGATATTACTTCTTCTAATCCATGAGCATGGGATGTTTTTTCATTTGCTTGTGTCATCTACAATTTCTTTCAGCAGTATTTTGTAGTTCTCCTTGTAGAGCTCTTTTATTTTTTTGCTTAAATGTATTTCTAGGTGTCTTATTTGTGTGTCAATATTGTAAATGGGATTGAGTTATTGATTTTATTTTTGGCTTGAACACTGTTGATGTTTAGAAGTGCAACTGATTTTTGTATGTTACTTTTGTAACCTGAAACTTTACTCAAGTCCTTTATCAAGCCTAGGAGTCTTTTGGAAGAATCTTCAGGGTTTTCTAGGTACAAGATCAAGACATAATTTGTTATATAGCCACAATATCATTTTCACATCTGCAAATCATTAACGATTTCCTAATATCATCTAACTCCCAGTAGATATTTAAATTTCCCCAATTGTTTCTTGAATGTGTTTTATAAAAAGATTCTTCCCCAAACACAGAGTCTAATTAGTATTTACACATCAGATTCAGTTGATATGTCTTTTTAGTCTCTTCAGTCTACAATAATCTCAGCAACATTTATTTTAATAGGCCAGGCCAGTTATCTGCTGATTTTGTCTGATTGTTTCCCGTGCCATTAGATTGCTCTACTATCTATTTCCTGTATAACTAAAAGTCACATCTAAAGCCTTAATTAAATTCAAGTTATACATTTTGGCAAGTATGTCTCATAGGTGGTGTTGCATACTTCATGTTTCATCACATCAGAGGTTTGTGATATCAAATTATTCCAGTAGTAATAAAACTAAATATTATCTCTTCACTAAAGTGGTAATTGCTATATTTTTCTATTATGAAAGCATGGTCTTTCCTTTGCAATAAGCAAGTAATCTTGTTGCAGGACAGGCAAACTTCAAATCGAGACTTAACCAAAAAGGGTTCTTGGCTTTACCCAGGAAGGATTTCAAGGGTTAGCTGGTAGTGTTAGCTAGCAATCTTCTGTTGAAAATACTGTTCCAATGAGATCACTTGGACTCGGGAAGGGGAACATCACACACTGGGGCCTATCATGGGGAGGGGGAAGGAGGGAGGGATTGCATTGGGGAGTTATACATGATATAAATGATGAATTGATGGGTGCTGACGAGTTGATGGGTGCAGCACACCAACATGGCACAAATATACATATGTAACAAACCTGCACGTTATGCACATGTACCCTAGAACTTAAAGTATAATAAAAAAATAAATAAAATAAAAAATAAAAAAAATAAAGAAAATACTGTTCCTCTTAGACCATAGCTAACTCGTAGGCAGTGCACCCAGAGTCAGCAAAGTATGATGCTCTTGGCAACTTTATTTATACTTACATGAACCCACTTTCAATTACCTGCAAATTAAGGGGCAGGTCAATGCAATTGAGGGGTGAGTTATTTAAAACTTTCTAGGGAAGAGGTGATAACTTCTGGAATGTTGTCACGGCAAGTGTAAACTGTCATGGCGCTGGTGGGAGGGTCTTATGCTAATGAGTAGGGAGAGCAGCTAGGGATTCTCTCATCACTATCTACTGGTTCTTGCTAGTTTCTTCACTTCATCCCGTCTGGAGCAGATCCTGTTTTGGTCAGCAGTATTGTGACCAGGAAACAAGTCTTGTTGGTCTCCCACCTCAATCTGAGGGATATTATTTTGGCACAGTGTAAGTATCTTGTTCCTTTACAACATTTTTCCTGCTGTTTTAGAATCAATCTGTCAGTAATCTTTGACTGAACCAATTATTTCACTGTTGTTATGTTACAAAATGATGCTTTTCTAGTTCTAAATTCCCTTCTATTTTTATTAGCTGGTATTCACCTATAAAGATGGGCTTTTTCTCATCAACTGTAGATAGACTAATTTTTCTCCCTTAAAGGCAGGATATATGCTTAATTCCTTTCCTTTAATTTTCAGTTTGCCGAGTAAAGAGTTGGAGTAATAGAAATCTCCAATTATGAAACATTATTCTCCCTCTTTCTATCTTTCTCTCTCTTTCTCTGGGTATAACTTTGAATTCATGGAGTTTTATTCATTTAATAATTTACAATAATCTGAAACATTTTAATAACAATTTGAATATTATCATTTGTCTCTTCTATGTTAAAGAGACCCACAAATATTGAAAGAGCTTTGGCACTGAATAGTTTTTTTGCCACAGCAGGATTTTCAGACAAATTCAACAGCATTTTCAGAACGTGAAACTTTGTTCTCGCATTGGCTGTGGTTAATAAGGAGAGAAACCCGGACATCAGTAACATTATAAAAAGTGGAAAGATGTCCTTAATTGACGATGATTTCAGTCTTGAGCCGCTTATTTCTGCATTTCGTGAATTTGAGGAGTTAGCTAAGCAACTACAAGCCCAAATAGACAATCAAAATGATCCTGAGGTGGGACAACAAAGTTAATATGATTAACCACCTGCCGCTGATCACCCTTATGTTCCCAAAGAGCCCTGAGTAGTGCTTTGGTGTTCACAGTCTGTTTTTTTGTTGTAACTTATATTTTTTAATGCTTATGTTAACTTTGTCAAACTCTTGTTTTGAGCTGGATCATTTTGTGGATGCCAAATGAATATCAAAACTGAAAACACATTTGTTGATATTTGTCTTGCTGTCCAGATTGCGATATTTTTCAGTATTAAGCTTTCAGTGAACTGTGTCACCTAAGTAAGCTACCCTGCTATTTGTTGTTTAAATATATGGTTCTCTATTTGAGTCTGTGTTTTCAATAAAGTTCTATGTTTAAATTGGCAAAAAAAAATAATAATAATTTACAATAATCAAGTAAGTAATCAAATTATCCCAATTTTGGCTCATGGGATTTCTTTCAAACTGATTCTTGTATCCTTTTGCATTTCTCCATTAATCTTTGAGCACTTCCTTGTTTCCTGGAACAACTAGCTGCCGCAGTATCTCCTTGTAATTTTTACTTTTGCCATCCGATCCCTGTAATCACATATTTCTCCAAAGACTTCTGGTTCCTTTTAGTAGAGTATGATATTTACAACCATACTTGGGCACATCATGACACATTATTTATTATCAAAATTTTTATTGAATAGTTGTAGACATGCATACTGTTGTAATATATAATACAGAGAGATCTCTCTCTTTTTTTTTTTTTTTTTTTTTTTTGAGAGGGAGTCTCTCTCTGTCATCCAGGCTGGAGTGCAGTGGAGCAATGTCAACTCACTGCAAGCCCCGCCTCCCAGGTTCAAGTCATTCTCCTGTCTCAGCCTCCTGAGTAGCTGGGACTACAGGTGCCCGCCACCACACCCAGCTAATTTTTTTGTATTTTTTAGTAGACACGGGGTTTCACTGTGTTAGCCAGGATGGTCTTGATCTACTGACTTTGTGATCTGCCCGCCTCAGCCTCCCAAAATGCTGGAATTACAGGTGTGAGCCACTGCGCCTGGCACAGAGAGATCTCTTGTACCTTTTATCCAGTTTCCTCCAATAGTACCATTTTGCCAAACTATAGTAAGACAACATCTTTATTTTTATTGATAAAATCAACCAATTTTGTTTGAGTTTCCCCAGTTTTAAATGTATTCATCTGTATGTGTGTTTGTTTTGTGAAACATATAGATGTGATATATATGTGATATGTGTGTTAATCATGTGTATTATATATTTATAGAACACACACACATACAGATACAGAGATAAGTGTATCACGTGTGTGTGTGTGTGTATATGTATATATATGTTTTATAGGTTCATGTCACATCATTACAATCACTAACCACTGGTACCACAAATCTGTCCAACATTTCCAATGTTTTGTCATATCCAAAATTTTATATAAATGAAATCAAACAGTAAGTAACTGTTTGGAATTGGCTTTTTTCTCTCAGAATTACACTCTGAGTATAATCCAAGTTGTTGAATGTATTGATAGTTCATTCTTTTTTATTGTTGAGTGGTGTGTGTGTACTACAGTTTGCTTAAACATTTACCTGTTTAAGGATATCTCCCAGATTTTTAGCTGTCACAAATAAATATACCACAGACATTTGTGTACAGGTTTCTGTGTGAACATAAGTCTTCATTTTGCTAAGATGAAGAATGCGATTGCTAGAGCATATAGTAATTGCATATCTTGCTTTATAAGAAACTGCCAAACTGTTTTTCAGAGTGACTGTACAATTATACATTCTCGCCAGCAATGCACGAGTGATACAATGTCTCAATGTACAATTATACATTCTCCCCAGCATTTGGTGTTGTCACTAATTTTTATTCTAGCAATTCTGATAGGTATGTAGTGATGTCTCATTATGATTTAATTTGCATCTCTTTCATTGCTAATGGTGTTGGGCATCTTTTCATGTATTTATATGCCATCTGTGTAGCCTTATGTTTTTGCCCATTTTCTTATTTATTTATTTATTTATTTTTATCATACTTTAAGTTCTAGGGTACATGTGCACAATGTGCATGTGCACGTTTGTTATATATGTATACATGTGCCATGTTGGTGTGCTGCACCCATTAACTCGTCATTTACATTAGGTATATCTCCTAATGCTATCCCTCCCACCTACCCCTCCCCACAATAGGACCCAGTGTGTGATGATCCCCTTCCTGTGTCCAAGTGATCTCATTGTTCAATTTCCACCTATGAGTGAGAACATGTGGTATCTGGTTTTCTGTTCTTGCAATAGTTTGCTGAGAATGATGGTTTCCAGCTGCATCCATGTCCCTACAAAGGACATAAACTCATCCTTTTTTATGGCTGCATAGTACTCCATGGTGGATATGTGCCACATATTCTTAATCCAGTCTGTCACTGATAGACATTTGGTTGATTCCAAGTCTTTGCTATTGTGAATAGTGCCGCAATAAACATACGTGTGCATGTGTCTTTATAGCAGCATGACTTACATCCTTTGGGTATATACTCAGTAATGGGATGGCTGGGTCAAATGGTATTTGTAGTTCTAGATCCTTGAGGAATCGTCACACTGTTTTCCACAATGATTGAACTAGTTTCCAGTCCCACCAACAGTGTAAAAGTGTTTCTATTTCTCCACATCCTCTCCAGCACCTGTTGTTTCCTGATTTTTTAATGATTGCCGTTCTAACTGGTGAGAGATGGTATCTCATTGTGGTTTTGATTTGCATTTCTCTGATGGCCAGTGATGATGAGCATTTTTTCATGTGTCTGTTGGCTGCATAGATGTCTTCTTTTGACAAGGGTCTGTTCATATTCTATGCTCACTTTTTGATGGGGTTGTTTGTTTTTTTCTTGTAAATTTGATTGAGTTCTTTATAGGTTCTGGATATTAGCCCTTTGTCAGATGAGTAGATTGCAAAAGTTTTCTCCCATTCTGTAGGTTGCCTGTTCACTCTGATGGTAGTTTCTTTCGCTGTGCAGAAGCTCCTTAGTTTTATTAGATCCCATTTGTCAATTTTGGCTTTTGCTGCCGTTGCTTTTGGTGTTTTAGACGTGAAGTCCTTGCCCATGCCTATGTCCTGAATGGTATTCCCCAGGTTTTCTTCTAGGGCTTTTATGGTTTTAAGTCTAACATTTAAGCCTCTAATCCATCTTGAATTAATTTTTATATAAGGAGTAAGGAAAGGATCCAGTTTCAGCTTTCCACTTATGGCTAGTCAATTTTCCCAGCACCATTTATTAAATAGGGAATCCTTTCCCTATTTCTTGTTTTTCTCAGGGTTGTCAAAGATCAGATGACTGTACATGTGTGGTATTATTTCTGAGAGCTCTGTTCTGTTCCACTGGTCTATAGCTCCGTTTTGGTACCAGTACCATGCTGTTTTGGTTACTGTAGCCTTGTAGTATAGTTTGAAGTCAGGTAGTGTGATGCCTCCAGCTTTGTTCTTTTGACTTAGGATTGTCTTGGCAATGTGGGCTCTTTTTTGGTTCCATATGAACTTTAAAGCAGTTTTTTCCAATTCTGTGAAGAAAGCCATTGGTAAGTTGATGGGGATGGCATTGAATCTATAAATTACCTTGGGCAGTATAGCCATTTTCACGATATTGATTCTTCCTATCCATGAGCATAGTATGTTCTTCCATTTGTTTGTGTCCTCTTTTATTTCACTGAGCAGTTGTAGTTCTCCTTGAAGAGGTCCTTGATATCCCTTGTAAGTTGGATTCCTGGGTATTTTATTCTCTTTGAAGCAATTGTGAATGGGAGTTCATTCATGATTTGGTTCTCTGTTTGTCTGTTACTGGTGTATAAGAATGCTTGTGATTTTTGCACATTAATTTTGTATCCTGAGACTTTGCTGAAGTTTCTTATCAGCTTAAGGAGATTTGGGGCTGATACAATGGGGTTTTCTAAATATGCATTCACGTCATCTGCAAACAGGGACAATTTGACTTCTTTTCCTAACTGAATACCCTTGATTTCTTTCTCTTGCCTGATTGCCCTAGCCAGAACTTCCAAGACTATGAATAGGAGTGGTGAGAGAGGGCATCCCTGTCTTTTGTCAGTTTTTAAAGAGAATGCTTCCAGTTTTTGCCCATTCAGTATGATATTGGCTGTGGGTTTGTCATAAATAGCTCTTATTATTTTAAGATACGTTCCATCAATACCGAATTTATTGAGAGTTTTTAGCATGAAGGGCTGTTGAATTTTGTCAAAGGCCTTTTCTGCATCTGTTGAGATAATCATGTGGGTTTTGTCTTTGGTTCTGTTTATATGCTGATTACATTTATTGATTTGCGTATGTTGAACCAGCCTTGCATCCCAGGGATGAAGCCCACTTGATCATGGTGGATAAGCTTTTTGATGTGCTGCTGGATCCGGTTTGCCAGTATTTTATTGAGGATTTTTGCATCGATGTTCATCAGGGATATTGGTCTACAATTCTCTTTTTTTTTGTTGTATCTCTGTCAGGCTTTGGTATCAGGATGATGTTGGCCTCGTAAAATGAGTTAGGGAGGATTCCCTCTTTTTCTATTGATTGGAATAGTTTCAGAAGGAATGGTACCAGCTCCTCCTGGTACCTCTGGTAGAATTCGGCCGTGAATCCGTTTGGTCCTGGCCTTTTTTTTGGTTGGTAGGCTATTAATTATTGCCTCAATTTCAGAGCCTACTATTGATCTATTCAGGAATTCAACTTCTTCCTGGTTTAGTCTTGGAGAGTGTAAGTGTCCAGGAAATTATCCGTTTCTTCTAGGTTTTCAAGTTTATTTGCATAGAGGTGTTTATAGTATTCTCTGATGGTAGTTTGTATTTCTGTGGGGTTGGTGGTGCTATCCCCTTTATTATTTTTTATTGCATCTATTTGATTCTTCTCTCTTTTCTTCTTTATTATTCTTGCTAGCGGTCTATCAATTCTGTTGATCTTTTCAAAAAACCAGCTCCTGGATTCATTGATTTTTTGGAGGGTTTTTTTGTGTCTCTATCTCCTTCGGTTCTGCTCTGATCTTAGTTATTTCTTGCCTTCTGCTAGTATTTTTTTTGAGATAAAATATTTAGTATAATTATTTCACACAATTTGTCAGCAATTGAGCATATTCTGTATTGGTGAAATTGACTTTATAAAGGACATAGTTGCTATGGAGAGTGTAAACTGGAAAACAGTTTCTGGAAGATAATTGGGTGATATGTATCACGTATTTTAAAAGATTTATACCCTTGAACATTTTAATCCCATTTCAGAAATTCATGCCATGAAAATAGTTATTATTGCACAAAAATTTATGTAAAGGAATAATTACTATCTAATAACTTCTGAAATTCCAACAATAAAGCCTAAGTTAAAAAAAATCAAAGACAAAGGTAATATTCCAATTCCATAACACTTATAAGCACATTCCTCCATCAAATGTATACACAAAGAAAAAAGACTAGAAGGATATATTCCAGGATGTGAAATACTTACATGAATTATGACTGACTTATTTTCTTTTTTTCATTTTTTATTATTATACTTTAAGTTCTGGGGTACATGTACACAACATGCGGGTTTGTTACACATGTATACATGTGCCAAGCTGGTGTGCTACACCCATTAACTGGTCATTTACATTAGGTATATCTCCAAATGCTATCCCTCCACCCTACCCCCTCCCCACAATAGAACCCGATGTGTGATGTTCCCCTTCCTGTGTCCAAGTGATCTCATTGTTCAATTCCCACCTATGATTGTGAGCATGCGGTACTTGGTTTTCTGTTCTTGTGATAGTTTGCTGAGAATGATGATTTCCAGCTGCATCCATGTCCCTACAAAGGACAGGAACTCATCCTTTTTTATGGCTGCATAGTATTCCATGGTGGATATGTGCCACGTTTTCTTAATCCAGTCTGTCGCTGACAGACATTTGGGTTGATTCCAAGTCTTTGCTATTGTGAATAGTGCTGCAATAAACATACATGTGCATGTGTCTTCATAGCAGCATGACTTATAATCCATTGAGTATATCCCCAGTAATGGGATGGCTGGGTCAAATGGTACTTCTAGTTCTAGATCCTTGAGGAATCGCCACACTGTTTTCCACAATGGTTGAACTAGTTTCCAGTCCCACCAACAGTGTAAAAGTGTTCCTATTTCTCCACATCCTCTCCAGCACCTGTTGTTTCCTGATTTTTTAATGATTGCCATTCTAACTGGTGAGAGATGGTATCTCATTGTGGTTTTGATTTGCATTTCTCTGATGGCTAGTGATGACGAGCATTTTTTCATGTGTCTGTTGACTGTATGAATGTCTTCTTTTGA
This sequence comes from Trachypithecus francoisi, assembly GCF_009764315.1. Lineage (NCBI taxonomy): Eukaryota > Metazoa > Chordata > Mammalia > Primates > Cercopithecidae > Trachypithecus > Trachypithecus francoisi. Next base: position 90,495,646 of record NW_022681471.1, read on the forward strand.
GAAGTGTCTGTTCATATCCTTTGCTCACTTTTTGATGGGGTTGTTCGTTTTTTCTTGTAAATTTGATCGAGTTCTTTATAGGTTCTGGATATTAGCCTTTTGTCAGATGAGTAGATTGCAAAAATTTTCTCCCATTCTGTAGGTTGCCTGTTCACTCTGATGGTAGTTTCTTTTGCTATGCAGAAGCTCCTTAGTTTTATTAGATCCCATTTGTTAATTTTGGCTTTTGTTGCCATTGCTTTTGGTGTTTTAGACATGAAGTCCTTGCCGATGCCTATGTCCTTAATGGTATCACCTAGGTTTTCCTCTAGGGTATTTATGGTTTTAGGTCTAACATTTAAGTCTCTAATCCATCTTTAATTAATTTTCATATAAGGAGTAAGGAAAGGATCCAGTTTCAGCTTTCTACTTATGGTACCAAAACAGAGATATAGACCAATGGAACAGAACAGAGCCCTCAGAAATAATACCACAAATGTACAGCCATCTGATCTTTGACAAACCTGACAAAAACAAGAAATGGGGAAAGGATTCCCTATTTAATAAATGGTGCTGGGAAAATCTGCTAGCTTTTGAATGTGTTTGCTTTTGCTTCTCTAGTTCTTTTAATTGTGATGTTAGGGTGTCAATTTTAGATCTTTCCTGCTTTCTCTTGTGGGCATTTAGTGCTATCAATTTCCCCTACACACTGCTTTAAATGTGTCCCAGAGATTCTGCTATGTTGTATCTTTGTTCTCATTGGTTTCAAAGAACATCTTTATTTCTGCTTTCATTTCGTTATGTACCCAGTAGTCATTCAGGAACAGATTGTTCAGTTTCCATGTAGTTGAGCGGTTTTGATTGAGTTTCTTAGTCCTGAGTTCTAGTTTGATTGCACTGTGATCTGAGAGACAGTTTGTTATAATTTCTGTTCTTTTACATTTGCTGAGGAGTGCTTTCCTTCCAACTATGTCATCAATTTTGGAATAAGTGCGATGTGGTGCTGAGAAGAATGTATAATCTGTTGATTTGAGGTGGAGAGTTCTGTAGATGTCTATTAGGTCCGCTTGGTGCAGAGTTGAGTTCAATTCTTGGATATCCTTGTTAACTTTCTGTCTTGTTGATCTGTCTAATGTTGACAGTGGGGTGTTAAAGTCTCCCACCATTATTGTATGGGAGTCTAAGTCTCTTTGTAAGTCTCTAAGGACTTGCTTTATGAATCTGGGTGCTCCTGTGTTGGGTGCATATATATTTAGGCTAGTTAGCTCTTCCTGATGAATTGATCCTTTACCATTATGTAATGGCCTTCTTTGTCTCTTTTGAGCTTTGATGGTTTAAGTCTGTTTTAATAGAGACTAGGATTGCAACCCCTGCTTTTTTTTTGTTTTCCATTTGCTTGGTAGATCTGCCTCCATGCCTTTATTTTGAGCCTATGTGTGTCTCTGCATGTGAGATGGGTCTCCTGAATACAGCACACTGATGAGTCTTGACCCTTTATCCAATTTACCAGTCTATGTCTTTTAATTGGACCATTTAGTTCATTTACATTTAAGGTTAATATTGTTATGTGTGAACTTGATCCTGTCATCGTGATATTAGCTGGTTATTTTGCTCTCTAGTTGATGCAGTTTCTTCCTAGCATCAATGGACTTAACATTTTGACATGTTTTTGCAATGGCGGGAACCCGTTGTTCCTTTCCATGTTTAGTGCTTCCTTCAGGATTTCTTGTAGGATAGGCCTGGTGGTAACAAAATCTCTAAGTATTTGCTTGCTGTAAAGGATTTTATTTCTCCTTCACTATGAAACTTAGTTTGGCTGGATATGAAATTCTGGGTTGAAAATTCTTTTCTTTAAGAATGTTGAATTGGCCCCCACTCTCTTCTGGCTTGGAGAGTTTCTGCTGAGAGATCTGCTGTTAGTCTGATGGGCTTCCCTTGTGTGTAACCCTACTTTCTCTCTGGCTGCCCTTAACATTTTTTCCTTCATTTCAACTTTGGTGAATCTGACAATTATGTGTCTTGGAGTTGCTCTTCTCGAGGAGTATCTTTGTGGCGTTCTCTGTATTTCCTGAATTTGAATGTTGGCCTACCTTACTAGGTTGGGGAAGTTCTCCTGGATGTGGTTTTATCTGCCTTTGGTCTTTAATGATGGTGATGTACTGATGGGGGTTTGGTGTGGGTGTCCTTTCTGCTTGTTGGTTTTCCTTCTAACAGTCAGGACCCTCAGCTGTAGGTCTGTTGGAGTTTGCTTGAGGTCCACTCCAGACCCTGTTTGCCTGGGTGTCAGCAGCAGAGGCTGCAGAAGATAGAATATTGCTGATCAGTGAGTGTTGCTGTCTGATTATTGCTCTGGAATCTTTGTCTCAGGGGTGTGTACTCCACCGTGTGAGGTGTGAGGTGTTGGTCTTCACCTAGTGAAGGATGTCTCCCAGTTAGGCTACTCAGGGGTCAGCGACCCACTTGAGCAGGCAGTCTGTCTGTTCTCAGATCTCAGCCTCCGTGCTGGGAGATCCACTGCTCTCTTCAAAGCTGTCACACAGGGACATTTACCTCTGCTGAGGTTTCTGCTGCTTTTTGTTTAGTTATGCCCTGTCCCCAGAGGAGGAGTCTACGTCTCCTTGAGCTGTTGTGGGCTCCACCCAATTCGAGCTTCCCAGCGGCTTTGTTTACCTACTTAAGCCTCAGCAATGGCAGGTGCCCCTCCCCCAGTCTTGCTGCCGCCTTGCAGTTAGATCTCAGACTGCTGTGCTAGCAATGAGGGAGGCTCCGTGGGCGTGGTACCCTCTGGGCCAGGTGTGGGATATAATCTCCTGGTGTGCCGTTTGCTTAGGAAAAAGAATTCCCTTCCCCCTTGTGCTTCCCAGGTGAGGCGATGCCTCGCCCTGCCTCAGCTCTCACTGGTAGGGCTGCACCGGCAGACCAGCCTCCACTGTCCGACACGCCCCAGTGAGATGAACCTGGTACCTCAGTTGGAAATGCAGAAATCATCTGTCTTCTGTGTCACTCACGCTGGGAGCTGGAGGCTGGAGCTGTTCCTATTTGGCTATCTTGGAGCTCTTTGCCATTTTCTAATTGGGTTTTTGTTGGTTTTTCTTTGTTTATTTCGCATTTTACTCTTGAGTTTAAGAGTTATTTGTATTTCAAATAGTATTTCTTATTAGATATATGGCTTGTAAGTATTTTCTTGTAGTCTGTATTTATTTTTTCATCCTCTTCACAAGTGTCTGAGAACTTTTTGGTTCTGAATCACACAGATTTTCTCATTTTTTTTTTCCTCAAAGTTTTAATGTGATTCACTTTCAGTTAATTATTATTATAATTACTTTTTTGAGACAGAGTCTGGCTCTGTCACCCAGACTGGGGGGCAGTCGCCCAATCTCTGCTCACTGCAACCTTGACCTTCTGGGACTCAAGCGGTTCTCCCATCTCAGCCACCCGAGTAGCTGGGAATACAGATGCATGCTATCATGCTTGGCTAATTTTTGTATTTTTTGTAGAGATTAGGTTTCACCATGTCGCCTAGGCTGGTCTCAAACTCCTGAGCTCAAGTGATCCACCTGCCTCAGCCTCCCAAATTGCTGGGATTACAGGCATGAGCCACTGCACCGCACCCGGCCCCCTTTCAATTAATTTTTATATAAGGTGTTAGGTTTAGATCAAGTCTTTTTTTTTTTTTTTTTTCTTACTTTCTGGTTTTTTCCCCATAGGAATGTCCAATATCCTCAGCACCATTTTATTGAAAGGTCTATCCTTTCTCCACTGAATTGCTCTCTTCCACCATTGTCAAAAATCAGTTGAGCATATTTGTGTCATTCTATTTCTGGATTCTCTATTGTGTTTCATTGATCTGTGCATCCATACCTGCTCCAATACCACACTGTCTTGACTACTAGCTTTATTATCAGATAGAGTAATTCCTCAAATTTTTGTTCTTTTTCAAGATTATTTAAGCTATTCTAGGATCTGTGTCTTTCCATACAAATTTTAGAATAAGCTTGTCTATGTCTGCAAAAATTTTGCTGGGATTTAGATAGGAACTGCATTAAACCTATAGATCAGTTTGTGGAGAATCCACCTTTACTGTGTTGAGTCTTCCAATCAATTAACACAGTGCACTTCACCATTTATTTATTTCTTCTTTGATTGTTTTCATCAGTATATTGTAATAATGTTCAGCATACAAATACTGTTATGTTTTGTTAAATTCATAACTATGTTTCTTAGTCTACTTGGGCTGCCATAACAAAATCCCATAGTCTGGGTGGCTTAAACAATAGAAATTTATTTTCTCACAGTTATAGAGACTGAAAATCAGAAATCATGGTATCAGCATGGTCAGGTTCTGGTGAGGGCTCTCTTTCTGTGCTCAGATGACCTTTCTCTGTCCATGCACAGAGAAAAGCAGGGAAAGAGAGCGAGAGAAAGAGAGAGAGAGAGATCCCTTCCTATTCCTATAAATCCACCAATCCTATCAAATTAGGAACCCATCATTATGACCTCAGTTAACCTTAATTATCTCCTAAAGGCCTCATCTCTAAATACACTTGCATTGGGAGTTAAGGCCTCAACAGATGAATTTGGTGGGGAGAGGACACAATTCAGTCCATAGCACTAAGTGGTTTGTTTTCTTTGCAGTAATTGTAAATGGTACTGTTTTTAATTTGCTTTCCTCATGTTCGCTATTACTATAAATAAATAGGATTAATTTAATGTGTCGATCGTTATCTGTGACACAGCTGAACTCACTTACACTAAGTACTAGAATTTTTCTCTTGTATTAATGCTAGGACTTTTTGGTAGACTCCTTGGAAATTTATACATAGACAATCATATCATCTGCAAATAGAGATAATTTAATTTCTTCCCCAATTTGTATAACTTTTTAAAAATCTTGCTTTACTGCCCCAGTTGGACCTGGTATTATGTTGAGTAAAAGTGGTAAGATCATAAATCCTTGCCCTGTTCCCAATCTTAGGGGAAGACATTAGCTTTTATCATTTAGTATATTAGCAGTTTTCTTATAGGTATTCCTTATCAAGTTTTGGGACTTTTGGCTTTTGACAAACTCTCTGTAACTATTGAGAGGATTTTTCTTTTTTTGCTCTTTGATGTGTTGAATTACACTGAATGACTTTTGAATATTGATCCAGGAGTCTCGAAACCCTGGAATAAATCCCACTTTGTCATAGGCATAATTTTTTATATATTTTTGGGTTCATTTGGTTAGTGTTTGTTGAGGACCTTTGCATCTAAATTCATGAGAGATATTACTCTATAGTTTTCTCTTCGCATTGACTTTGTATGGTTTTGGTATCAGGGTAATACTGGCTTCATAAAATGTGTTGGGAGCTTTTCTTCCTTTTCTGTTTTCTCCAGGAGATTGTGTAAAATTGGTATTAGTTCTTCCTTTAAAGATTCATAATACACCGGGGCCTGTCGTGGGGTAGGGGGGAGGGATAGCATTAGGATATATACCTAATGTAAATGACGAGTTAATGGGTGCAGCACACCAATATGGCACATGTATACATATGTAACAAACCTGCATATTGTGCACAGTACCCTAGAACTTAAAGTATATTTAAAAATTCATAATATTCTAGTGAATATTTATTATTAGAAAGTGAAACAATCTGGCTTTAGAGATTTTTTTTTTTTTTTTTAACTTGGGAAGTTATGTTTATTCTCTTAGCCATACATAGAAATTTCTTTTTTTTTTTTTTTTTTTTTATTATACTTTAAGTTCTAGGGTATGTGTGCATAACGTTTATATCATGTATAACTCACCAATGCAATCCCTCCCCCTCCCCCCTCCCCATGATAGGCCCAGTGTGTGATGTTCCCTTCCCGAGTCCAAGTGATCTCATTGTTCAGTTCCCACCTATGAGTGAGAACATGCGGTGTTTGGTTTTCTCTTCTGTGATAGTTTGCTAAGAATGATGGTTTCCAGCTGCATCCATGTCCCTACAAAGGACGCAAACTCATCCTTTTTGATGGCTGCATAGTATTCCATGGTGTATATGTGCCACATTTTCTTAATCCAGTCTGTCACAGATGGACATTTGGGTTGATTCCAAGTCTTTGCTATTGTGAATAGTGCCGCAATAAACATACGTGTGCATGTGTCTTTGTAGTAGAGTAATTATAATCCTTTGGGTATATACCCAGTAGTGGGATGGCTGGGTCATATGGTACATCTAGTTCTAGATCCTTGAGGAATCGCCATACTGTTTTCCATAATGGTTGAACTAGTTTACAATCCCACCAACAGTGTAAAAGTGTTCCTATTTCTCCACATCCTCTCCAACATCTATTGTTCCTGACTTTTAATGATTGCCATTCTAACTGGTGTGAGATGGTATCTCATTGTGGTTTTGATTTGCATTTCTCTGATGGCGAGTGATGATGAGCATTTTTTCATGTGTCTGTTGGCTGTATGGATGTCTTCTTGTGAGAAATGTCTGTTCATATCCTTTCCCCACTTTTTGATGGGGTTGTTTGTTTTTTTCTTGTATATTTGTTGAGTTCTTTGTAGATTCTGGATATTAGCCCTTTGTCAGATGAGTAGGTTGCAAAAATTTTCTCCCATTCTGTAGGTTGCCTGTTCACTCTGATGGTAGTTTCTTTTGCTGTGCAAAAGCTCTTAGTTTAATGAGATCCCATTGTCAATTCTTGCTTTTGCTGCCGTTGCTTTTGGTGTTTTAGACATGAAGTCCTTGCCATGCCTATGTCCTGAATGGTACTACCTAGATTTTCTTCTAGGGTTTTTATGGTATTAGGTCTAACATTTAAGTCTAATCCATCTTGAATTAATTTTCGTATAAGGGGTAAGGAAAGGATCCAGTTTCAGCTTTCTACTTATGGCTAGCCAATTTTCCCAGCACCATTTATTAAATAGGGAATCCTTTCCCCATTTCTTGTTTTTGTCAGGTTTGTCAAAGATCAGATGGCTGTAGATGTGTGGTATATTTCTGAGGACTCTGTTCTGTTCCATTGGTCTATTATCTGTTGTGTGGTACCAGTACCATGCTGTTTTGGTTACTGTAGCCTTGTAGTATATTGAAGTCAGGTAGCGTGACGCCTCCAGCTTTGTCCTTTGACTAGGATTGTCTTGGCAATGCGGGCTCTTTTTTGGTTCCATATGAACTTTAAAGCAGTTTTTCCAATTCTGTGAAGAAATCATTGGTAGCTTGATGGGGATGGCATTGAATCTATAAATTACCTTGGGCAGTATGGCCATTTTCACGATATTGATTCTTCCTATCCATGAGCATGGTATGTTTTCCATTTGTTTGTGTCCTCTTTGATTTCACTGAGCAGTGGTTTGTAGTCTCCTTGAAGAGGTCCTTTACATCCCTTGTAAGCTGGATTCCTAGGTATTTTATTCTCTTTGAAGCAATTGTGAATGGAAGTTCATTCCTGATTTGGCTCTCTGCTTGTCTGTTACTGGTGTATAAGAATGCTTGTGATTTTTGCACATTATTTTGTATCCTGAGACTTTGCTGAAGTTGCTTATCAGCTTAAGGAGATTTTGGGCTGAGACGATGGGTTTTTCTAAATATACAATCATGTCATCTGCAAACAGGGACAATTTGACTTCTTCTTTCCTAATGGATACCTTGATTTCTTTCTTGCCTGATTGCCCTAGCCAGAACTTCCAACACTATGTTGAATAGGAGTGGTGAGAGAGGGCATCCCTGTCTTGTGCCAGTTTTCAAAGGGAATTTTTCCAGTTTTTGCCCATTCAGTATGATATAGCTGTGGGTTTGTCGTAAATAGCTCTTATTATTTTGAGGTACGTTCCATCAATACCGAATTTATTGAGCGTTTTTAGCATAAGGGCTGTTGAATTTTGTCAAAAGCCTTTTCTGCATCTATTGAGATAATCATGTGGTTCTTGTCTTTGGTTCTGTTTATATGCTGGATTACGTTTATTGATTTGCGAATGTGAACCAGCCTTGCATCCCAGGGATGAAGCCCACTTGATCATGGTGGATAAGCTTTTTGATGTGCTGCTGAATCCGGTTTGCCAGTATTTTATTGAGAATTTTTGCATCGATGTTCATCAGGGATATTGGTCTAAAATTCTCTTTTTTGTTGTGTCTCTGCCAGGCTTTGGTATCAGGATGATGTTGGCCTCATAAAATGAGTTAGGGAGGATTCCCTCTTTTTCTATTGATTGGAATAGTTTCAGAAGGAATGGTACCAGCTCTCCTTGTACCTCTGGTAGAATTCAGCTGTGAATCCATCTGGTCCTGGACTTTTTTGGTGGGTAGGCTATTAATTGTTGCCTCAATTTCAGAGCCTGTTATTGGTCTATTCAGGGATTCAACTTCTTCCTGGTTTAGTCTTGGGAGAGTGTAAGTGTCCAGGAAATTATCCATTTCTTCTAGATTTTCTAGTTGATTTGCGTAGAGGCATTTATAGTATTCTCTGATGGTTGTTTGTATTTCTGTGGGGTCGGTGGTGATATCCCTTTATCATTTTTTATTGCGTCTATTGATTCCTCTCTCTTTTCTTCTTTATTAGTCTTGCTAGCGGTCTGTCAATTTTGTTGATCTTTTCAAAAAACCAACTCCTGGATTCATTGATTTTTTGGAGGGTTTTTTGTGACTCTATCTCCTTCAGTTCTGCTCTGATCTTAGTTATTTCTTGCCTTCTGCTAGCTTTTGAATGTGTTTGCTCTTGCCTCTCTAGTTCTTTTAATTGTGATGTTAAAGTGTCAATTTTAGATCTTTCCTGCTTCTCTTGTGGGCATTTAGTGCTATAAATTTCCCTCTACACACTGCTTTAAATGTGTCCCAGAGATTCTGGTATGTTGTATCTTTGTTCTCATTGGTTTCAAAGAACATCTTTATTTCTGCTTTCATTTCGTTATGTACCCAGTAGTCATTCAGGAGCAGGTTGTTCAGTTTCCATGTAGTTGAGCGGTTTTGATTGAGTTTCTTAGTCCTGAGTTCTAGTTTGATTGCACTGTGGTCTGAGAGACAGTTTGTTATATTTCTGTTCTTGTACATTTGCTGAGGAGTGCTTTACTTCCAATTATGTGGTCAATTTTGGAATAAGTGCGATGTGGTGCTGAGAAGAATGTATATTCTGTTGATTTGGGGTGGAGAGTTCTATAGATGTCTATTAGGTCCGCTTGGTGCAGAGATGAGTTCAATTCCTGGATATCCTTGTTAACTTTCTGTCTCGTTGATCTGTCTAATGTTGACAGTGGAGTGTTGAAATCTCCCATTTTATTGTATGGGAGTCTAAGTCTCTTTGTAGGTCTCTAAGGACTTGCTTTATGAATCTGGGGCTCCTGTATTGGGTGCATATATATTTAGGAGAGTTAGTTTTCTGTTGAATTGATCCCTTTACCATTATGTAATGGCCTTCTTTGTCTCTTTTGATCTTTGATGGTTTAAAGTCTGTTTTATCAGAGACTAGGATTGCAACCCCTGCTTTTTTTTGTTCTCCATTTGCTTGGTAGATCTTTCTCCATCCTTTATTTTGAGCCTATGTATGTCTCTGCATGTGAGATGGGTCTCCTGAATACAGCAGACTGATGGGTCTTGACTCTTTATCCAGTTTGCCAGTCTGTGTCTTTTAATTGGAGCATTTAGTCCATTGACATTTAAGGTTAATATTGTTATGTTGAACTTGATCCTGTCATTATGATATTAACTGGTTATTTTGCTCATTAGTTGATGCAGTTTCTTCCTAGCCTCGATGGTCTTTACATTTTGGCATGTTTTTGCAATGGCTGGTACCGGTTGTTCCTTTCCATGTTTAGGGCTTCCTTCAGGGTCTCTTGTAAGGCAGGCCTGGTGGTGACAAAATCTCTAAGCATTTGCTTATCTGTAAAGGATTTTATTTCTCCTTCACTGATGAAAATTAGTTTGGCTGGATATGAAATTCTGGGTTGAAAATTCTTTTCTTTAAGAACGTTGAATATTGGCCCCACTCTCTTCTGGCTTGTAGAGTTTCTGCCGAGAGATCTGCTGTTAGTGATGGGCTTCCCTTTGTGGGTAACCCGACCTTTCTCTCTGGCTGCCCTTAGATTTTTTCCTTCATTTCAACTTTGGTGAATCTGGCAATTATGTGTCTTGGAGTTGCTCTTCTGGAGGAGTATCTTTGTGGCGTTCTCTGTATTTCCTGAATTTGAATGTTGGCCTGCCCTACTAGGTTGGGGAAGTTCTCCTGGATGATATCCTGAAGAGTGTTTTCCAACTTGGTTCCATTTTCCCCTCACTTTCAGGCACCCCAATCAGACGTAGATTTGGTCTTTTTACATAATCCCATACTTCTTGCAGGCTTTGTTCATTCTTTTTCTTCTTTTCTTTTGGTTTTCTCTTCTCGCTTCATTTCTTCATTTGATCTCAATCGCTGATACTCTTTCTTCCAGTTGATCGAGTCGGTTACTGAAGCTTGTGCATTTGTCACGTATTCTCGTGTCATGGTTTTCATCTCTGTCATTTCGTTTATGATCTTCTCTGCATTAATTAGTCTAGCTGTCAATTCTTCCACTTTTTTTTCAAGATTTTAGTTTCTTTGCGCTGGGTACGTAATTCCTCCTTTAGCTCTGAGAAGTTTGATGGACTGAAGCCTTCTTCTCTCATCTCGTCAAAGTCATTCTCTGACCAGCTTTGATCCGTTGCTGGCGATGGGCTGCGCTCCTTTGCAGGGGGAGATGCGCTCTTATTTTTGAATTTCCAGCTTTTCTGCCTGCTTCTTCCCCATCTTTGTGGTTTTATCTGTCTCTGGTCTTTGATGATGGTGACGTACTGATGGGGTTTTGGTATAGGTGTCCTTCCTGTTTGATAGTTTTCCGTCTGACAGTCAGAAGGACTGTCTGTTGGTCTGTTGGAGATTGCTTGAGGTCCACTCCAGACCCTGTTTGCTGGGTATCAGCAGCAGAGGTTGCCAAAGATAGAATATTGCTGAACAGCGAGTGTACCTGTCTGATTTTCTTTGGAAGTTTCCTCTCAGGGATGACTCCACCCTGTGAGGTGTGGGGTGTCAGACTGCCCTAGTGGGGGATGTCTCCCAGCTAGGCTATCAGGGGTCAGGGACCACCTGAGCAGGCAGTCTGTCGTTCTCGGATCTCAACCTCGCGTTGGGAGATCCACGGCTCTCCCCAAAGCTGTCAGACAGAGGTTCGGCTCTGCACCGCCCCCGCTGCTTTCCCTATTGGACCTCAGCTGTGGGCTGTCCCAGAGGTGGAGTCTACAGAGACAGGCAGGTTTCCTTGAGCTGCTGTGAGCTCCACCAGTTCGAGCTTCCCAGCGGCTTTGTTTACCTACTTAAGCCTCAGCAATGGCGGGCGCCCCTCCCCAGCCTCGCTGCTGCCTTGCGGATAGATCGCCGCAGACGGCTGTGTTAGCAGTGAGGGAGGCTCCGTGGGCGTGGGACCCTCCGGCCAGGTGTGGGATATATTCTCCTGGTGTGCCTGTTTCTTAAAGCGCAGTATTGGGTTGGGAGTACGCGATTTTCCAGGGTTATGTGTCTCCGTTCCCCTGGCTAGGAAAAGATTTCCTTCCCCCTTGCGCTTCCAGTGAGGCTGAGCCTCGCCTGCTTCAGCTCACTTGGTCAGGCTGCAGCAGCTGACCAGCACGATTGTCGGCACTCTAGAGAGATGACCCAGTACCTCGTTGAAAATGCAGACATCACCGGTCTTCTGTGTTACTCGCGCTGGGAGTTGGAGACGAGCTGGCCTATTCGGCCATCTTGCTCCGCCGAAATTTCTCGAGATTTTTTTATCAGGAGCTTTTAGTAAAAGTTACTTCTTTTTAATTGTTAGGGCCCTTCAGATGATCAATTGCATACTGGCAAGTGTTCAAGGAATTTGTCATAAATTATTTAATTATCATAATATCCATCAATTATACTCTTTGTATAGTTTTCAAAGTAGTTACTCTGGTCATTTTATTTTATTTTATGCTATTTTATTTTTATTTATTTATTTATTTATTTATTTTGAGACAGAGTTTCACTCTTGTTTCCCAGGCTGGAGTGCAACTGCTCAATCTCAGCTCAACGCAATCTCCACCTCCCGGGTTCAAGCCATTCTCCTGTCTCAGCCTCCTGAGTAGCTGGGATTACAGGCATGTGCCACCACACAGGGCTAATTTTGTATTTTTAGTAGAGACGGGGTTTCCCCATGTTGGTCAGGCTGGTCTCGAACTCCCGAACTCAGGTGATCTGCCTGCCTCGGCCTCCCAAAGTGCTGGGATTACAGACATGAGCCACTGTGCCAGGCCTACTCTGGTTATTTTCATATTTTCATGATCTGTAGTGATATTCGTATTTAATTACTGATATTGTTGATTTGTGTATTTTTTCCTTTTTTCGTTTGGTCTACTAAAGGCTTGTCAATGTTGGTGATTTTTTTTCAAAGAGCCAGCTTTTTGTTTCATTGATTTTCTATTTATTGTCATGTTTTCAATTTCATTAATCTGTGTTCTTGTCTTTATTTTTTAATTATTATTATTATTATTTTGAGACAGAATCTCCCTCTGTCACCCAGGCTGGAGTGCAGTGGGTGTGATCTTGCTTACTGCAACCTGTGCCTCCCGGGTTCAAGTGATTCTCCCTCCTCAGTTTCCCAAGTAGCTGGGATTACAGGCACGCACCACCATGTGCAGCTAATTTTTGTATTTTTAATAGAGACGGGGTTTCACCATGTTTGCAAGGCTGGTCTTGAATTCCTGACCTCAGGTGATCTACCCTCCTCAGCTTCCCAAAGTGCTGGGATTACAGGTGTGACTCACCACACCTGGCCGGTGTTCTTGTCTTTATTATTCCTTTCCTTCTGCCCATATTTTAAATTTTAGTTTTCTTTTGTTTTTCTACTTTCTTGATGCGAGACCTTAGGTTATTTTAAAAAACATTTTCTCATTTACTGCTATAAATTTTCTCAGCATTTCTTTAGCTGCATCCTACATATATTGATATGTTGTCTTTTATTTTCATCAGTTGTATGTATTTTAATTTTAATTTTGAGACTTCTCTTTGACCCATTTATTACTTAGTAGTGTGTTGTTTAATTTCTGTATCTGTAGAGATATACTTGTTTTTAAGAATTGATTTGATGATTGATTCCTTTATGGTTGCCTTTTCACTCTGTTGATTGTTTCCTGGGGATTTTTTTGGGCTATGATTTTGGTGTCATACCCACAAAATCATCGACAAAATCAAAAGCATAAAGCTTTTTCTTTATGTTTTCTTCCAGAAATCTTAAAGTTTGGGCTCTTATGTTTAAGTCTTTAATTCATTTTGAGTTTATTTTTGTACATATTATGAGATAAGATCCAATTTCATTCTTTTGTCTGTGGACAGCTAGTTTTCCCAATACTGTTTTTTGATGATACCATCATTTTCCCATTATGTATTCCTGGCACCCTTGTTGAAGATCACTTGACCATATACGTCTGGTATTATTTTCGGGCTCTCTATTGTGTCCCTTTGTCTGATTTGTCAGTTTTTTGATATGTCTGGTTTTGGGTTTCATTTTTTTTTTTTTTTATTTCGAGACAGGGTCTCACTCTGATGCCCAGGCTAAAGTGCAGTGGCACAATCACAGCTCACTACAGTCTCGACCTCCCAAGCTCAAGCGATCCTCTCACCCAGCCTCCAGGGTAGCTAGGACCAAAGCTGCATGCCACCCACACCTGGCTATTTTTTTTTCCTTCCTTTTGTAGAGATGGGGTCTCCTCCCTATATTGCCTAGGTTGGTCTCGAACTCGTGGGCTCAAGTAATCGCCCCACCTCAGCCTCCCAAAGTGCTGGGATTATAGGCATGAGCTTCTACATCTAACCTATATGTCTGTTTTTATGCCAGTACCATACTATTTTGATTACTGTAGCTTTATAATACATTATAAAATCAGTTTTCTTTTTCCTTCTGAAGATTGATTTGGGTATTTATGGTCTTCTGTGGTTCCAAGTGAAGTTTAGAATTACTTTTTCTATTTCCGTAAACAAATATGCCATTCGGGGCAATCATTAAGAAGTCAGGAAACAATAGATGTTGGAGAGGATGTGGAGAAATAGGAACACTTTTACACTGTTTGGGGATTGTAAACTAGTCAACCATTATGGAAAACAGTATGGCGATTCCTCAAGGATCTAGAACTAGATGTACCATATGACCCAGCTATCCCACTACTGGTATATACCCAAAGGATTATAAATTACTCTACTACAAGACACATGCACACTATGTTTTTTGCGGCACTATTCACAATAGCAAAGACTTGGAATCAACCCAAATGTCCATCTGTGACAGACTGGATTAAGAAAATGTGGCACATATACACCATGGAATACTATGCAGCCATCAAAAAGGATGAGTTTGCATCCTTTGTAGGGACATGGATGCAGCTGGAATCCATCATTCTTAGCAAACTATCACAAGAAGAGAAAACCAAACACCGCATGTTCTCACTCATAGGTGGGAACTGAACAATGAGATCACTTGGACTCGGGAAGGGGAACATCACACACTGGGGCCTATCATGGGGAGGGGGAGGAGGGAGGGATTGCATTGGTGAGTTATACATGATATAAACGTTATGCACATGTACCCTAGAACTTAAAGTATAATAAAAAATAAAAATAATAAAAAAAAAAAAAAAAAAACAAATAGCCATTCGGATTTTGATAGGTTTACACTGAATCTGTAGATCACTCTGGGTATTAGGGATATTTTAACACTATTAAGTCTTCAGATCCATGAACACTTCCATTTGTTTGTTTCTTGTTTAATTTTCTTCATCAATATTTTGTAATTTTCTGTGTACAAGTCTTTCACCTCCTTCAGTAAGTTTTAATCTATGTATTTTATTCTTTTTGGTGTTCTTGTAAATGGGTTTGTTTTCCAAATTTCCTTTTTAGATAATTCGTTATTAGTGTATAGAGATACAATTGATTTTTATATGTTAATTTGCATCCTGCAATTTTATTGAATATATTTATTAGTTCTAACAATTTTTCGAGGAATCTTTAGGGTTTTCTAAATATAAGATCATATTACCTGCAAAAGGGACAATTTTACTTTTTACTTTCTGATTTGGTTCCCTTGAATTATTATTATTATTTTTTGACTAATTGCTCTGAATAGGACTACCGGTACTATGATGAATAGAAGTGGTGAAAAGGGCATCCTTGTCTTGCCCCTGATCTTATAGGAAAAGCCTTCACTTTTTCATCATTAAGTATGATGTGAGCTCTGAACTTTTCATATATGGCCTTTATTTGTTGAGATAATTTCCTTCTGGAACTCACGTAAGTCATATATTGCATTGCTTGATGGTGCTCTATGTTGGGAAAAAAGGCTTACGGGGTACCTTATAAACTGGCCGTAAAAAATAGGACAATAAGTTGTGGAAAGTCACAAGAGGCCTCTGAGGAGGAAAGCCTTCTTATTGCCATTATGTTCCTAGCTTTGAGCGAGACTTGCTCTCTTATCCATAAACACTGTGTTCAAGGAGAAAGACACTCCTCTGAAGCACTGGAATGTGGCCAGACATGCAGGCTCCTAGTTAAGCCCGCTCCCACTAGCTAGTCTCCG
The DNA here is from genome assembly GCF_009764315.1 of Trachypithecus francoisi. NCBI lineage: Eukaryota > Metazoa > Chordata > Mammalia > Primates > Cercopithecidae > Trachypithecus > Trachypithecus francoisi. The sequence goes on from NW_022681471.1 coordinate 90,511,181, forward strand.
ATAAGTTAAAGATATGCTGTTTGAGCACAAAGGAGATTCATTTAAACCTCTATTGCTATAGATTACGCCTATGATGCACTGCCTCCCTTTCACTCTTTCGCCCTAAACATCTGCTTCTTAGATGTAAGTGACTGTACTCAATAAATAGTGTGGAGACCAGAACTCTGGGCCTTTTGCAGCCTCTATTTTGCAACTGGCTCCCTGGCTCCCACCTTTATGAACTCTTAACCTGTCTCTTCTCATTCCTTTGTCGCCACCAGACTTTGGGTACCTTACAGGTGGTGTTGAGGCTGGTCCCCAACAGCTCTAGTATCTCCTAAGCTTTCTTCACTTTTTCATTACTCTTCTGTCTCTGCTTAAGTTCCTGCTGGTGCCACCTGGAAAAAAGAAGATGCTTCCTTTTGCCTTCCAAGTGTCATAAAGTGAGTTATGGGGAATCCAGAGCAATGGCGCAGAAAGTATTTCCCCTGATTTTTTTTTCCAGCCCCCCATCGCCAGTGAACTTTCCACTTTATCTCTACCAGTGCAGACAGGAGTGGGCTGCCTTCTGCCATTGTGTGGAGGAGCAGGAGCCATGGGTCTGGGTGGAAGGTTAGGAGACCCAAGCCCAGTTCACCTTCTGCCACTTGGTAAAGAGCCAGGAGACACCAGGCCTGGATTGCCTTAAGCCATTGGGTATAGGACCAGGACCCACTGGATGTAGGTAGCTGTCTACCAGTAGGTAGAAGATCAGGAGACACCAGCCTTAGGCTGCCCTCTGCAGTTGGGTGGAGTGCTGGAAGACACCGGGCCAGCTGGCATTAGCAAGTCAGGTGGAAGGGCTCATCTCTGGCCTCCTGGTATGGGGCAGAGAGTATGTTAACCTATCTGGGTCCTGCTGTTACTGCTGTGGGCAGGTCTGATCCTGTCATTGCTGCTGGCTGGTGCAGGTGTGGGGGATGGATTGGTCTTCCCTCCTGCAGCTTTGCTGGTGCAGCTACTCCTGGCAGATCAGCCAACTGCTGCCACTGGATATGAATCTCCCTGCTAAGTTCCTGCTAAGCTTTCCCTTTCCTGAAACTTTGTTCAGAGAAAGCAGGCTTTTATTTTGCAGTTCTTTATTTGTTTATCTATTTTTGGTCTAGCCTATTGGCAGTTTCTGGGTTGCACACCTCCCAGACACCCAGTTTGGGATATACGAGTGATATAAAGAAAACCTGGGGAGCTCATTGTGGTGTCGTCCTCAAGTCCTGAGGCTCCTATCCAGTCTACCTTCTACTTCCTATATTTGAGAATCTGTTAAATTATTTTCAAGATTTTAGTTGTATTTAGAGGGAAGCAACAGGGAAAATTAAGTCTATGCCATTGTCCCAGAGCCAGACTAAAACAACTAAGTTTTGACATACTACAATCTAAATATCTTTATTTTGTCTCTCTAGGTTGCATTTCCAGTTCCAGTTAAGAAAGGTGATGAAAAGTTGCTTTTTAGACAAAATAAGTCCTTACCCTCAATGGAAAATTGCTCCTGAAATACAAGCAGAAATCAGTGGTAAGTCATACAGCAAATATCTAAAGCATTTTAGATATTGTTTTTAGACAGTTGTCCAGATCTGCTCTGCTCACCTGCAAGAAAGAAGGTGCTTCCTTTTGCCTTCCATTTTAGCCAATTGTCCAGGATCTGCTCTATTCACTCCAGAAAAATTGGAAACCAAGTTCTACTAGTTTTCTAAATATTATACTGGAGCTAGTAGATTTTTATTCAAACACTTACAGTTCCAGGACATAGTAAGGCAAGAAACAGAGAACGTAATAAAAATGCATTGTTTATCTCAGGTGCAATGAGAATATCTAACACCCAGATAATTGTTTCTAAGTATCATTTCGTAATGAGAGGAGCCAGGGGTCCTTGGACAAACCATTGATTCCAGGGATAAAGTATGGAAAGCATAAGGTTAATGTGGAACATCTTAATGGGACAGAAAGTAAGGCAGCACTCAAAAAGTTACATAGACTTGTCAAAAGGATATAGAACCAGCTTGAATGGGGCTTACATTGCTTAAACCCAGGAAATTTGAGCTTTAGAATAAATAATTGTAACAATGAGTTATAAAAAATTGAATAAAATAAGAATCCATTAATCTGTACTATAAGTAAATAAATAAAGGAAAAGCTCTTCGTTACAGTAGAATCCCATCTAATAAATGTAGAAGAAATGATGCAGTTAGAAAAACACCATTTTATAACTATCATATAATAATTGTCTAGGACAAGAATCATTAATGGACACTAAAAGTAGTGTATGGAAGCTTTGTGATTAATGGGACAGCTACACGTTCTCAATGCAACTCCCATAAAATAGGTAATAATTACAAAGGAAAAATAATCAATTTTCATTGGAGTAAGCTGGCAGACACACTTTAACCACGTGATCAGGTTGCCAGAATCAATATTGGGACAATCTATATCATATGTTGGCTTTTATGATGTAATGAGAAAGACATGTGTGGTGTTCCTGCCATATATGCCTAACTTATATAGAATCATGAGAAAACAATCAGCTAAACCCCAAATGAAGGACACCCTACAATATAATTAGCCCAAACTAGCAGGCGTGGCTCACGCCTGTCATCTCAGCATTTTGGGAGGCCAAAGCCGGAGGATTGCTTGAGCTCAGGAGTTTGAGACCTGCCTGGGCAGCATAGCAAGACCCTGTTTCTAAAAAAAGGAAATACAAAAATTAGCCTGGCGTGGTGGCACACGGTTGTCATCCCAGCTACTCAGGAGGCTGAGGTGGGAGTATTGCTTGAGCTCAGGAGGTTGAGGCTTCAGTGAGCTATGATCACACCACTGCACTCCAGCCTGAGTGACAGACAGAGTAAGACTCTGTCTCAAAAGAAAATTATCCCAGACTATTGAAAAACAACAAGATGTAAAAGAAAAAAAAAACTGAGAAACTGTTTGGAGTGAAATAGGCAATAGTGACATGACAAATACAAGGCGTGATGCTGAAATGAGTTTTCATTAGCAGAAAAATGCTATAAAAGGTATTATTAGAAAAACTGGTGAAGTTCATACAAACTCTGTAACTTAGATATTTTCATCAATGCAAATTTTCTTATTTTGATGATTGCATTTATTCTTAGGCACCATAATGAATTATTTAGGAGTAAGACATAAAGTCTGCAACTTATTCCCAAATGGTTCAGAAACAAAGTTACATGTGTGCTTATTTGTGTGTATATATGTGTGTACAGAGAGAGAGGGAGCAAGAAAGGGAGAGATAACATGATAAATCAGATGGTAAAATGTTAACAACTAAGGAATTTGAGTGAAGGAGTAAAGTGTAAATGTGAATTTCTTGTACTATCTTTGTAACATTTCTTTTCTTTCTTTCTTTCTTTCTTTCTTTTTTTTTTTTTTTTGAGATGGAGTCTCACTCTATCACCCAGTCTGGTGTGCAGTGGCACCATCTCAGCTCCACATAACCTCCACCTCCTGGGTTCAAGCCATTCTTCTGCCTCAGCCTCCGGAGTAGCTGGGATTACAGGTGTGTGCCACCATGCCCGGCCAATTTTTGTATTTTGAGTAGAGACGGGGTTTCACCATGTTGGCCAGGCTGGTTTTGAACTCCTGACCTTGTGATCCACCCGCCTCAGCTTCCCAAAGTGCTGGGACTACAAGCACGAGCCACTGCACCTGGTCCCTTGTAACGTTTCTATGTTTGAAGTCACCTCAACATAGAAAGTTCAAAATTTTTTTTCTAATCATACATCACAGACTGCCTGGATGGGAGCATATGTGTACATACACACACACACACACACACACACACACAGAGGAGTTTCTGGTAATTTTCATGCTTGAACTATGCATTCCAACTTGGTGATGCTATGCCAAGTAAACAATTACGTCTGAAACTTTTGAACACAGATTTCGAACCAATTAGCTCCAAATCTATGTACACATAAATTCAAATAATAATATCACCATCTTTGAGTACTTATAATATACTTGGCACTGTTTTAAATGCCTAAAATGAATTATCTTACTCTTTACAAGACCATTATGAAGTATCCTCTGACATGAGATCATTGATATGACTTTCCTAATTCCACAATAAAAGAAGCAGAAGCGCTTGCTGAGGCATCTCAGGTCATGTGCTGAAAGTCATATTGCCAGAAAGGGGTGTGGTGGGATTTGAACCCAGGTGGCCTGACACTGTGCCTGTGATCTTTAACTTAAACTAAGCACATGATGCCCTCATAGTTTTAAAGTGGGGTGAGGCAGGTAAATCCATACCTTTGCGATCTGCTACAGGGGCCAGGTAAGAACCTGTTTCTTTTTTTTTTTTTTTTTTTTTTTTTTTTTTTTTCATTAGTGGTTACTCCATACTCCCCTATCCCCTCTGCCTCTGATAATCATGAATCTGCTTTCTGTCTCTATGGATTTGTCTGCTCATTTCATATAAGTGGAATCATACACTATGCGGTCTTTTGTGATGGGCTTATTTCACTTAGCACGATGTTCTCAGAGTTCATCTGTGCTGTTGCATGCCCCAGTACTATGTTCCTGTCTGGGGCTGAATCATATTCCACGTGTGGATAGAGCTCCTTGTGTTTCTCCCTTCATCAGTCTGTAGACATTTGGATTGTTTCCACTTTTTGGCTATGATGAACAATGTTGCTGTTAACATCTGTATAAAAGTTTTTGTGTGAACATATGCTTTCAATTCTCTCAGGTAGATACCTGAGAATGGAACTGCTGGGTCCTATGATAACTCTATGTTTAACCTCCTGAATAACTTCCAGACTGTTTTCAAAGCAACTGCACCACTTTACATTCTCGCACTAGCAGTGTACAAGGTTCCAATTTCTCTACATCCTCACCAACATTTGGTATTGTCTGTTGTTTTGATTATAGGCATCCTAGTGGGAGTGAAGTGGGGGGCTGGAAATAGACTCAGGGTAACGTATGCAATTAGGATGACCTGAGTGTGGATTGCGGGGAGGAATTGGGATGTTGGGAAAGTCCCAAGTAGCATTTCTGTGAGATTTGGGCACACGTCTCATGCAAGGTGAGGAGAGTTTGGCAGCCTCATAGCCCCAGCACCCAGCATGAAGCCTACACTAGTAAACACTCCACTGTATGTTGAATAAATGATTGACTGAATTAATGCATGTAAGCCCCAGTCACTGGAGACCTGGTGAGCATGAAGGAAGTAGCAGAAGGGCCAGGTCACTCTCTTGTGCATTCCAGGAAAGAAGTACCCACTTTGAAGAAGGAAAGGGAGGGAGGGAAAGAAGGAAGGAAGGAAGGAAGGGAAGGAAGGAAGAAAGAAAAGGAAGGGAGGGAGGGAAGGAGCTGCATCCATCCCAACCACAAAAAGACTAAAGATGAGAAACCTGTTTCTTGAATGCCCCATGCTGTCTCTGGCCCACAGGACCTCATCATGCATGCTGTTCCTCTGTCTGGACAACTCTTCACACACCTTCCACTCAGTTAACTGCCGCTCACCTTTCACATCTGAACTTACTGCTCAGTCACCTGGGGAGACTGTACCCCCTAAACAAGATTATAATTTCCTGCCGCTTGCCATCAGACCCCACTGAATTCTGCCTGTCACACAACATATTCATCACAGTCGAAGAGTATTTACTTGTCTGCCTCCCCCAGAAGACTGTGAATTCTCTGCCTTGCTCAACCCTGAACCCCCAAATCCCCACTGCACAGAAGTGTGAGGCCCACAGATCTCAGAGGTGAAATCCGGGAGTTAGTATGGGAATACTGGGGTATATAGGAGTAATTCATCAACGTCCTTTTTCTATTAATTCAAGTCAGGCTAAAATGGATGAGAAGGATTTACGTTTTACTGGAATGGAAAATGATAGAGGATAAGATTAATTAGCCTGAATGAATCAAGATCGCATTCATTATTAGGGAAGGGTAAGCGAAAACAGACTGTGAGGGCAAGATGTTTATGGGAAATGCTTTCTTATTCTTAAAAACAAAAACAGAAACAAAAAAAACTGCACTAAAGGGAAAACCGCCACTCTTATTCTGTTGGACTCTGTTGTGCCTGGATATAGTATCTGAAACTGTTACTATAGATGAAAGTATCATAAGTGAGATATCAACCAGATGCCAAAGACTTTCTTCCTGTGCCATATGGAGACAAGAATCCGCTGCCTGCTGACTTCTGATCCTCCTCCCAGATTCTCATCCGTGCCTTTTGGTGTCCGCAAAAGATTCAAAACTACACAGAGCTATGTTTGTTCCTACGAAGTTCCACTGGAGGGCGCAATATCATTACTGTTACCAGCTAATAGAACGTGACCTGTTAGGGCTAACGTGAATAATTTACTGCTCATTTTTATAAGCTCTCTTAGTATAGGCCACCCAAGAGAGAAAACAGTTTTGTGCCTTAGATGAAAGGACAACACAGGAAATTAGAAGAATGGCAACAATCCTTTTCTTCACCATCCCCGAGGAGTCCTGGTTGCTTCCTCTGCAAATCAGTGATGGCTTATACAAAGAACAGTATTAAAGACTCCGCGACTGGGCCGGGCGCGGTGGCTCAAGCCTGTAATCCCAGCACTTTGGGAGGCCGAGACGGGCGGATCACGAGTTCAGGAGGTCGAGACCATCCTGGCTAACACGGTGAAACCTCGTCTCTACTAAAAAAAAATACAAAAAATTAGCCGGGCGAGATGGCGGCGCCTGTAGTCCCAGCTACTCGGGAGGCTGAGGCAGGAGAATGGCGTGAACCTGGGAGGCGGAGCTTGCAGTGAGCTGAGATCCGGCCACTGCACTCCAGCCTGGGTGACAGAGCGAGACTCCGTCTCAAAAAAAAAAAAAAAAGACTCCGCGACTGGACGCGGTGGGTCAGGCCTGTAATCTCAGCACTTTGGGAGGCCGAGGTGAGTAGATCACCTGAGGTCAGGAGTTCAAGACCAGCCTGGCCAACATGGTGAAACCCCGTCTCTACCAAAAATGCAAAAAATTGCCCCGGGCGTGGTGGCGGACACCTGTAATCCCAGCTAATTGGGAGACTGAGGCAGGAGAATCGCTTGAACCCGGGAGGCGGAGGTTGCACTGAGCCGAGATCACGCCGCTGCACTCCAGCCTGGGCAACAAGAGCAAAACTCCATCTCAGAAAACAAACAAACAAACAAACAAACAAATAAATAAATAAATATTCTGCTAACCTGTGGTTGGTCTGTTTGGGTCCCTGTGTATTCTTTCCTAGGAAAAGCATGAGGATTAGGGTTGGGCCATAGGACCTCATTCCTCTAAGAGTAATGGAACACCAGCTGTGCAGCAGCTCTGGTCTGTAACAAGGGTTCAGAACTTGTCCATGACAAGGTCTGAAAACCCATCTTTCAAGAAAAGCCAGGCTTGGTCCGTGGCTCTTCCTGCCCATACATTATTATCATCTGCCAAATACAACATAGTAATTGATCAGGGGACACCTTCCAGGAAAACACAGCTGCAAATCTCTCTGATATTTCATAGTACTTCACCACTAGAGAGTCCCAGAAGTGAAAGCTCTGAGGCAGGCTTCCCCGCTTTCCAGTTAACTGCTATTTCTGGGAACTCTTAGTATACCCCACTTAGTGTGCAGGAACACAAATGGAAGCTGCAACTTTGAGCAAAGCATCCCTGTGTATGGGCCTCTGATGTAGCTGTCGCTTTCTAATATGTCTGATGTGATTACATGTATTCATTATTCTACTTTACAATAACCAGTATAATACAGTATGCTTTCTTTTGCTTCACTCTGACCTTGGGCAAGTCACTCACCCTCTTTGAGTCAGCTTTCTCATTGTATAGTGCGTGGAAATGTCACCTATCTCACAGTCTACTGGAATTTGCCATAGTACCTACACATTTGTAATAGTCATATATTTTTTTCTTTCAGCAATGTATTTCAGGTACCAACTATATGCAAGACATTATTCTATGCACTTGATATACAGCAGCAAGCAAGAAAGACAAGATCCCCGGGCCATGTAGCATACATTCTAAGGGCAAAAAGAGAGACATCACACAGTTTAAAAGTATATATATTTCAGACATCGATAAATGTTATGCAGAAAGTGAAGTCAGATAGCGGGATAGAATGTGGGAAGGCATGAAAGGAGCTGCTTGAGATAGAATGTCCTTTAAAGACCTGTCCAAAGAAGTGACACTGAATGATAAGGATCCAGTATGTGAAAACTTGGGAGATCTGTGTTTCAGCAAACATAATGGCCCTGAAGTGATTTGACTGGCATATTTTAGGGACTAAAAGAATTTCAGGCTGGCTGGAGAATGTTGGATGAGAGGAAGACTTGTAGGAGATGAAGTTGGAAAGGTAATGGGTGGCCAGTTCACATAGTAGTGTGAAGACATTTGAATTGTATTTTATTTTCAGTGCATTGAGGAATCATTTGGAGGAGTTTGAAACAACAGAGGGATGTGATTTGATTTTCATTCTAAGGACCTCATGGGTGGATGAAAATGAAGGATCAAAACTATTTTCTGAAAATACTAAAACATGATTGGCCATTTCCATTGTGTTGTTATTTGCACTAATGGTGCAAAAACAATGATGGGTAAAACTGCTAGGGTCAGCACAAATCAAGGCAGTGGCATCAAACTACACCACACTACTGTACTAGTTGTCGAATTCCTTATTGCCACATGAAAAAGAAACATACACACACATACACACACACCCCATATATACATATATATGTAGTCAAATCTCTACCCTTGAGCACACATCTTTTTAATATTCTTGAGGATGAACAAAAAAGTGAGAAAGCACTGGTAAAGACCTTCTGTTTAGCACCAAAGCCAGATGATTGTCTCAAGGAAAAGAACTTGTATGATTATTTGAGTTTCTAGCTTAACCAGGGTTCCCCAGCTCCCAGGTAGGGGGACTAGTACTGATCTGTGGCCTATTAGGAACTGGGCCACACAGCAGGAGGTGAGTGGAGGGCAAGCAGGCATTATGGCTGAGCACAGCCTCCTGTCAGGTCAGCGGCTGTGTTAGATTCTCATAGGAGCAAGAACCTTATTGTGAACTGAGCATGTGAGGGACCTAGGTTGCGAGCTCTTTATTAGAAGCTAATGCCTGATGATAGGAAGTAGAAGAGTTTCATCCATACACCATCCTCCCCCCACAACCCCATCCATGGGAAAATTGTGTTCCATGAAACCAGTCCCTGATGCCAAAAAGGTTAGGGACCGCTCAGCCTAACTAGCTGGGTTTTTCTTCTCTGAATTTTGTTTTTACTTGAAAGGACTACTGACAGACAAACTGTGGTTATTCAGATGTGGGTATGTAAAAGATGTCTTGAAGATAAACAAAGGGAGCTTTGTTTCAACAAAAACAACTTACAGCATGTACTGCCAATGATAAAACTGGAACTCAAACAAAAATTAGAATTTTTTGGAAAACATGAATCTGCCATCATAAGCTTGATACCTGCACAATACTCAGAGACTATTCGGATAATATCAGGGTTATTGTTAATGAATGTGATTTTAAATTAGTTTGTATAATTCTTTTTAATTGATTTTTTATTGTGGAAAAATATACATAACATATGGTTTGCCATTTTAACCGTGTTAAGTGTAGAATTCAGTGGCATTACCTACAGTTCTATTGTTGTACACCATTATCTCTATCCATACCCAGAATATTTTATTAAACTAAACTGAAACTCTGTTCCCATTAACCAATAACTCCCCATTTCCCCAGCTCCTGGTAGCCACTATGCTATATTCTACCTCTATGAATTTGATTGTTCTAGGTGCCTCATGTAACGTAAGTCATTCAATTTTTTTGTAACTACTTTATCTCATTATGTTTTCAAGGTTCATCCATGTTGTAGTATGCATCAGAATTTCATTTCTATACATACAATAGAATATTATTCTATTGTATGTATAAACTACATTTGATTTGATTTTTATTCTGATAATCTCATGGGTGGATAAAAATAAAGAGATCTATCTGGTCAAAGGTATTTTCTTAAAATACTGAAACATTATTGTGCATTTCCATTGTGTTGTCATTTGCATTGATGCAAAGGCAGTGGTGAGTAAAATCATTTTATTTATTCATTCATCCATCCACAGACATTAGGATTGTTTCCACTTTTGGCTATTGTGAAAAATGCTGCTATGAACATTGATGTACAAAGATTTGTATAAGCCTGTGTTCAATTCTTTGGGGTATATACCCAGAGCTGGAACATGGTAATTCTATGTTTAAATGTTTGAGGAACCACCATAATCTTTTCCATAGCAACTGAACCATTTTACATTCTCAACAGCAATGAGGCACTGTTACAATGTAGCCACTTCCTTACCAACACTCCATATTTTCCTTTTTTGTTTTTGATAGTAGCCATCCTCATGAATATGAAGTGATATCTCATTGTGATTTTGATTTGCACTTCCCTAATGACTAGTGATGTTGAATATCTTTTCATGTATTTTTTCACCATTGGTGTAGCTTCTTTGGAGAAGTGTCTATTCAAGCACTGCTTATTTTTACTGAGTTATTTGTTTGTTGTTGTTGTTGACTATAGGAGTATTTGATATAGTCTAGACATTAATCTCTTACCTGATATATGACTTACAAATATTCTCCCCTATTTTATGGGTTTTGTTTTCATTCTCTTGATAGTTTTTTTTTTTTTTTTTGAGACAGAGTCTCATTCTGGTGCCCAGGCTGGAGTGCAGTGGCGTGATCTCGGCTCACTGCAACTTCTACCTCCTGGGTTCAAGCAATTCTCTTGCCTCAGCCTCCCGAGTAGCTGAGATTACATGCATGCACCACCATGCCTGGTTAATTTTTGTATTTTTGGTAGAGACAAGGTTACACCATGTTGGCTAGGCTGATCTCGAACTCCTGACCTCAAGTGATCCACCCTCCTCAGTATCCCAAAGTGCTGGGATTACAGGCGTGAGCCACTGTGCCTGGTTTCTTGATAGTATTTTTGATGTGCAAAAGTTTATAATTTTGATAAAGTCCAATATATCTATTTTTTCCTTTGTTGCCTGTGCTCTTAGTATCACATCTAAGAAATCACTGCCAAATTTATTGTCATGAAGTTTTTCTCCTATATTTTCTTCGACAAGTTTTATAGTTTTAGCACTTAACATTTAGATATTTGATCCATTTTGAATTTTGTCTAATGGTTTTTGTCTGATTAATGTAATTTTGTCCAATATCAATATCACTTCTCCTACTCCCTTTTGCTTATTATTCTTGCTTATTATTTTTATGGAATATCTTTTGTGATCACTTCACTTTTAAACTATGCATGCCCTAGGTTTAAAGTGAGTTTCTGGTAGACAGTATATAGTTAGAACCTGCTTCTGTTTTTCCTTTGTATTCAATTTTTAAGTTTTTGTTTCATGGTGTTTGGTTTGTTTGTTTTTTGAGACACGGTCCCGTTGGCTCTGTCACGCAGGCCAGAGTGCAGTGGCAGGATCGCGGCTCCCTGCAACCTCCGCCCACCCCCGCCCAGTCAAGTAATCCTCCCACCTCAGCCTCCTGAGTAGCTGGGAATACAGGTGCATGCCACCACGCCCGGCTCATTTTTGTATTTTTTTTTTTTTTTTAGAGATGGGGATTCGCCATGTTGCCCAGGGTAGTCTCGACCTCCTGGACTCAAGCGATCCCCTGGCCTTAGCTTCCCAAAGTGCTGGGATTACAGGCGTGAGCCACTGGGTCTGGCTGTTTCATGGGTTCTTAAATTTCAGTTTTTCCTTTAGATACAGGGTGTGCATGCACAAGTTTGTTACATGGGTATATTGCACCCAGTTAGTGAGTATAGTACCCAAATAGGTAGTTTTTCAACTGACAGTCTTTCTCTAGCCTTCCCCCTCTAGTAGTCTGTGGTGTCTGCTTTTCTCATATTTATGTCCATGTGTGCTCAATGTTTAGCTCTTACTTATGAGAACATGCAGTATTTGGGTTTCTGTTCCTGCATTAAGGTGCTTAGGATTATGGCCTCCAGCTCCATGTTGCTGCAAAGTACAGGAAACATGATTTCACTCTTTTTATGGCTGCGTAGTAGTTCATGGTGTATATGCACCATATTTTCTTTATTTAGTCCAACATTGATGGACCCCAGAGTTGATTCTACATCTTTGTTATTGTGAATAGCACAGCAATGAACACATGAGTGCATGTGACTTTTTTCTATAATGATCTATTTGCCTTTGGATATTATATTAGTATCTTCTTGCATTGCTATAAAGAAATACCTGAGACTGGGTAATTTATAAAGAAAGGAGTTTTATTTGGCTCATGTTTCTGCAGGCTGTACAAGAAGCATAACACTGGCATCTGCTTCTGGGGAGACCTCCAGATCTTACAAGAACTCACTCACTATCTCGAGTACATTACCAAGAGGGATGGTGCCAAACCATTCATAATAGATCCACCCCCATGATCCAGTAACCTCCCATCAGGCTCCACCTCCAACACTGTGGATTACATTTCAATATGAGATTTTGATAGGGACACATCCAAACTATATCAGGTATATTCCCAGTAATGGGATTGCTGAGTTGAACGGTAGCTCTTTTTTAAGTTCTTTGAGAATAGATCCTGTTTTTTAATACATTCTGCCAATCTAAGTCTTTTCCTTGACAAGTTTGATCCACTTACATTTCAGGTAATTACTGATAGAGAAAGATTTAGTAATTCATTGTTTACCTGTTTTTGTATGTCTTACAGCTTTATGGTTTCTCATTTCTGTCCTTACTGCCTTTTTGTGTGTTTAATTATTTTTTTTGTAGTGACGCATTTTGATTCCCTTCTGATTTCCGTTTTGTGTATATTTTGTAGATATTTTCTTTGTGGTTACTAGGGGAATTACATACAACATCCTAAAACTAGAGCAATCCATTTTAAATTTATAACAATTATTTGAAGTGGAAATGTGTTAAATCCCAAGAATTTGCCCCCTGGAGATGCAACCTTGTGATTTTTCACATTTATTTGAACTGGCTTTGGCTGTTAACAGAAATGTTTCTCAATAGTCTATCAATTCACATTTTCTACCTAATATAAGAAAGACTTTATCTGACTATTTTTAAAGTGGTCAATTAGATTTTGAAAATACTATCTTACAGGACAGCTCAGTGAAATGGTAAGAGTGTAGCTACTGTGGATGAAAATTCTCTGGATTTATTATTAAAATCCTAACCATGATAGGATTCATTTGTACTGAGTGCTCATTGTGTGTCAATCGTGGAAGCATGGAAAATATATTGATGGTGGCCATCTCAGTGTTGATTTAATTATTTCTGAAGAGATATATGTGTTTTTTTTGTTTTTTGTTTTTTTTTTTATTATACTTTAAGTTCTAGGGTACATGTGCATAACGTTATATCATGTATAACTCCCCAATGCAATCCCTCCCTCCTCCCCCCTCCCCGTGATAGGCCCCAGTGTGTGATGTTCCCCTTCCCGAGTCCAAGTGATCTCATTGTTCAGTTCCACCTATGAGTGAGAACATGCGGTGTTTGGTTTTCTCTTCTTGTGATAGTTTGCTAAGAATGATGGTTTCCAGCTGCATCCATGTCCCTACAAAGGACGCAAACTCATCCTTTTTGATGGCTGCATAGTATTCCATGGTGTATATGTGCCACATTTTCTTAATCCAGTCTGTCACAGATGGACATTTGGGTTGATTCCAAGTCTTTGCTATTGTGAATAGTGCCGCAATAAACATACGTGTGCATGTGTCTTTGTAGTAGAGTAATTTATAATCCTTTGGGTATATACCCAGTAGTGGGATGGCTGGGTCATATGGTACATCTAGTTCTAGATCCTTGAGGAATCGCCATACTGTTTTCCATAATGGTGAACTAGTTTACAATCCCACCAACAGTGTAAAAGTGTTCCTATTTCTCCACATCCTCTCCAACACCTGTTGTTTCCTGACTTCTTAATGATTGCCATTCTAACTGGTGTGAGATGGTATCTCATTGTGGTTTTGATTTGCATTTCTTTTTTTTTTTTTGAGACGGAGTCTCGCTCTGTCGCCTGGGCTGGAGTGCAGTGGCCGGATCTCAGCTCACTGCAAGCTCCGCCTCCCGGGTTTACGCCATTCTCCTGCCTCAGCCTCCCGAGTAGCTGCGACTACAGGCGCCTGCCACCTCGCCCGGCTAGATTTTTGTATTTTTTAGTAGAGACGGGGTTTCACTGTGTTAGCCAGGAGGGTCTCGATCTCCTGACCTCGTGATCCGCCCATCTCGGCCTCCCAAAGTGCTGGGATTACAGGCTTGAGCCACCGCGCCCGGCCGAGATATATGTTTTAAAAAAAATTTTTTTGAGATGGAGTCTTGCTCTGTCGCCCAGGCTGGAGTACAATGGTGTGATCTCCGCCCAGTGTAACCTCCACCTCCTGGGCTCAAGTGATTCTCCTGCCTCAGCCTCCCAAGTATCTGGGATTACAGGCACGTGCTACCACGCCCAGCTAATTTTTTTTTTTGTATTTTTAGTAGAAACGGGATTTCACCATGTTGGCCAGGCTGGTGTCGAACTCCTGACCTCAGATGATCCACCCTCCTTGGCTTCCCAAAGTCCTGGGATTACAGGCGTGAGCCACCATTCCCGGCTGTTTAAATTTTATGTTAACAGGATTTCCATTAAACTGTTTGACACATACATATTGTTCAAATATAGTTATTGAATGAATAATTTTATGCAGGATTTGCTTATTCAGTCAGCATTTATGAAACATATAATATGTGTCTGAAACTGCCCTAGGCACACAGGATTCACAAATACATTAGACGGGTTTATTGCTTTTCATGGGCTTGTAGTCCAAAGGCAAGGTCATCCATCTAAACACATGTAATATGTAATCTTCTATTAAGGTCTGAATAGAAATCTTTCCTTCACTTCGCTCTAGCTTCCAGGATATCATACGTGTTGTTCCTATTCCTTCTTCTGGGACAATTCTTACCCCTTCTCTAAACAGATAACTCCTTCTGGGTCTTAGGATATAGCTTACAAATCACTACTTCCATGAAGCTTTAGAATCTTCCCCACTACCAAACCAGAAGAAATTTTCATCCTGTCAACTATCAGGAGATCCCAAATGCCCCTATCATAATAAACATTTATATCACAGTTTGTTGCAGTTTGTATTACTTTACGTTGATTCCAATAGACAGTAGCTCCAGAACATTCTCACTATCTACCTTACTCATTATCTTATTACTTATCTCAGACCTTAGTACAGTACCTGACATAAACACGTGTGAGGAAAGATACTACCATAGCTAGATTTTCAGGCCATAGAATGGGAAATAAAATAGAGCCAAAATAATCTGCCAGCATCATCTAATCTTAGATGAGAAGGCACAGCTAAAGATTTTGCACTTTTACTGAATGGAACATATTTTTAATACTTTTATTGAGATATAATTAACATACCATAAACTTCACATGTTTAAGTTGTCAGTTTGAGAAGTTTTGAAGCTTGATTGCATCTGTGAAAACACCAAAATAAAGGTAATAAAGACATCTATCATCACCAAGAGTTTCCTCCTGGTTCTTTGTAGTCTATACTCCTCACCTCTATTTCTAGCCTGCTCTGATCCCAGCCCAGGATAAGCGCTTACAGGCTCTTTGTGTAAATTGGTTGGCATTTTCTAGAATTTCATATAAATGGAATCAAACAGTATGTCCTCTTTTATCTGGCATCTTTTCCTCACCATAATTATTAATGATGTTGTTCCACATAACAAAAGTTCACTCATTTTATTTTTGAGTAGTATTTAATTGTACAGATGTACTACATTTCCCTCATCTGTTGATGTTTCTAGTTTGCAGCTACTAAAATAAAGCTGGTATGAGTATTTAAATGTACATGTTCATTCACATAGTAAATATGTGCTTTCATTACTCTTGGATAAAAACCCAGAGTTGTAAAGACTGGATCATATGATAGGTATTTGTATAACTTTTTAAAAAACTGCCAAACCATTTACCAAAGTGGTTGTAACATTTTACAATTCACAAACAATGTTTGAGAGCTCCTGTTTCTTCACATCCTCAGGAACACTTGATGTGGTCAGGATTTTTAGTTTGAGATACTCTAATAAATATAGAATGGTATGTCTTTGTGTTGTAATTTCCATTTTCCTAATGACTAATGATGTTGAGCATTTTATGTGCTTATTTGCCATTCATATATCTTCTTAAGTAAAACATCTGTTCATTTTTTTTCCATTTAAAAATTTGGGTTGCTTGTTCTGTTATTATTGAGTTTTGATAGTTCCTTATATACACTAGATATAAGTCCTGTATTAGGTATGTGATTTTCTAATATTTCCTCTAGTTCTGTGGCTTACCCTTTCTTTCATTTAATGATGTCTTTTGAAGGACAGAAGTTCTTAGTTTTAATGAATTCCAATTTGTCACTTTTCTTTCATCAAGCTTTTTGAGTTTCATATAAGATATTGTTGCCTACTGTGTGGTCACAAAGATTTTTCTATATTTTCTTCTAGAAGTTGTATAGGTTTGCATTTTACATTTACATCTGTGATCCAATTAATTTTTATCTAGGATGTGCTGCATGGGTATAGATAGCAGGTTCTTCCATCACTGGTTATTGAAGAGATTATCTTTTTTGCACTGAATTACCTTTGCACCTTTGTTGAAATACAATTGAACATACATGTGTGATCTATTGCTGATGTCTATTCTATTCATTTTTTGCCTATATTTTTGCCCATATTTGTACCATTACTATACTATCTTTATTAGTGTAGCTTTCTACTGTAAATTGTCCAAATTTGTTCTTTTTAAAAGTCATTTTGGCTATTTTGCATCCTTTGTAATTTCGTATGAAATTTGGAATTAGCTACAAAATAGTCTGTTGGAGTATTTATTGAATCTGTGTTTCTAGATCAGTTCAGATATTAACAAAATCGAGTCTTCCACATGAATACGACATAACTATCCATTATTTAGATCATCCTCAAAAATCTCTCGGTACAATTTTCAGTGTGTAGGTTTTGCCACCTTTAGTGAGATTTATCCCTAAGTATTTCATGCTTTTAATGTTATCATGCTGGTATTTTAATTTAAATATCAAATTGTCTGTTAGTAGTATATAGAAAGGCAAGTGATTTTTGTAGATATAGTAATGAGGTTTTTTTGCAGATTCTATGGGATTATTTTATGCAGATGATCATATCTTCATAGACAAAAGAGACAGTTTTACTTACTTCTTTCCAAGTTTTTCTTCTGACTCTTTTATTAACATTTTTTCTTGTATATTGCACTGGTTAGATTAACCAGTGGACAACACATTTGTCCACTATTTTCTCATTTTAAGAGGAAAGTACTCAGTCTTCATCACTACATTTCAAGTTACCTGTAGGTTTTTCATAGATGCCATTTTCTTAGCAAGTTGAGGAAGATTGCTTCTGTTTCTAGTTTGGTAAGAGTTTTACCAGGAGTGAATGCTGGATTTGTCAAATGATGTTTCTGCATCTATTAAAATGACTATTTTACAAATTTGTTAATATTGTGAATTACATTGATTTGTTTTTCTAAGGTTAAACTACCTTTGCATTCTTTAGTCATGATGCATTATCCTTTTCCCCAGGTAATGCTGGCCTCATACAATGAGTCAGAAAATATTCCATTTCTTTAATTTTCTGGAAAAAAATTGTGTAGGTGGCATTATTTCTTCCTTGTATGATTAGTAGAATCCACAAGTAAATCCATCTGGGCCTTTAATTTTCTTTGTGGAAGGTGTTAAAGTATAAGCTTAATGTATTGAAGGGTGTTTTAATCACCTGCTATTTACCCCATTAGTGAGGGAGGGATTCCTGCCTAGGTTTATGGAAATGGCTGGCATATGACACGACACCGGACAAATGAGACTGATAGCAATTTATTAGTAACGTATACTCACAATCTGAGAGAGGAAGATACCATGCACCATACAGTGACATACGAAATGTTGCACTCAGAAATAAAGTGGAAAACCAGGGCCTGTGAAAGGCAGAGTTTGTAGTATTGTTAAAGTGCCCCAGGTTCACATGGGAGGATGTGATTGGCTTGTTTCAGTAATTCTATAGCCTGACAGAGAACTAAGACCTGCTACTCAGAGATAAGCAGGAACTGCATCTGGTCTGCTCGATAAGGAGGATTGTTTGCCTAGGGAACCTTATCCATGGGAGCAGAGAGGGAAGGGAACTTGTGGATTCACCATTCAAGATCCTCCTAATTTCACCAGGTGTCAAGGTAATACATAATATTGGACCTTAATTTTAGGCCTCACACCACAAAGGTGGATACAGAGCTAGTCAGATTATCTATTTCTTCTTGACTAGCTGTTGTCTCTCAATGAATTTCTCTACTTTATTCAAGTTATTAAATGTGTTGACATACAGTTTTTTAAAAATAATTTTCTCTATTTTTTTTTTTTGAGACAGAATCTTGCACTGTCACCCGGCTGGAGTGCAATGGCATAATCTCAGCTCAGTGCAACCTCTGCCTCCCAGGTTCGAGCGATTCTCCTGCCTCAGCCTCCGGAGTAGCTGGGATTACAGGCGCCCACCACCATGCCCAGATAATTTTTTGTATTTGTAGTAGAGACGGGGTTTCACCATGTTGGTCAGGCTGGTCTTGAACTCCTGACCTCATGATCCGCCCGCCTCGGCCTCCCAAAGTCCTGGGATTATAGCCGTGAGCCACCGTGCCCGGCCTCTATTTTTTAATATCTGTAGAATCTATGGTGATATCACACTTCTCATTCATGATCTTGATAATTTTTGTCTTCTCTCTTACTTTGCTGATCAATCTGGATAAAGATTAATCAATATTTTGATCTCCTCAAAAACCTAGCTTCTGGTTACATTGGTTTTCTCTATTGTTTTTCTGTTATTTCATTGATTTATTATCTGATTTTTGCTATTTTTTTATTCTTACGCTGAGTTTCATTTGATTTTTTTTGTTGTTGTTATTGTTTTTTTTTTGATACGGAGTCTCACTCTGTTGCCCAGGCTGGAGTGCAGTGGTGTGCTCTCGGCTCATTGCAACTCCACCTCCTGGGTTCAAGCGATTCTCCTGCCTCAGCCTCCCGAGTAGCTGGGATTACAGCTGCCTGCCACCATGCCCAGCTAATTTTTGTATTTTTAGTAGAGATGGGGTTTCACCATGTTGGCTAGGCTAGTCTC
This sequence comes from Trachypithecus francoisi, assembly GCF_009764315.1. Classification (NCBI taxonomy): domain Eukaryota; kingdom Metazoa; phylum Chordata; class Mammalia; order Primates; family Cercopithecidae; genus Trachypithecus; species Trachypithecus francoisi. Next base: position 90,530,378 of record NW_022681471.1, read on the forward strand.
GAACTCCTGACCTCAAATGATCTGCCCTCCTCGGCCTCCCAAAGTGCTGGGATCACAGGAGTGAGCCACCGCACCCAGCCTTTATTTGACCTTTATATTGCTTCTTAAGATGGAACTTAATGTTATTAGCTTGAGATTTTGTTTAAATAACATCGAGTGCTGTAAATTCTCAACTAAGGGCTACTTTAGCTGCATCCCAGAAATGTAAACACATTTTGGATAGTTATTCATTTCAAGATAATTTATGATTATCCATTTAATTTGTTCTTGTGGCTCATGGGTTATTTAGAAGTATGATGTTTAGTTTTCAAGTGTAGATTTTCACAATATCTTTCTGTTATTGATTTCTAATTCAATTACATTTCAGTCAGAGAATATACTTTCTGCTATTTCAAAACTTTTTAATTTATTGAGACTTGTTTATGGTCTATTATTTAAACATTCCATGTATGCTTGAGAATAATGTGTATTCTGTTGTTGTTTGGTTCAGCACTGTAAAAATGTCAATAGGTTACATTGGTTGAACCTGTTGTTCAAGTCTTCTATATCCTTACTGAATTTCTTTGTACTTGCTCTATCAGTTTTTTTGAGAGGACATGTTAACATCTCTATTATTATTGTGGACTTGTCTATGATTACAGTATAATTGATTTGTCAGTTCTTTATGTATTTTGAATTCTATTATTAAGTACATATTTAGAATTATCACATCCCCTTGAAGAATTAAGCTCTTTATCATGATGAAATGACTCTCCTTATCCCGGATAATATTCATTGCTCTGGCATCTACTTGGTTTGAAATTAATATCGTCACTCCAGCATTATTTTGATGACTGATTGCATGATATACGTTTTCCATCCTATTGTTTTTAACCTTTTATATCATTTGCAAATTAAGTGGATTTATGTAGGCATCAAATTGGATTTCCTTTTTTTTAATCTTATGATGATCCCCGTTTTTTAATTGGGATATTTATACCATTGAATATGTAATACTATTTTTTAAATTATACTTTAAGTTCTAGGGTACATGTGTATAATGTGCAGGTTTGTTACATATGTATACTTGTGCCATGTTGGTGTGCTGCACCCATCAACTCGTCAGCACCCATCAACTCGTCATTTACATCAGGTATAACTCCCAATGCAATCCCTCCCCCCTCCCCTCTCCCCATGATAGGCCCCGGTGTGTGATGTTCCCCTTCCCGAGTCCAGGTGATCTCATTGTTCAGTTCCCACCTATGAGTGAGAACATGTGGTGTTTGGTTTTCTGTTCCTGCTATAGTTTGCTGAGAATGATGGTTTCCAGCTGCATTCATGTCTCTACAAAGGACACAAACTCATCCATTTTTATGGCTGCATAGTATTCCATGGTGGATATGTGCCACATTTTCTTAATCCAGTCTGTCACTGATGGACATTTGGGTTGATTCCAAGTCTTTGCTATTGTGAATAGTGCCGCAATAAACATACGTGTGCATGTGTCTTTATAGCAGCATGATTTATAATCCTTTGGGCATATCCCCAGTAATGGGATGGCTGGGTCATATGGTATTTCTAGTTCTAGATCCTACAGGAATTGCCATACTGTTTTCCACAATGGTTGAACTAGTTTACAATCCCACTAACAGTGTAAAAGTGTTCCTATTTCTCCACATCCACTCTAGCACCTGTTGTTTCCTGACTTTTTAATGATTGCCATTCTAACTGGTGTGAGATGGTATCTCATTGTGGTTTTGATTTGCATTTGCCTGATGGCCAGTGATGATGAGAATTTTTTCATGTGTCTGCTGGCTGTAAGAATGTCTTCTTTTGAGAAATGTCTGTTCATATCCTTTGCCCACTTTTTGATGGGGTTGTTTGTTTTTTTCTCCTAAATTTGTTTGAGTTCCTTGTAGTTTCTGGATATTAGCCCTTTGTCAGATGAGTAGATTGCAAACATTTTCTCCCATTCTGTAGGTTGCCTGTTCACTCTGATGGTAGTTTCTTTTGCTGTGCAGAAGCTCTTTAGTTTAATTAGATCCCATTTGTCAATTTTGGCTTTTGTTGCCATTGCTGTTGGTGCTTTAGACATGAAGTCCTTGCCGATGCCTATGTCCTGAATGGTATTACCTAGGTTTTCTTCTAGGGTTTTTATAGTATTAGGTCTAACATTTAAGTCTCTAATCCATCTTGAATTAATTTCCATATAAGGAGTAAGGAAAGGATCCAGTTTCAGCTTTCTACTTATGGTTAGCCAATTTTCCCAGCACCATTTATTCAATAGGGAATCCTTTCCCCATTTCTTGTTTCTCTCAGGTTTGTCAAAGATCAGATGACTGTAGATGTGTGGTATTATTTCTGAGGACTCTGTTCTGTTCCATTGGTCTATATCTCTGTTTTGGTACCAGTACAATGCTGTTTTGGTTACTGTAGCCTTGTAGTATAGTTTGAAGTCAGGTAGCGTGATGCCTCCAGCTTTGTTCTTTTGACATAGGATTGTCTGGGCAATGCGGGCTCTTTTTTGGTTCCATATGAACTTTAAAGCAGTTTTTTCCAATTCTGTGAAGAAACTCATTGGTAGCTTGATGGGGATGGCATTGAATCTATAAATTACCTTGGGCAGTATGGCCATTTTCACTATATTGACTCTTCCTATCCATGAGCATGGTATGTTCTTCCATTTGTTTGTGTCCTCTTTGATTTCACTGAGCAGTGGTTTGTAGTTCTCCTTGAAGAGGTCCTTTACATCCCTTGTAAGTTGGATTCCTAGGTATTCTATTCTCTTTGAAGCAATTGTGAATGGAAGTTCATTCCTGATTTGGCTCTCTGTTTGTCTGTTACTGGTGTATAAGAATGCTTGTGATTTTTGCACATTAATTTTGTATCCTGAGACTTTGCTGAAGTTTCTTATCAGCTTAAGGAGATTTTGGGCTGACAATGGGGTTTTCTAAATATACAATCATGTCATCTGCAAATAGGGACAACTTGACTTCTTCTTTTCCTAATTGAATACCCTTTATTTCTTTCTCTTGCCTGATTGCCCTAGCCAGAACTTCCAACACTATGTTGAATAGGAGTGGTGAGAGAGGGCATCCCTGTCTTGTGCCAGTTTTCAAAGGGAATTTTTCCAGTTTTTGCCCATTCAGTATGATATTGGCTGTGGGTTTGTCATAAATAGCACTTATTATTTTGAGATATGTTCCATCAATACCGAATTTATTGAGAGTTTTTAGCATGAAGGGCTGTTGAATTTTATTAAAGGCCTTTTCTGCATCTATTGAGATAATCATGTGGTTTTTGTCTTTGGTTCTGTTTAAATGCTGGATTACATTTATTGATTTGCGTATGTTGAACCAGCCTTGCATCCCAGGGATGAAGCCCACTTGATCATGGTGGATAAGCTTTTTGATGTGCTGCTGAATCCGGTTTGCCAGTATTTTATTGAGGATTTTTGCATCGATGTTCATCAGGGATATTGGTCTAAGATTCTCTTTTTGTGTTCTGTCTCTGTCAGGCTTTGGTATCAGGATGATGTTGGCCTCGTAAAATGAGTTAGGGAGGATTCCCTCTTTTTCTATTGATTGGAATAGTTTCAGAAGGAATGGTACCAGCTCCTCCTTGTACCTCTGGTAGAATTCAGCTGTGAATCCATCTGGTCCTGGACTTTTTTTGGTAGGTAGGCTATTAATTATTGCCTCAATTTCAGAGCCTGCTATTGGTCTATTCAGGGATTCAGTTTCTTCCTGGTTTAGTCTTGGAAGAGTGTAAGTGTCCAGGAAATTATCCATTTCTTGTAGGTTTTCTAGTTTATTTGCGTAGTGGTGTTTATAGTATTATCTGATGGTAGTTTGTATTTCTGTGGGGTCGTGATCATATCCTTTATCATTTTTTATTACGTCTATTGATTCTTCTCTCTTTCTTCTTTATTAGTCTTGCTAGTGGTCTATCAATTCTGTTTATCTTTTCAAAAAACTAGCTCCTGGATTCATGGATTTTTTGGAGGGTTTTTTTGTGTCTCTATCTCCTTCAGTTCTGCTCTGATCTTAGTTATTTCTTGCCTTCTGCTAGCTTTTGAATGTGTTTGCTCTTGCTTCTCTAGTTCTTTTAATTGTGATGTTAGGGTGTCAATTTTAGATCTTTCCTGCTTTCTCTTGTGGGCATTTAGTGCTATAGATTTCCCTCTACACACTGCTTTAAATGTGTCCCAGAGATTCTGGTATGTTGAATCTTTGTTCTTATTGGTTTCAAAGAACATCTTATTTCTGCCTTCATTTCGTTATGTACCCAGTAGTCATTCAGGAGCAGGTTGTTCAGTTTCCATGTAGTTGAGCAGTTTTGATTGAGTTTCTTAGTCCTGAGTTCTAGTTTGATTGCACTGTGGTCTGAGAGACAGTTTGTTATAATTTCTGCTCTTTCACATTTGCTGAGGTGTGCTTTACTTCCAACTATGTGGTCAATTTTGGAGTAAGTGCGATGTGGTGCTGAGAAGAATGTATATTCTGTTGATTTGGGGTGAAGAGTTCTGTAGATGTCTATTAGGTCCACTTGGTGCAGAGGTGAGTTCAATTCCTGGATATCCTGTTAACTTTCTGTCTCATGGATCTGTCTAATGTTGACAGCGGGTGTTAAAGTCTCCCATTATTAATGTGTGGGAGTCTAAGTCTCTTTGTAGGTCTCTAAGGACTGGCTTTATGAATCTGGGTGCTCCTGTATTGGGTGCAAGTATATTTAGGATAGTTAGCTCTTCTTGTTGAATTGATCCTTTTACCATTATGTAATGGCCTTGTGTCTTTTGATCTTTGTTGGTTTAAAGTCTGTTTTATCAGAGACTAGGATTGCAACCCCTGTTTTTTTCTTTTTGTTTTCCATTTGCTTGGTAGATCTTCCTCCATCCCTTTATTTTGAGCCTATGTGTGTCTCTGCACATGAGATGAGTCTCCTGAATACAGCACACTGATGAGTCTTGACCCTTTATCCAATTAGCCAGTCTGTGTCTTTTAATTGGAGTATTTAGTCCATTTTCATTTAAGGTTAATATTGTTATGTGTGAACTTGATCCTGTCATTGTGATATTAGCTGGTTATTTTGCTGGTTAGTTGATGCAGTTTCTTCCTAGCCTCGATGGTCTTTACATTTTGGCATGTTTTTGCAATGGCTGGTACCGGTTGTTCCTTTCTATGTTTAGGGCTTCCTCCAGGGTCTCTTGTAAGGCAGCCTGGTGGTGACAAAATCTCTAAGCATTTGCTTATCTGTAAAGGATTTTATTTCTCCTTCACTGATGAAACTTAGTTTGGCTGGATATGAATTCTGGGTTGAAAATTCTTTCTTTAAGAATGTTGAATATTGCCCCCACTCTCTTCTGGCTTGTAGAGTTTCTGCCGAGAGATCTGCTGTTAGTCTGATGGGCTTCCCTTTGTGTGTAACCCGACCTTTCTCTCTGGCTGCCCTTAAGATTTTTTCCTTCATTTCAACTTTGGTGAATCTGGCAATTCTGTGTCTTGGAGTTGCTCTTCTCGAGGAGTATCTTTGTGGCTTTCTCTGTATTTCCTGAATTTGAATGTTGGCCTACCTTACTAGGTTGGGGAAGTTCTCCTGGATGACATCCTGAAGAGTGTTTTCCAACTTCGTTCCATTTTCCCCCTCACTTTCAGGCACAGCAATTAGACGTAGATTTGGTCTTTTCATGTAATCCCATACTTCTTGCAGGCTTTGTTCATTTCTTTGTCCTCTTTTTTCTGTAGACTTCTCTTGTCACTTCATTTCATTCATTTGATCTTCAATCATTGATACTCTTTCTTCCAGTTGATCGAGTCGGTTACTGAAGCTTGTGCATTTGTCACGTAATCCTCCTGTCATGGTTTTCAACTCTATCAGTTCATTTTTGGTCTTCTCTGCATTGATTATTCTAGTTATCCATTCTTGCATTCTTTTTTCAAGATTTTTAGTTTCTTTGTACTGGTTACGTAGTTCCTCCTTTAGCTCTGAGAAGTTTGATCGACCAAAGCCTTCTTCTCTCAACTCCTCAAAGTCATTCTCCGTCCAGCTTTGATCTGTTGCTAGTGATGAGCTGCGTTCCTTTCGAGGGGGAGATGCGCTCTGATTTTTTGAATTTCCAGCTTTTCTGCCCTGCAGATAAAACCCCACATCTTTGTAGTTTCATCTGCCTTTGGTCTTTGATGATGGTGACGTACTGATGGGGTTTTGGTGTGGGTGTCCTTTCTGTTTGTTAGTTTTCCTTCTAACAATCAGGACCCTCAGCTACAGGTCTGTTGGAGTTTGCTTGAGGTCCACTCCAGACCCTGTTTGCCTGGGTATCAGCAGCAGAGCCTCAGTTGAAAATGCACATATCACCCGTCATCTGTGTTCCTCGGGCTGGGAGCTGGAGGCTGGAGCTGTTCCTATTCAGCCATCTTGCTCAGGATCTAATTTGTAATCTATTGATATGTTTTTGATTTAAGTCACCCCTCTTGCTACTTGTTTTCTGTTGTTTGCATGTACTCTTTGTATTATTTCCTTTCTTAATTTTTAGTTTTAATTTTTACAAAATAGTTGTACATATTTATGGGATACATGAGATATTTTGACATGGGCATGTAATGCATGATCATCACATCATGGGAAATGGGGTGTCCATCCTCTCAAGCATTTACTCTTTGTGTTACAAACAATCCATTTATACTCTTTTAACTATTTTTAAATGTACAATTAAATTATTATTGACTATAGTCACCCTCTTTTGCTATCTAATAATAGGTCTTATTCATTCTTCCTAACTACTTTTTTATATCCATTAACAATTGCCACCTCCCCATTCCACCCACTCACAGTCTGTGGTAGCCGTCCTTCTACTCTCTATCTCCATGAGGTCAGTTGTTTTGATTTTCAGATCCCACAAATAAGTGAGGACATATGGTGTTTGTCTTTCTATGCCTGATTATTTCACTTAATAAAATGACCTCTAGTTCCATCCACATTGTTGCGAATGACAGAATCTCATTCTCTTTTATGACTGAATAGCAGTTCATTGTGTATATGTACCCCATTTTCTTTATCTATTCATCTGCTGGACACTAAGGTTGCTTCCAAATGTTGGCTATTGTGAACAGTGCTTCAACAAACGTAGGAGTGCAGATATCACTTTGAGATACTGATTTCTTATCTTTTGGGTATATATCTGGAGTGGGATTGCTGGTTTGTATGGTACCTCTATTTTTGGTTTTCTGAGGAACCTCCAAACTATTCTCCATAGTGGTTTTACTAATGTGTATTCCAAACAATGGTGCACAAGGGTTCCCTTTGCTCTACATCCTTGCCAGCATCCATTATTTCCTGTGTTTTGAATAAAAGCCATTTTAACTGGGGTGAGATGATATCTCATTGTAGTTTTGATTTGCATTTCTCTGATGCTCAGTGATGTTGAGCACCTTTTCATATGTCTGTTTGCCATTTGTATGTCTTCTTTTGAGATGTGTCTATTCAGATCATTTGTCCATTTTTAGATTAGATGATTAGATTTTTTCCTACAGATCTGTTTGAGCTCATTATATATTCTGGTTATTAATCCATTGTCAGATGGGTAATTTGCAAATATTATCTCCTATTCCATTCTGTGGGTTGGCTCTTCACTTTGTTGATGGTTTTCATTGCTGTGCAGACGTTTTCTAACTTGATGTCATAACATTTGTTCATTTTTGCTTTGGTTGCCTCTGCCAATTGGGTATTATTCAAGAAATTTTTGCCCAGAGAAATGTCCTGGAGAATTTCCCCAATGTTTTCTTGTAATAATTTCATAGTTTGAGGTTTTAGATTTAAGTGTTTAATCCATTTTGATTATTTTTGTATATGGCAATAGATAGGGGTCTAGTGTCATTCTTCTGCATGTGAATATCCAGTTTTCCCTGCACCATTTATGGAAGAGACTGTCTTTTCCCCATTGTATGTTCTTGGCATGTTTTTTTGAAAATGAGTGCCCTGGAGGTGCGTGGATTGATTCTGGGTTCTCTATACCAAAGAAGAACAAAGTTGGAGAACTAACACTATCCTACTTCAAGACTTACATAAAGATACAATAACCAAGACAGGTGTTACTAGCAAAAGAATAGAAAAATAGATCAATGGAACAGAGTAGAGAGCCCACAAATAGATCCACCCTAAATAGTCAACTCATCTTTCACAAAGGAGGAAAGGCAATTCAATGGAGAAACTATGATCTTTACAACAAATGGTGCTCAAAACTGCACATCCACCTGGGAAAAAAATGAACCTATACACAGACTTTACACCTTTCACAAAAATTAACTCCAAATGGATAGTAGACCTAAATATAAAATGCAGGCCTATAAAACTCTTAAAAGATAACATAGAATAAAATTTAGGTGACTTTGACTTGGGTGATGACTTAGATACAACACAAAAACACAGTTCATAAAAGGGAAAATCGCTAAGCCGGACTTCATTAAAATTAAAATGCTCTGCTCTCTAAAAAGACGCTGTTAAGAGAATGAAAACACAAGTCAAAGACTGGGAACATATTTTTGCAATATAATATCAAGGGACTAGCATAAAAAATACACAAAGAATTCTTAAAACTCGACAATAAGCAAATAACAACATGATCTGAAAATTGTCAAAAGTTCTGGAAAGGCTACATACTGTATGATTCCAACTATATGACATTCTGGAAAGAGCAAAACTGTAGAGATAGTGAAAAGACCAGTGTTTTCAAAGGATTCCCAGGGTGGAAAGAAGGAATGAATTGGTGGAATGTAGGTGATTTTTAGGGCAGTGAAATTGTTATTTCATATGATAGTGTCAAGGTGAACAAATATCCTACTTTTGTCAAAAGCCATAGAAAGTACAACACAAAGAGTCAACTCTAATGTAAACTATAGACTTTAGTTAACAATAATGTATATCAATATGATTCATCAAGTGTACCATATTAATGCAAGTTATTAAATAGGGAAATTGTGAGGGTAGAGATGTATAGGAATTCTGCGCACTTTTTCTCATTTTTCTCTGTACACCTAAAATTTCTCCAAAAAATTAAATCTATTACTTTTAAAAAATTATCAAGTCATGGACTGGGAATATAAAACAATAATTTCCAAGATATTGGACATGAAGCAATGAAAGAGAGTAATCTGAGGAGATGAGAAACAAATTGAGGGACATGTATTTAAAAATTCTATTAGACATGCTCAATCTCTCCCTCGAGCTTCCCTAACATATGGAATAGTGATAATAACCATTTTAATATCCTTGTCTAGTAATTCTACCATTTGGTCATTCTCAATTTGTTTCCATTGAATGCATTTTCTCTGCATTAATAGTTGTATTTACCTGCTTGCTTGCATGCTTGATTTTTTTATTAGATGCCAGATATTGTTAATTTGGATTAGGTGAATAATAATTATTTTGTATTTCTGTAGTTTTCCTTTTTGTTCTCAGATGTGGTTAAGAATTTATAAACTATTAATATTTTATCATTTCAAGTTTTATTTTTATGCTGTATTAGATATGAGCAGAGTGATGTTCACTCTGGGAATAATTTTCTTCCATTCTCAAAGCAAAGCCTTTTGGGTACTTTGCTTGATGCTCTGTGAATTGTGAGCTTTTTCACTGCAGTTGGTGGGAGTCACATTCCCCACCCCGTGTGAGCTTAATGCTATTTAATCCTTTCAGATGGCTTTTTCCCTAACCTCTAGTAGTCTTATATGCAAACCTCTGTACCACTTAATTAAATACTCAAAGGAAAATCTCTACAAAGGTCCGAAGTTCTCCCTCTGTGCAGCTCTCTCCTCTCTAACACTCTGCTTGAAAACTAGAGCCACCTTGACTCCCCTATAACGTACTCCACACAGGGAGACCACCAAGCTCTGCCTGGGTTACCCTTTCCTACAGTAAACTAAGGCAGTCATGTTACTCAATTTGTTTTTGTTTCTCATCTCTTCAGATTACTCTTTCATTGCTTTATGTTCAATATCTTGGAAGTTATTGTTTCATGTATGCCGCCTAGTTTATTTCATTGCTTTAGGGGGAAGGGTAAATCTGGTAGCCTTTTCTCCATCTTTCCTGGAAATAGAATCTCATGAAACATAATTTTTAATATCCCATATTTAGCAAGATCTTATTCAGACTAAGAAAAAAAATGGGAAAGAGAATCTTCATCAAAGTTTTTCTAGAAAAGATTTTTGAATACCCAAGAAGTTATACTAAGTTAAGATGGTCACTCTTTTTCTACTGGACACTGTTGTACTTGCATGTAATCCTGAAACACTTTTTGTAGACACGCCAGTCCTAACTGGGATATCTCTCTGATGCTGCTAGCAAGCTCTCAGGGCCTTCTACAGGCAGGAATCTGCCACACTGAGATGATGAGGGTTTATCTCAAAGACCATGAGGTCATAATTTGGCTTTCCCCAGCAGGTACCTTCAACTCCCTCAGGCTGTTAACAGTTCTTCCAATGTCCACTCGTGGGTGTGAAGTCAATGTTGGTTATATCTTTTACAACCTGACCCATGAGAATAGGTTTCGTTCACTTCAAGTCTATTGTTATAAGTGAGAGACAGGAATGACATCAACCCCGCCCCCGCAACCTCACACCTCATGCTTTTTCCCTGTGCTTCCTACATTTGGAAGAGCATGAAGACTGTGATAGTGTCTCAGAGCCAAGTCTCAGAAACTGTGAAGGAATCTCTAAACTTGTGCCATTCAGAGAAAAACCTTGATCTCCTGGTCACGATGGGGGAGGGGAAAGGTATTGGGGTAACTGACCCATTTACTGCTGAGACCCAAGCAGAACCAATAATGTCTAGGTTTTCTTGGTCCAAATATCTGGGTATACTAACATAAGTTACATTAGCAACAATATGTGACTTTTGTTGACAATTTGACACATCAGGGCATGGAGCTTTGTATTCTTCCAGCACTTCACTTAAAGTGCTCAATAAATTAAAAGACATGTAGTTCTATAACCATTTTACAGATAAGAAAACAGAGACCCCGAAAGGTTTATTGACTTGTTTGACAATGGGTTCCCCATCTGTGTGCTCCTGCAGGATCCTGTACTTTGCCTACCTCTGCTCCTGTCACACAGTGTTGAATGGAAAAAGCTGTCTCTGTTTCTCACACAATACATTGGGAGATGTTAGGATCTACGGAAAGTAGGAACTTAATAGAACCAGGAGGCCTATATTCTTCTCTCCTCTTACCTTTTTGTAGCTATGTGACCTTATCCTCAGAAATGCTTTTTTACTTAGTTTTAACGTCAAGGAAATGTGAGGGATGGCTCCTGAGATAGTAGTTCTCAAAGTACTGCCTACACCTCAAGCTGTGTACAGTTTAGACAAAAGCTGCCTTTGAATTTTTTCTCTAACAGCAACAGAAACAAAAAAGAGCTCACTGCAGTATTATTTTTTTAAAAGTGCATTGCCTCACTTAAGCCTCACAGAGACAATGAATGTACGTTTTTAAACATGTTACAAATTCAGATAACGATAAGTGATAGATTTGAGGCACAAATCAAAGTAAATAAATGTCAGTTCAAAGCCCCTTTCTTCAAAATAAGTGTTTCCCAAACTGAAATGTGAGGATCATAGTAATTCTGTAAATTTAAACCTGGGATAAAATATAATGTTTATTTTTTAAAAGCATGTTGGTACCATGTTGTAGTAGTTTTAGTTATCTTGAGGCTCTCCAGATAGCTATGCCTTCAGATATAAAATGTAATTTGCTTTAAAAACTATTTTTTAAAATGGCTGACTTCTCCCCAGATTTGACAAAACAAAACAAAACACATAAGTATAGATTCAAAGAAATAAGCGACCCCCAAATTTGGTAATCCAAATTAATCCATGCCAAAGCACATGATATTTAAACTTCTGAAACCTCAAGCCAAAAAAAATTCAAGAAGCAAAGCACACAAATATGAGACATTACTTATAGGGGAACGTAAATTCTAGTGACAGCAAATTTCTCTTTCAAAGCATGGAGGAAAGAAAGAAGTGACACGATATTCGTTCGTGTTCTTGAAGAATAAGTTGCAAGTGCAAATTTCATATCTGGAGATACTATCTTTCAGAAATGAAAGGAGAATAACGACATACTCAGAACAAGAAAAACTAAGATACCATGTCACTGGCAGACCTACACTTAAAGAATGGCTAAAAGAAGCTCTTGAAATAGAAAGGCATAACTGAAAAAGCTGGAAACATAAGAAAGGAAAAAGGAAAAAATGAATAAATGGAAATAGGATTAAATAATATAAGCTACACTTCTCTTCATGAGCTTCTTTGATCATGCTTGATGGTTCAAGCAAAAACTATAGCATTTGTTTTAGTGTTCAATCTATGTCAGGAAAGTATTTGAGACAATTATACTTTTAAAGTTAGGAAAGTGTACAGACCTAAATGGAACTTTCTGCACTTCATGCAAAGGCATAAAATATCGATACCTATAGATGGTGGTTAAATATATGTATTAGAGTAGTTAACTTAAAAAAAGATTCAAAGTGATATACTCAAAAGTATTACAAAGACATGGAAGGGGAATTCTCTTTTTTTCAAAGACGGAGTCTCACTCTGTCGCCCAGGCTGACTCGCTCACTACTCGGCTCACTACTACAACCTCCACCTCCCAGGTTCAAGCGATTCTGGAAGGGGAATTCTAAAACGTTTTCACGTAACCGCATCTCCAAAAAAAAAAAAAGTCTGCAAAACTCATAAACCTCGGGTGAGACTTACAAAGATAAAAGGACACAAATTGGTAATATCAAGAATCAATACTGGGAGGCACATCACTAGAGACCTTCATGCCAATAAATTGAAAATTAGAAGTGGACAGGCCAGGCAAGCTGGCTCATGCCTGTAATCCTAGCACTTTGGGAGGCTGAGGCGAGTGGATCATGAGGTCGGGAGTTCAAGACCAGCCTGGCCAAGATGGTGAAACCCCGTCTCTACTAAAAATACAAAAATCAGCCAGGTGCAGTGGCGGGCACCTGTAATCCTATCTATTC